>NC_056439.1:12352889-12688306 GCF_018296145.1 Oncorhynchus tshawytscha | reverse complement strand
CTAAGTGGTTATCATACTGAAATATAACCCACAGAAACAATTAAGATAAACGTAACCTTCATGAACTTTCCATTGCTCTTGTCTTTTGCACGTGTGTAGCCAAAACATAACCCACAGACATGGACCTCAATGAAACTCATCATTAGACTATGCCACCCCAGGGTGGACCAATATGTGAAAAGTGGCCCTCTGGCCCATGTCTTATATGGGACTATAAAGATCAACGTAAACTTTCACCATTAACTTGACGTCATTTTTGCCTTTGGCTCTGCATAGATTACGCTGCCTATATTGTCTATGGATGTCAGATTATTTCCCCACCAGTTCTTTGTGGCAGACCACCTAAACTGAGTGCACCATAAGAAGTGCATCTGCTATTCTCCTATAGGACAGTAAAGATGTCATGATAAGGACAGTTATGCGTTAGGACTGGTTCACATCGGTGGCCTTGGATCTTAACAATTGCCTCTCTATTACCTAAACTTAATCATCTGCATCTCTGATAAAGTCTGGTTCTATTAAGACTTTAACCTTAATAATCTTCTCACTACTTCACCTAAAAATGATGACCTTTGTAGCTGTCAGTTAATATTGCACAGGGATAGTGTAGGCCCTAACAGATTACTTCTTGTGACGTCTTTACTGTCCTATAGGAGAATAGCAGATGATATTTTCTGTTAAGATGCCCTCAGTTTAGGTGGTCACAAATAAGAGCCAAAGGGGAAATAATCTTACGTGTAGGAGAACATTGGCTGTTTGTGTAGCTTTCTTTAAAATGAAAATATAAGTTAATAGATAGAAAAATGATTCCCTGTCTCGCACCATTTCAAACTTGTATGCTACCTACAGTATGTCAGGTTCTTTCCAATAAAGAATTGTATCATATTCACCATGGTACTCACTGATTTAGTCCCGAAGTCTCGAAATGAATGAATGAATTAACGAGTACTATACAATATGCAGACATGACACAACTGTCATCCTAAGAGATCCTTCTGGACACCGTTTGAAATTAGCAAACTTCACATGACCTTTACATACACCTCAAAGAAGCTGTTTTTGGAAGATACCTTTCTATTTTAGCTGTGGTGATGTAATCAATCAAGGGAACATTACTCAACAACGTAGATGTGGGAGGTTAATCATTAACAGCATTATACTCAGTAGTAGTGATAGGCATCAATATGGAAAGGCCATATTGATTATGTGTAAATCATTTTAATAATGATTTCGATATCAAGCATCCAATTGCATTTGAGCACGACACATAAAAAGCTCAGAAGAAAGGCCAAGAGTACGCCACGTAGTCTAAGCTTGAATAAATAAGTCACACTAGCAAGAACAGCGTGCTGGTTTTTATTTTCTTTGAAGTTATCGAATTATTCCCATGAAAACCTGCAACGAGATAACTCAGAAGTGTGAGTGCTTTTATAAATTGTGAATCACAGCACATTAAAAGGGAATTGAAACATTGAAACATAATAATACTTCATATGAATGTTTGTAAAGCTGATAAATGTGCACATCTGGTTTAAAACATTTTACGATTGTTTTATTTAATTTAGTTGCTTATTGAGATATAACAGTTACAGAAGATGGTGAATGGAGAAAATACTAAGACCGATCCGATTGCGCTTTTTCGACAATGCACAATTTGAAAGGTAATTTCCGATTGAGCCAACATATGCAGAATTGACAGTGAATTTTGTCTCTGCAAACGCGGGAACATTGCCTTAAGGGTTAATTGTTGACAAGGAATGATCGGCTAAGCAATATGACAGGCTAAGCAATATGACAGACTGAGAGACCCCTCAGGTTATCTTTGGTGCTGATGGATAACACCAGCGACTCAACTTCAGGGTCACAACCTGAGTCACACATCAGGAGGGCAAAAATATGTGACTCATTTCATGAAGGCCTCCCTGTGCATTCGGAAAGTATTCAGACCCTTTGAAAGCCTTATTCTAATGGATTAAGGTACATGTCTTCCTCATCAATCTACACACAATACCCCGTAATAACAAAGCGAAATAAGTATTTATTTAAAAAATTGCACCGAAAATAGAAAAAAATAACTTAATTACATAAGTTCAGAACCTTTACTATGAGACTCAAAATTGAGCTCAGGTGCATCCTGTTTCCACTGATCAACCTTGAAATGTTTCTACAACTTGTTTGGAGTCCACCTGAGGTAAATTCAATTGATTGGACATTGGATTTGGAAAGGGACACACCTGTCTATATAAGGTCTCACAGTTGACAGTGCATGTCAGAGCAAAAAACAAGCCATGAGGTCGAAGGAATTGTCCGTAGAGTTCCGAGACAGGATTGTCTCGAGATCTGGGGAAGGTCTGGGGAAGGGTACCAAAAAATGTCTTCAGCATTGAAGGATCCCAAACACACAGTGGCCTCCTTCATTCTTAAATGGAAGAAGTTTGGAACCACTAAGACTCTTCCTAGAGCTAGCTGCTCTAGGAAGTGAGAAATCGGGGGAGAAGGGCCTTGGTCAGGGAGGTGACATTCTGACAGAGCTTCAGAGTTCCTCTGAGGAGATGGAAGAACCTTCCAGAAGGACAACCATCTCTGCAGCACTCAACAAATCAGGTCTTTATAGTAGAGTGGCCAGACGGAAGCCACTCCTCAGTAAAAGGCACATGACAGCCCACTTGGAACTTGGCAAAAGGCACCTAAAGGACTCTCAGACCATGAGAAACAAGATTCTCTGGTCTGATGAAACCAAGACTGAACTCTTTGGCCAGAATGCCAAGTGTCACGTCTGGAGGAAACCTGGCACCATCCCTACGGTGAAGCATGGTGGTGGTAGCATCATGCAGTGGGGATGTTTTTCAGCCGCAGGGACTAGGAGACTAGTCAGGATCGAGGGAAAGATGAACGGAGCAAAGTACAGAGAGATCCTTGATGAAAACCTGCTCCAGAGCGCTCAGGACCTCAGACTGGGGTGATGATTTACCTTCCAACAGGACAATGACCCTAAGCACACAGCCAAGACAATGCAGGAGTGGCTTCTGGACAAGTCTCTGAATGTCCTTGAGTGCCCCAGCGAGAGCCTGGACTTGAACCCAGTCAAACATCTCTGGAGAGACCTGAAAATAGCTGTGCAGTGACGCTCCCTCATTCCGACCTGACAGAGCTTGAGAGGGTCTGCAGAGAAGAATGGGAGAAACTCCACAAATAGAGGTGTGCCAAGATTGTAGAATAAGGTTGTAACGTAACAAAAGGGGTCTGAATACTTTCCGAATACCAGGGAAGTTCATACACACTTCAAAGTGATACAAAGAAGTCATTATACTAATGCCAAACTGGCTAAATTCTACTCCCAAGTTGACCCCTTAATGTGGAAGATGCCAGCATACCGCTGCAACTCATGAACATATATTTTGGTTTGCACATCTATATGTGACTATTTGGATGGTATTTTTTATGCACTATCCCATATAACACAGGTATTTACTGTATAAATCATGACCCACTGATAGCTATCTTTGGGACAATTCTGGTAGTTCAGGAAAAGAAAAGGCAGAATCTAATGCCTGGGATATGCCTGTCTGATTGCCAGAAACATGGAACACCGGAAAAGGCGAAACCCACCATCTTACAATCAATGGGTTAATAGCATGTTACAAAGTCTCACTTTGGAGAAAATCAAATGCACAATAGGCGAATCCACATCCTCATAATTGTTTTGATCATTTTGGGAATTTGTGTGTATTGTTAGGTATTACTGCACTTGTAACGATGTGAGTCGGGAAGCAAGTTCAGGGAGTGAATACATTTAATTAATAAATGAACAAAACAAGAAACACAAACATTGCACCGACATGAAACAGGAACAATGACGACTGGGGAAGAAACCAAAGTGAGTGACATATAAAGGGCAGGTAATCACGGAGGTGATGGATTCCAGGTGAGTGTCATTATGCGCGTAACGCTGGTGACGTGTGCGCCCGAATGAGCAGCCTGGTGACCTAGAGGCCGGAGAGGGAGCACATGTGACAACACTGTTGGAGCTAAAGACATAAGCATTTCACTACGCCCGCGATAACATCTACCGAATGTGTGTACGTGACCAATAACATTTTATTTTATTTATTTTATAGGACATGGAAAGCTTTAATTTATGTTGTTGTCTGATTGATTACGTACCTGAGTTTTTTCATTTGTATTGACGTGTGTACACTATCGTTCAAAGGTTTGGGGTCTCTTAGAAATGTCCTTCTTTTTGAAAGAAAAGCACATTTTCTGTCCATTAAAATAACATCAAATTGATCAGAAATACAGTGTAGACATTGTTAATGTTGTAATTGAGTATTTTAGCTGGAAACGGACGATTTTTTATGGAATATCTACATAGGCATACAGAGGCCCATTATCAGCAACCATCACTCCCTATTCCAATGGCATGTTGTGTTAGCTAATCCAAGTTTATCATTTTAAAAGGCTAATTGATCATTAGAAAACCCTTTTGTAATTATGTTAGCACAGCTGAAAACTGTTTTTCTGATTAAAGAAGCAATAAAACTGGCCTTCTTTAGACTAGTTGAGTATCTGGAGCATCAGCATTTGTGGGTTCGATTACAGGCTCAAAATGGCCAGAAACAAAGACCTTTCTTCTGAAACTCGTCAGTCTATTCTTGTTCTGAGAAATGAAGGCTATTCCATGCGAGAAATTGCCAAGAAACTGAAGATCTTTTACCACACTGTGTACTATTCCCTTCACAGAGCAGCGCAAACTGGCTCTAACCAGAATATAAAGAGGAGTGGGAGGCCCCGGTGCACAACTGAGCAAGAGGACAAGTACAGTAGAGTGTCTAGTATGAGAAACAGACACCTCACAAATCCTCAACTGGCAGCTTCATTAAACAGTACCCACAAAAAACACCGGTCTCAACGTCAACAGTGAAGAGGCGACTCCGGGATGCTGGCCTTGTAGGCAGAGTTCCTCGGTCCAGTGTCTGTATTCTTTTGCCCCTCTTAATATTTTATTTTTATTAGCCAGTCTGAGATATGGCTTTTTCTTTGCAACTCTGCCTAGAAGGCCATCCCGGAGTCGCCTCTTCACTGTTGAAGGTAGTGTAGATATTTGACCCTGCTGGTCATCTATGACCATTTTAAGATCTTGGCCATGTTCTGTTATAATCTCCACCCGGCACAGCCAGAAGAGGACTGGCCACCCCTCATAGCCTGGTTCCTCTCTAGGTTTCTTCCTAGGTTCTAGTTTTTCCTAGCAACCGTGCTTCTAGACCTGCATTGCTTGCTGTTTGGGGTTTTAGGCTGGGTTTCTGTACAACACTTTGTGACATCAGCTGATGTAAGAAGGGCTTTATAAATACATTTGATTGAATGATTGAGATATCTATATGATGTGTACCTCAATACTGGGATAGGAAGAAACTAAAATCATTGAGGACCATTAGGGAAGGTGGGTGGGTGGGAGGGGCGTAAGACACATGGTGCTAAACATTTCTTTCCTTTGTGTACTCTGTTATTTCAACAGAACACAAATTAAAGCTATGGAGCCTTGCCAAGGCTCTGATCTGTCAGTATCAACAGTTCTACAACTGGCCACTTGAGAGCGCATTAACCAAGAATGACTTCCTCTGCTTCTGCAAGGTTGACTATTTCAGTTGCAAACAGTGACTTTGTTCAAAATGCGTGAACTGTTATCTAATTCCTCTGCTCAGTTGGTATAGTAGTGTATGTACAGTAGAATTACTTCTTGCCTCACTTATTCCTTGACAGTCCACCCCTATTGAAATATTTGATACATTTCTCCCAATTATTGTCCCAACTATCTAGCCTGGTGGAAGCAGTCCGATCTCTGCTGGTTCCACCAGGCTACCAACAAACCTCATGTACATGCCAGCGTGGAAATAAGGAATAAAAACGAACAAATAAACAATACCACAGCTCTGGTAGCCTCCTTTTATTCAACAAAAATCATAAATGAAACAAACAGTGAATTAATTTGTGTAAAAACAATAGTCTTCTCCTGCACAATTAGTATCCACGTTGTGACGCACTTACACATTAACAAGATTTTTTGGGTGAGTGTAGTTCAAAATGAATGTTACACTTACAGAACAACATATTGACAGTGTTAGTGAAGCTACTCTGAAAATAGACAGTAGTTTACCAAGCTACCAATTACTTCACACTGGAAGAAGTTAAGCTACACTAAATCTACCCTTGAGAAAAATCTAGGAGCACACGTCTAGCACAAATCTAGTACTTAACTTTTATTTTTAACGAGGCAAGTCAGATAAGAACAAATTCTTATTTACAATGATGGCCTACCCCAGCCAAACCCGAACCTGGGCCAATTGTGCGCCGCCTATGGGACTCCCAATCACGGCCAGTTGTGATACAGCCTGGAATCAAACCAAGGTCTGTAATGAAGCCTCTAGCACTGAGATGCAGTGCCTTAGACCGTTGTGCCACTCGGGAGCCAAAGTCACTTTGAAAAAGTAGTTTTCTACATCCAAATCGTGAAAATTACGATACGCAAGTCTGAAATGTCATAGACTACAAATTGCAAGAACAGATCACATTGGGGTCATATGTTAACAGAGTATGTAATTTTGCCTATTAAACACAAAAACTATGTTTCAAGTGAGAATTAGGCAGGTCTGAGGTCCGAAAAAGAAAGTAAATGTTTGCCTACCTCACCCATATTTTATTTTTGCAAAAAGAGTAGTGTTTATTTCTAGCAGTTAGCTACACCACTACATGGCAAAGAATGTAATTAAATACTGAAAACACTACCTAGATTTTAATTTAGTTCAACTACCACCAAGCTACTGCAAAATGTAGTTGAATTACTTGTTGAACTACATGTAGTTCACAACTACACAACACTGCATATTGGTGTTAAAATGTATTTGGACGGTTAAGTGAAATATTTAATGTGTTTAATACATAATACCAAAAGTTCAGTGTGTCCTACAGAATATGGAATTCACAGCTGAGATTATGATTTCGCCTATACATTTTGGCCTATACATGTATGTTACACCACAAATGAAAATAACAAATACAATCAGTGCACAGATACAACATCAGTCAATAAATACGTAGAAAACAGAATACTTTGAGTGTAAAATACTATTCCAATGATGGAATAGATAGAGAAAAGAAATATACATGACATTGTATTTCAATACCTGCCCGTACCTACAGTATATCCATAAAAAAGGTTCTTCATCTATGTCATATCACACTAAATTAAACCTATAAATGTACCTCATTTGTCACTTGAAACAAACATACAGTTGAAGTTGGAGGTTTACATACACCTTAGCCAAATACATTTAAACTCAGTTTTTCACAATTCCTGACATTTAATCCTATTAAAAATCCCCTGTCAGTTAGGATCCCCACTTTATTTTTAGAATGTGAAATGTCAGAATAATAGTAGAGAGAATGATTTATTTCAGCTTTTATTTCTTTCATCACATTCCCAGTGGGTCAGAAGTTTACATACACTCAATTAGGTTTTGGTAGCATTGCCTTTAAATTGTTTAACTTGGGTCAAACGTTTCAGGTAGCCTTCCACAAGCTTCCCACAATAAAGTGGGTGAATTTTGGCCCATTCCTCCTAAGACGGACAGAGCTGGTGTAACTAAGTCAGGTTTGTAGGCCTCCTTGCTCGCACACGCTTTTTCTACAGGGTTGAGGTCAGGGCTTTGTGATGGCCACTCCAATACCTTGACTTTGTTGTCCTTAAGCCATTTTGCCACAACTTTGGAAGT
This sequence comes from Oncorhynchus tshawytscha, assembly GCF_018296145.1. Lineage (NCBI taxonomy): Eukaryota > Metazoa > Chordata > Actinopteri > Salmoniformes > Salmonidae > Oncorhynchus > Oncorhynchus tshawytscha. The sequence continues at coordinate 12,680,537 of NC_056439.1, read as the reverse complement.
ATGCTTGGGGTCATTGTCCATTTGTAAGACCCATTTGTGACCACGCTTTAACTTCCTGACTGATGTCTTGAGATGTTGCTTCAATATATCTACATAATTTTCCTACCTCATGATGCCATTTAGTTTGTGAAGTACACCAGTCCCTCCTGCAGCAAAGCACCCCCACAACATGATGCTGCCACCCCGTGCTTCACAGTTGGGATGGTGTTCATCAGCTTACAAGCCTCCCCCTTTTTCCTCCAAACATAACGATAGTCATCTCTAGGAGACAGAATGTCTCATGGTGTTTATACTTGCGTACTATTGTTTGTACAGGCATTTGGAAATTGCTCCCAAGGATGAACCAGATTTGTGGATGTCTATATTTTTATTCTGAGGTCTGATTGGCTGATTTATTTGGATTTCCCCATTTTCCCATGATGTCAACCAAAGAGGCACTGAGTTTGAAGGTAGGACTTGAAATACATCCACAGGTACACCTCCAATTGACTCAAATGATGTCCATTAGCCTATCAGAAGCTTATAAAGCTATCATGTTCTGGAATTTTCCAAGCTGTTTAAAGGCACAGTCAACTTAGTGTATGTCAACTTCTGACCCACTGGAATTGTGATACAGTGTATTATAAGTGAAATAATCTGTCTGTAAACAATTGTTGGGAAATGTACTTGTGTCATACACAAAGTAGATGTCCTAACTGGCCTGCCAAAACTATAGTTTGTTAAAAAGAAATGTGTGGACTGGTTGAAAAACTAGTTTTAATTACTCCAACCTAAGTGTATGTAAACTTCCAACTTCAACTGTACATACCAACAATAAGAATAACTGTTGGTGAAGTAGAGAACAAGGTATATTTCTAGATGGTCAAATTGTTATGTCTTCAGATAGAGCAGCTTCTTGAAACTGACAAGTGACCCAGTGAGCAAAACTGTTCAGGTGTACGTCATGGTCCGGTTTTATGCTGATTGTAAAATGTTTTTTTAACATCTCTTTTTAGCGACCAGAAAATGACATCTTCTCTTGGTTCTAATTTGGTTATCTGACATCTCTTCAACCCATAAAACCAAAGTAGAACCCCAAAATTACACCTTTATGCATTTTGCCCACTGGGGAAAGGGGAATGCTTTTATGATCAAACTATGCTTTCAGTACTTTTGCGTGACAGAAAGTACACATTCATGGGCTCCTTCTTGCCTTTCATGGTGATGGGTCCTCGGTACTCCAAACGAAACTGGGGGTCAGCATTCTCTGCTGACTGCAAACACCTGAAATCAAAATGTATTTCCCACATTTTCACAGAATTCAACAATATGTTGTTCCCAAAGGCTGCTTCAAAAGGTGTTTTTTCCCCTTTAGCCCAACCCCCAAGACACACACATACAGGTGTCAGCAACAGTAATATAACATGCCATGCACAATCTTAGAAAGGATGGTTCAGCACTTCACAGCAATGTCTCATTCAAATAAATAAAGCCGTTATTTTCCTTACCTGTAAGTATATTCTGAAATGTTGATTTTTCCCTTCTCTCCTGTGGTTTCTGTACGACTGGTGAGGTTGACAGTATTTCCAAACAGGCAGTAGCGGGGCATCCTTTGACCTATGACCCCAGTTACCACCTCTCCTGTGTGGATCCCAATGGTTATCTAGGGAGAGAAGAGGATGCTCAAGAAAACAGGGTTTCCCATATAGAGCCACGGTCAAGTAAGTAACACTATGTGCAGGACAACAATCCTGTCCCCATGAGTAGGGCAGACGGATCACATACTGTATCTCAGCTGAATGACTGATCTCAGTGAAACTGAGGTTGAAGAAGATAATTCCTCGTCTCCCAAGGACAAAGATTGAGTGAATGAAACATTGGAGTTGGTACCTAGTGAGCCAGAGTCTGCAACAGTGACCTCTCATTCCGAGAAAAATGCAAAAAAATTAAGCTGGGAAAATAGCTACTGAGACCAGTGACAATCATGACCCAATAGAAAATCTTGAGGTTAATAAGGGACCCCGAAGAGAGCGCAACTCTTTGGGGAATACAATAGAAGGCAGCCAAACATCAATGCTGGCCTTCATTCAAACAACCCGGAATCAACATACACCCAAGCGGCCCAGGGTACCAAGCTCCCCATCAGAGTCTGGAGTTAGGTCACCTGCAGAAAAAAGGCTGATATGGAGGATGTAGAGAAGTAGAGAAAAGTCCCGCTACTTAGCCATCCAGACCGAAATCATTGATGAAGGATTGAAATAATGTATATTTGAGCAACCTATATTATCTGGTTCAGAGAAGGACATTATGTGTATGTGAGCATAACTTCTGTCGCTAACATGGCTTTTTTTTAGAAAACATTGTCCTATGAAACTTTTTCAAACTGTTAATCTGGCTAAAATGATCTGCGACTCTCGTTCCAAGCCTAGAGGAATATTGGGAGGTCTTCTGAATATTCGTAGCATTATTTCTAAGAGTGAACAGGTAAAACATTTATTGAACGACTCTAATCTAGATTTTTTTCTGTTTCTCTGAGACATGGCTGAAGAAATATTCTCCTATTTCTGCCTTTAATGTCCCTGGACATTTCATATTCAGGAGGGACAGGGGAGAGGGCAGACAGGGTGGATTGCTTATGTATATGAAAGATAACTTTAAATGCAATCGTATCATAGGGAAACATGCCAATGACATTGAATGTATGGGGCTGAATGTCTTACTCTGAATGTCTCTCACTATTATTGGATTATATCGACCATCAACATCTGATATCTTGTTTTAAGACCATCTAAATGTCATGCTTAAAGAATGTGATCATAAGAAGGAGATTATCTTCATGGGCGATTTCAATATAAACTGGGGAAACAAAACTTGCAGGAAAAAACTCAGATCAGATTATTTCAACCTGACTCAAACTGGCTCCAAGATGTTCAACCAAGGTCACAGTTTTCTTCCCAATGAGCTGTTCAGGTTAATGGGGATGATTCGTTCTACACGCATAGAAGCCAATTCCAATTAGTTCTACACGCATCTGAAACCAATTTAATCACTCCACAAACAAACACTTAACATTTTTGATAAGAAACCAAACAGTTACCACCATTGTCATATAATTTACAAACATCATTTGTTTAGTCTGGATAGCTTTAGACTGGTCTTTAAGATCCTGTATGGTCTTGCCCCTCCACCCCTATGTCGGCGTATCATGCTCAAGGAAAGCACCTCCAAGATAACAAGGGCAGTAACTAGAGGGGGTTGCGTTGTCCCTTTTCAACACAGAAAATCGGCCAATCGGCCTTCTCTGTTAGAGCTACAGCATACTGGACTGCAATGCCCATGGACTTGAGAAGCTGCACTGATTATTGTACTTTTAAATTTTAATTGAAAACATGGCTAAAATCTATCCAAACCTGTACACAAGTTATCTGATGTTCCTCATATGTAAGACTACAGATGATGATAGTGTAGTGTCTTAGCTCTTATTACTTATTTATATAATAAGAAAGACTCTGAATGCAAGAAATTGAACTGGAGCTTCACATTTCCTAAAAATGAGTTAGTACCAGAATAACATAGAACAACACTGCACATGACCAAGGGTGCTCCATTCTTAAAGGTGACATCAGTAATTAACAGAACATAACATTCCTTCTCTTATACAATCAGAGTTACTTTAACCAAACCACATCATTTCCCAGAACTCGTTGTAGTTATTTTGCATCTTTTGATTTGAAGAGTTAGTTTTTGTTTGTTTGTTTATAAGTCCAGTCTGTCTGGTGGACGGTGCCTTCATTCTGGGTAGCGCCTAGGATTGTCTGGAGGCTCCTGAACATCCTCAGTGTGTGCTTGATCCATTATTGCTTCTGCTATAGCAGCACCTTCATCAATACGTTCCCTTCTTTCAGCCTGGGGTCTCTTTACTGCCCCACCGTCCTCTACAGTTCCCCGTGTGTCACTCTCAGGAGCTCTCTGTGCCTGTTCTCTCTCGATTGTTGTGCTGTTTTCTGTGGAATGCATTTGGTTAATGTGACGCCGCCACATTATGTCTGGGCTCACTTGAACCTGGTAAGGTCTGGGTCCCATTCTGTAATCTCGCACCATCACTTCCTGTCCTGTTTGGAGATGGCGCTCCCAGCCACCGGAGAGCATCTTGGCTTGTTTATTCGGCACTTCATTGAGCCTGTTTGACTTCATGATGTCCAGCTGTGTGCGGAGAGGCCTCCCGAACATCAGTGCGGCTGGGCTTTCATTTGTCGTGGCATGTGGGGTATTTTGGTAGGAGGCCAGGTACTTGCCCAGTTTTGTTTGCAAAGTCCCTTCGTCTCGTTTTGCTGCACGGAGTCCTTGCTTTAGGGTTTGCACAAAGCGTTCTGCCAGCCCATTGGTGGCAGGGTGGTACGGAGCTGAGGTTGAGTGTTTGATTCCATTTACTGACATGAATCTTGTTAACTCGTCACTTACAAAAGCTTGCGCGTTGTTACTTACCAGCTGCAGTGGCAATTCGAAGCGTGCAAACGTAGTTCTGAGACACTCTATCATCTGAGCTGAGATGGAGGAGTCAGTGCAAAACACCTCTGGCCATTTGGAATGGGCATCAACTATAACCAGGAAGATGTGCTTTTCAAAAGGACCAGCGTAGTCCACATGAATTCTCTGCCATGGCTCTGTGGGCCATTCCCATGGGTGGACTGGGACAGGAGCAGGCATGTGAAGGGTTTCCAAACATCCGCTACAGTTCTTCACCATGTTTTCTATCTGTTGGTCCAGACTGGGCCACTAGAAGTGGCTTATTGCGAGCAGCTTCATTTTGACAATTCCAACATGACCTTCATGTAGTTGCTGCAAAACCTGATGTTGGCATTTCTGGGGTATCATGACTCTCATTCCCCACATCAAACATCCTTGGTACGTTGTAATTTCGTTTCTCCACTGAAAATACGGAGTCAGCTCCTTTCTGCCAGTAGCTGGCCATCCTGACATGGTGTAGGTGTACACTTTTGACAAGGTCACATCTTTCCTTGTCTCCTGTTTGATAACCATGCTTGTGACCGGTAGTGCCTCGAGCTGAGCGGTATGGAAAATGTCCACTGCATCCACACTCCTTTGTCTTTCTCTTGTACACGACAGTCTGGATAATCCATCTGCATTTGTGTGGAGGGACGATGGCTTAAACTCAATGTCATACATATGACTACCTGCCTGTGTCCCAGCATCTGTTTTAAGTCTGTCTAATAAAGTATGAAACATACTAAAGGTACAGCGGGATTCCCATAATATTGGCACATGCTGAACAGTGTACATGAATCTATTGACTACATCATGCTGTTTGGACTTTTTAGTGTCTGATCACCGGCCATGTAATAACCCAGTATGCATCAGATAATTCACACAACATTCCTACCATCATAACTTCCATATAGCTAACCATTTTGGAGCCGACTGTCTATAGTAAAGGTACTGTATACATACAAGGCCGAAACACCCACTATGACATTTACATCTTTGTAACCAAATGTTAAGCCAAAGTTAAACAATAGACAGGGTTGATGTGTTCCACAAAGACATGGATAAACACCAGAGACAAGATGACTAGTCCTTGGTCATGGAATGTTTAACAATGTATCTGCTGCAGTGTTGTTGTTTTTAACATCTCTGCCGTGTGTCTAAATGTGATCAGGTTGAACAACTGTGAACATGTTTGTGGCACATTAGTTTGGAGGTGTTACAAGGTCAAGCTTTCTCAGGATCTTTATAGTTCTCCACAGCTCTATGGGACTCAGGGCCAGGCTACCACATCTGGGGCCTCGGGGCACCTACTTTTAGTGGGCAAATGTTTTTTGAGGGAGGAGCTAAGGTCCTGCAATTCTACACACTTGCTATGATGCAGAGAAGAATTTGGAGTTGTATAGCTAATGTCATTCTATACATATTCTGCAGTTAAGATAATTTCCTGCAATTCCAGACATTTTGCCACGGCTAATGACGTGTTCATATGCTCTCTGGGGGGGCCCCGACTTCCAGGGGGCCCCCAACCGACATGTTCATATGCTATCTGGGGTGGGTGTGGCCCGACCTCCAGGGGCCCTAAACTGATGTGTTCAAATGCTATCTGCCCTGCGTGCCCGTTAGGTAATCCGGCCCTGATGGGACTGTGCCCATAGAATTAGGAATTGAGTGTGTCAGTCAATTTGCCATGGTCTGAGTATATTAGTATCTTTATATGGCTGTGCCAGCCCCTTCCACCTCTTATTGCGCGAAGATCCATTTCATTTCACAAATAAGTCTTTATACTGTTTAAAAGTGGCACTGGCTCTGTGTGCCTATGCAGATGAGCTCATGAAAAGAGAGAACATGATAGATGAAGACTGTTATAACTGTCTACAGTGAATATTCTAGCCACTTCGAATTGTTTGTTTTTTGGGGAAGTTGCTACAGGCGAGCAGTGTTTTGCAATACGCAGTCATTTTTGGACTCTCAAATTCCTGTTTGTAGTAGACATACCTTCAATAACTGCTGCCATGATTGGAATTGTTACACTAGACGTTCTCTTGAACGTAGCAGACTCTCTATTCGTGTCCCTTATGGGTTCAGGACCTTCGGTGCTCGAACAGTGAGAACAGAACACTTGCTGAACACTAAATGTTTAGGATAAAGTGCAACGGGGACCTATTTTTAACCTGGGGCAGTGAGATGATTGAAGGTTGTTTCTACTGACAAACTGGGATCCTCTTCACCCCATGCCATGTGTCTGATAAACAATGTTTTGTTAGCCAGATGTGATTTTCCAATGCTAGGTCTCCAAGAGTCACTGATACAATAACAAACTCAATATGTCAGTTAAACAAACAGTCTGCTGTTTAACATCAAAGTTACAACTCTTACAATGTCTTACGTTGACAGTGGCTTTTTTGAAGAAAAGTTGACAAATACTTGATGCTTAAAAATACTAGGGGGTAAAACAAATCATTCACTCATTTCTGAGACGGGACGATAAAATAGAGATGATTAAAATAAGAGACAATATATCTCAATATTCTTATAATTTGTTTAATGTAATATGATACATATTTCGTGAATGAAATATGATTATATTTCCTGGGTTTATAATTTGTGATATCAAGTATCTTGCTTTACCATTTACTTATCTCATGTTCTTATTAACAGGACTAACAAAACCAAACATAGACATGCATCTACAAACTTGCACATTTCCACATTACAACTGTAGCGCTGACAACTGTAGCTTGTTTCGGCCTGCTCTATTGGTTGCTTCACGCACTCTCGTGCTTGCCTACCTAGTCAGTGAGTCAGTTGAATGAGAAAGCAAACAGAAAACTGAAGAGAGAAGCACCAGATAAACAAATTATTTTAAACATTATCATCATGGTGAGCGAGTTATAAAGCATAGGATATGAAACACCAAGTTAAGCGGAGTGTAATGATATAATTGTTATTTTTCTAATGTTTTTATAGTTTAATAAATGTATAAAATACCATTAGAATAGACGCTAACGTCAGCTAAAGTTAGGGCCAGTCAAGACAGCCTGTCGTAGTCGTTTTTATTCATTTTTTATTTAACTAGGCAAGTCAGTTAAGAACAAATTCTTATTTACAATGATGGCCTAGGAACAGTGGGTTAACTGCCTTGTTCAGGGGCAGAACGACAGATTTTACCTTGTCAGCTCAGGGATTTGCTCAAGCAACCTTTTGGTTACTGGCCCAATGCTATAACCACTAGGCTACCTGCCGTCATGGCGACAATTAATGTTCACACAGAGTGTAAATAAAGGGAAACATTGTAACTTGCTGTTTTTAGGAATATGTGGAGAATTAAATGAAAATGTATTTATAAGATGATAATACCATTTTACAAATATTTTTTGGTACAGTATGTTGGCTACTTAAAAATGCACAAGAGTAGCATAGTCAGTTGAATGAGAGAGTAAACTGAAAACTGTATTGAAGAAAGAAGCTCCAGAAAAACTAATTATTTTAAATCTTCAAGGTTTCAGAATACATTCATTCTTCTCACCATGACCTATTCAGGTCCCAACGTTGAAGAGAGTACACTACATTTGTGTTCTCCATTGTACTACCATTGTTAATTTTTGTACCATACTAGCTAATACCGTTCGCTGCCTGCACCTGCACGCCTGACCAGCATCACCACCCTGGATGGTTCCGACCTTGAATATGTGGACATCTATAAGTACCTAGGTGTCTGGCTAGACTGTAAACTCTCCTTCCAGACTCATATCAAACATCTCCAATCAAAAATCAAATCAAGAATCGTCTTTCTATTCCGCAACAAAGCCTCCTTCACTCACGCCGCCAAACTTACCCTAGTAAAACTGACTATCCTACCGATCCTCGACTTCGGCGATGTCATCTACAAAATTGCTTCCAACACTCTACTCAGCAAACTGGATGCAGTTTATCACAGTGCCATCCGTTTTGTCACTAAAGCACCTTATACCACCCACCACTGCGACTTGTATGCTCTAGTCGGCTGGCCCTCGCTACATATTCGTCGCCAGACCCACTGGCTCCAGGTCATCTACAAGTCCATGCTAGGTAAAGCTCCGCCTTATCTCAGTTCACTGGTCACGATGGCAACACCCATCCGTAGCACGCGCTCCAGCAGGTGTATCTCACTGATCATCCCTAAAGCCAACACCTCATTTGGCCGCCTTTCGTTCCAGTTCTCTGCTGCCTGTGACTGGAACGAATTGCAAAATCGCTGAAGTTGGAGACTTTTATCTCCCTCACCAACTTCAAACATCTGCTGTCTGAGCAGTTAACCGATCGCTGCAGCTGTACATAGTCTATCGGTAAATAGCCCACCCATTTTTACCTACCTCATCCCCATACTGTTTTTATTTATTTACTTTTCTGCTCTTTTGCACACCAATATCTCTACCTGTACATGACCATCTGATCATTTATCACTCCAGTGTTATTAATCTGCAAAATTGTAATTATTCGCCTACCTCCTCATGCCTTTTGCACACAATGTATATAGACTCCCCCTTTTTTTTTCTACCGTGTTATTGACTTGTTAATTGTTTACTCCATGTGTAACTCTGTGTTGTCTGTTCACACTGCTATGCTTTATCTTGGCCAGGTTGCAGTTGCAAATGAGAACTTGTTCTCAACTAGCCTACCTGGTTAAATAAAGGTGAAATAAAAATAAAAAATAAAAAAATACAATGAAAAAACAAGCATGTTTTTTTGGTCACTACCATGGGGGGAAATACCATGGCACTGGTGCAAATACCATTGTATTTTCCTACCATGTTAGTACAATGAAAAAAATATCATGGTACTATCATGTTTTTTGGTCACTACCAGGAAGATACCATGGTATCCTAGTGTACAGTCCTATCAAATAACACTGTGAAGGACCTCGGCGTTACTCTGGACCCTGATCTCTCTTTTGACGAACATATCAAGACTGTTTCAAGGACAGCTTTTTTCCATCTACATAACATTGCAAAAATCAGAAACTTTCCAAAAATGATGCAGAAAAATTAACCCATGCTTTTGTTATTTCAAGGTTAGACTACTGCAATGCTCTACTTTCCGGCTACCCGGATAAAGCACTAAATAAACTTCAGTTAGTGATAAATACGGCTGCTAGAATCCTGACTAGAACCAAAAGGTTTGATCATATTACTCCAGTACTAGCCTCCCTACACTGGCTTCCTGTCAAGGCAAGGGCTGATTTCGAGGTTTTACTGCTAACCTACAAAGCATTACATGGGCTTGCTCCTACCTATCTCTCTGATTTGGTCCTGCCGTACATACCTACACGTACGCTATGGTCACAAGACGCAGGCCTCCTAATTGTCCCTAGAATTTCTAAGCAAACAGCTGGAGGCAGGGCTTTCTCCAAAAGAGCTCAATGTTTATGGAATGGTCTGCCTACCCATGTGAGAGACACAAACTCGGTCTCAACCTTTAAGTCTTTACTGAAGACTCATCTCTTCAGTGGGTCATATGATTGAGTGTAGTCTGGCCCAGGAGTGTGAAGGTGAACGGAAAGGCTCTGGAGCAACGAACCGCCCTTGCTGTCTCTGCCTGGCCGGTTCCCCTCTTTCCACTGGGATTCTCTGCGTCTAACCCTATTACAGGGGCTGAGTCATTGGCTTACTGGTGCTCTTTCATGCCGTCCCTAGGAGGGGTGCGTCACTTGAGTGGGTTGAGTCACTGATGTGATCTTCCTGTCTGGGTTGGCGCCCCCCCTTGGGTTGTGCCGTGGCGGAGATCTTTGTGGGCTATACTCGGCCTTGTCTCAGGATGGTAAGTTGGTGGTTGAAGATATCCCTCTAGTGGTGTGGGGGCTGTGCTTTGGCAAAGTGGGTGGGGTTATATCCTTCCTGTTTGGCCCTGCCTGGGGGTATCATCGGATGGGGCCACAGTGTCTCCTGACCCCTTCTGTCTCAGCCTCCAGTATTTATGCTGCAGTAGTTTATGTGTCGGGGGGCTAGTGTCAGTTTGTTATATCTGGAGTACTTCTCCTGTCTTATCCGGTGTCCTGTGTGAATTTAAGTATGCTCTCTCTAATTCTCTCTTTCTTTCTCTCTTGGAGGACCTGAGCCGTAGAACCATGCCTCAGGACTACCTGGCATGATGACTCCTTGCTGTCCCCAGTCCAACTGGCCGTGCTGCTGCTCCAGTTTCAACTGTTCTGCCTGCGGCTATGGAATCCTGACTTGTTCACCGGACGTGCCACCTGTCCCAGACCTATTATTTGACCATGCTGGTCATCTATGAACATTTGAACATCTTTGCCATGTTCTGTTATAATCTCCACCCGGCACAGCCAGAAGAGGACTGGCCACCCCTCAGAGCCTGGTTTCTCTCTAGGTTTCTTCCTAGGTTTTGGCCTTTCTAAGGAGTTTTTCCTAGCCAACGTGCTTCAACACCTGCATTGCTTGCTCTTTGGGGTTTTAGGCTGGGTTTCTGCACAGCACTTTGAGATGTCAGCTGATGTACGAAGGGCTATATAAATAAATGTGATTTGATTTGATTGTCCAAATACTTTAGCAGCACATGTTTGTTATATTCAGCTCATGTATGTTATTGTATGTTATTTTCATTAGTACTGGCTCTGGCAGCCAAAACAGACTTAAACTCCATCTGAACAAAAGGATTATCAATTCCGATACGGTTCTAGAAAGATAAGGCCCTTAACTTTTATATCACATCAAAATAATTTCCCAAATGCTAAATATAGTTACTTTACACTGTTTTAACCGACTATCACAGGTACAGTCGACAGTATTTTTCAGTGACAACACGTTTCTGGTGCGGTTCTACGATTACATACAGGTGTTCGGAGGATGCTAGATAGGTTGTCCCTCTGTTTTGCTTCTTCCGTAAACACGTGCTGTAACATGGAGATGTTGCCGTGTGAGAACACTAACCCTAGCCCTATAAAAGGTGTGTATCAATTTAACCTTTTGTTTTTTGAAAATTATCTTTTGCTGATATGAAAGATAAGGTCCTTATGCTTCCAAAACCGTACCACAAGTGATGCATGTTAATGTTCAGACCGAGCGTCAGGGCTCTTAACAAAACTCCCCCGGTACAGAAGACGCCTTCGTCCAATTACTCTTATGTGTAATGTAATGGAACAGATGAACAAAGTGGAACAAGGGCTAATGTAGAATATGTACAAGTAAGTATCCCATATTAGGTACTACTACTTGGATAGATAGGAGGCAGAGGTTGCAAGCACAGAGGTAGATACAGCATACTGTATGTTTGCAAGTCATTACAAGTGATTACTTGGCAGTGATTGTGCCACCCAAAGACACATTGTGAACAGACCGTGTGTGGAGCACCCTTTCTTCTCATAGGCAGTACTCAAATGAGTTAGACTTGTTGCTGTCATGTTGTTGAGTTGGGTCCCGATTCTCTTCCCTTTGCCCGAATTGTGTACTTGCTAACTCCCATGATAAGGAGTTGACAAGTGCACAGCATAAGAGAATTGGGATGTGGCCCTCATGTGCTCTATCAACCACCTATAAGCCTTTTCCTGTACTGAGGGCTACAGCCTCACCCAATGTGGTGTGGATCTGCTTTTTTTCCCTAAAGTATTTCTATTTACTTCAGATCTGGAATCTCTCAACTGAAGCTAGCCAGCTAACTACCAGATATCAGTCAGCAAACCATTGCCAGCGGTCATCAGCTAACCTTCAGCTCGGAAAGCTCTCGCCAGTTCGAACAACGTGACTCTAACCAGAGCATAACGGACCTGTTATTTTTATCCCCGGATTCCTACCGCAAACTGAACATTTTCATCTGGATCTTCACAACTAGCTAACCGCAATCCCGGATGACTACTCTTGGCTTTCCATCCCAGAGCAAGCACCTATTTAACTTGAAGCTAGCCAGGGCTCCTGTGCTACCACCGAAGCCTACTCCAGGGCTACAATATTGGCATGCTAGCTACCTAGAGCTACTTGGAACCCTACTAATTCCACGACTGGTCTATCGACGTCACCACACGAAGAGGCAAAAACAGACTTACCCCCATCGCGACGCCCCCCCACAAAGGCTAACTTTCTAGCCCCTGCTATCTGCTTGCTTGCTAACCCGGTCTGCTAACTGCTAAACTGCCGGGCCCTGGTCTGCTAACTGCTAGCTTGCCTGCCCGGTCTGCTAACTGCTAGCCCTTGCTAACTGCTTGCTTGCTAACCCGGTCTGCTAACTGCAAGCTTGCCTGCCCGGTCTGCTAACTGCTAGCCCTTGCTAACTGCTTGCTTGCTAACCCGGCCTGCTAACTGCTAGCTTGCCCTGGTCTACTAGCTGCTAGCTTGTTTAGCTCCGGCCTACTAACTGTTAGCTTGTTAGCCTGCTATCTGTCTGAATCGCCGTGTCCCCAGCCAGCCCAACCACTCACTGGACCCATATGTTCACTTGGCTACGCATGCCTCTCTCTAATATCAATATGCCTTGTCCATTACTGTCCTGGTTAGTGATTACTGTCTTATTTCACTGTAGAGCCTCTAGCCCTGCTCAATATGCCTCAACCAACCATGTTGTTCCACCTCCTACATATGCGAAGACATCACCTAGTTTAAACATCTCTAGAGACTATATCTCTCTCTTCCACACTCAATGCCTAGGTTTACCTCCAATGTACTCACATCCTACCTTACCTTTGTCTGTACACTATGCCTTGAATCTATGCTATCGTGACCAGAAACCTGCTCCTTTTACTCTCTGTTCTGAACGTGATAGACGGCCAGTTCGTATAGTCTTTAGCCGTACCCTTATCCTACTTCTCCTCTGTTCCTCTGGTGATGTGGAGGTTAAGTCCTGCAGTGCCTAGCTCCACTCCCACCCCCAGGTGCTCTCATTTGTTGACTTCTGTAAACGTAAAAGCCTTGGTTTCATGCATGTTAACATTAGAAGCCTACTCCCTAAGTTTGATTTACTCACTGCTTTAGCACACTCTGCCAACCCAGATGTCTTAGCCGTGTCTGAATCCTGGAATGACATTGACCTCATCCCGTCAGTAGATGATGCCTGGCTATTCTTTAAAATTTAGAACTAGGAATAGATATAGTCCTTGGTTCACACCAGACCTGTCTGCCCTTGACCAGCACAAAAACATCCTGTGGCGTTCTGCATTAGCATCGAATAGCCCACGTGATATGCAACTTTTCAGGGAAGTTAGGAACAAATATACACAGGCAGTTAGAAAAGCTAAGGCAAGCTTTTTCAAACAGAAATTTGCATCCTGTAGTACGAACTCAAAAAAGTTCTGGGACACTGTAAAGTCCATGGAGAATAAGAGCACCTCCTCCCAGCTGCCCACTGCTCAGAGGCTAGAAAACACTGTCACCACTGATAAATCCACTATAATTGAGAATTTCAATAAGCATTTCTCTACGGCTGGCCATGCTTTCCACATGGCTACCCCTACCCCGGTCAACTGCCCGGAACCCTCCACAGCAACCCACCCAAGCCCCCTACATTTCTCCTTTACACAAATCCAGATAGCCGATGTTCTGAAAGAGCTGCAAAATCTGGACCCCTACAAATCAGCCGGGCTAGACAATCTGGACCCTCTCTTTCTAAAATTATCTGCCGAAATTGTTGCAACCCCTATTACTAGCCTGTTCAACCTCTTTTTTGTATCGTCTGAGATTCCCAAAGATTGGAAAGCTGCCGCGGTCATCCCCCTCTTCAAAGGGTGTGACACTCTAGACCCAAACTGCTACAGACCTAATATCTATCCTACCCTGTCTTTCTAAGGTCTTCAAAAGCCAAGTTAACAAACAGATTACTGACCATTTCGAATCCCACCATACCTTCTCCGCTATGCAATCTGGATTCAGAGCTGGTCATGGGTGCACCTCAGCTACGCTCAAGGTTCTAAACGACATCATAACCGCCATCGATAAGAGACATTACTGTGCAGCCGTATTCATCGACCTAGCCAAGGCTTTCGACTCTGTCAATCACACCATTCTTATTGGCAGAATCAACAGCCTTGGTTTCTCAAATGATTGCCTCGCCTGGTTTACCAACTACTTCTCTGATAGAGTTCAGTGTGTCAAATCGGAGGGCCTGTTGTCTGGACCTCTGACAGTCTCTATGGGTGTGCCACAGGGTTCAATTCTCGGGCCGACTCTCTTTTCTGTATACATCAGTGATGTTGGTCTTGCTGCTGGTGATTCTCTGATCCACCTCTACGCAGACGACACCATTCTGTATGCTTCTGGCCCCTCCTTGGACACTGTGTTAACTAACCTCCAGACGAGCTTCAATGCCATACAACTCTCCTTCCGTGGCCTCCAACTGCTCTTAAACGCAAGTAAAACTAAATGCATGCTTTTCAATCGATCGCTGCCTACACCTGCTCGCCCGTCCAGCATCACTACTCTGGACGGCTCTGACTTAGAAAACGTTGACAACTACAAATACCTGGGTGTCTGGTTAGACTGTAAACTCTCCTTCTAGACTCACATTAAGCATCTCCAATCCAAAATGAAATCTAGAATCGGCTTCCTATATTGCAACAAAGCATCCTTCACTCATGCCGCCAAACATACCCTCGTAAAACTGACCATCCTACCAATCCTCGACTTCGGTGATGTCATCTATAAAATAGCCTCCAACACTCTACTCAACAAACTGGATGCAGTCTATCACAGTGCCATCCGTTTTGTCACCAAAGCCCCATACACTACCCACCATTGCGACCTGTACGCTCTCGTTGGTTGGCCCTCGCTTCATACTCGTCGCCAAACCCACTGGCTACAGGTTATCTACAAGTCTCTGCTAGGTAAAGCCCCGCCTTATCTCAGCTCACTGGTCACCATAGCAGCACCCACTCGTAGCATGTGCTCCAGCAGGTATATCTCACTGGTCACCCCCAAAGCCAATTCCTACTTTGGTCGTCTTTCCTTCCAGTTCTCTGCTGCCCATGACTGGAACGAATTGCAAAAATCTCTGAAGCTGGAGACTCACATCTCCCTCACTAGCTTTAAGCACCAGCTGTCAGAGCAGTTTACAGATCACTGCACCTGTACTTAGCCTATCTGTAAACAGCCCATCTATCTACCTACCTCATCCCCCTACTGGTATTTATTTATTTATTTTGCTCCTTTGCACCCCAGTATCTCTACCTGCACATTCATCTTCTGCCGATCTACCATTCCAGTGTTTAATTGCTATATTGTAATTACTTTGCCACCATGGCCTATTTATTTCCTTAACTTACCTCATTTGCACTCACTGTATATAGACTTTTTGTTTTCTTTTGTTCTACTGTATTATAGACTGTATGTTTTGTTTATTCCACGTGTAACTCTGTGTTGTTGTATGTGTCGAATTGCTACTCTTTATCTTGGCCAGGTCGCAGTTGCAAATGATAACTTGTTCTCAACTAGCCTACCTGGTTAAATAAAAGAGAAAAAATAAAAATAAAATAAAAAGCCCACGGCGAAGTCGGCTCAAAACAAAGTGACATATGTCAAGAATGTGGCGTAATGATTTAGGATTCAGAGTGTTCACATGCAAAGTGTTGTTTGTTCTTGGTAAAAAAAATTAAAAAAGATATACTTTATCTGCCTTCCCAAGTAGAATAAGTAAAATTCTAACATACAGGGCCTTCGGAAAGTATTCATACCCATGACTTTTTCCACATTTTCTTTCATTTTCTTTCTAAATTGATTTCTTTAAGTCCTCAGAAATCTACACACCATATCAGACCATACACACCTATCAGGTCAAAGCAAAAACAGGTTTTTACAAATGTATTACACATTTTTAAAATGACCTTATTTACATAAGTATTCAGACCCTATGCTATGAGACTCGAAATTGAGCTCAGGTCCATCCTGTTTGCATTGATCATCCTTGAGATGTTTCTACAACTTAATAGGAGTCCACCTGTGGTAAATTCAATTGATTGGACTTCATTTTGAAAAAGAACACCTGTCTGTACGAGGTCCCGCAGTTGACAGTGCATGTCAGAGCAAAAACCAAGCCATGAGGTCGAAGGAATTGTCCGTAGAGGTCAGAGACAGGATTGTGTCGAGGAACAGATCTGGGGAAGGGTAGCAAACAAATTCTGCCGCATTGAAGGTCCCCAAGAACACAGTGGCCTCCATCATTCTTCAATGGAAGAAGTTTGGAACCACCAAGACTCTTCCTAGAGCTAGCCGCCCGGCCAAACTGGGCAATCGGGGGAGAAGGGCCTTGGTCATGGAGGTGGCCAAGAACCCTATGGTCCCTCTGACAGAGCTCCTCTGTGGAGATGGGAGAACCTTCCTGAAGGACAACCATCTCTGCAGCAATTCACCTATCAGGCCTTTATGGTAGTGGCAAGACGGAAGCCACTCCTCAGTAAAAGGCACATAACAACCCGCTTGGATTTTGCCAAAAGGCACCTAAAGACTCACAGACCATGAGAAACAAGATTCTTTGGTCTGAAGAAACCAAGATTGAACTCTTTGGCCTGAATGCCAAGCGTCACGTCTGGAGGAAATCTAGAACCATCCCTATCGTGATGCATGGTGGTGGCAGCATCATGTTGTGGGGATGTTTTTGGCGGAAGGGACTGGGATACTAGTCAGGATCGAGGGAAAGATGAACGAAGTAAAGTGCAGAGAGATCCTTGATGAAAACTCAGGACCTCAGACTGGGGCGAAGGTTCACCTTTCAACAGGACAACGACCCTAAACACACAGCCTAGACAATGCAGGAGTGGGCTCGGGACAAGTCTCTGAATGTCCTTAAGTGGCCCCGCAAGAGCCCGGATTGAACCCGATCAAACAGCTCTGGAGAGACCAGAAAATAGCTGTGCAGCAACACTCCCCATCCAACTTGACAAAGCTTGAGAGGATCTGCAGAGGAGAATGGGAGACACTCCCAAATATACAGTGCCTTGCAAAAGTATTCATCCCCCTTGGCTTTTTCCCTATTTTGTTGCATTACAACCTGTAATTTAAATGGATTTTAATTTGGATTTTATGTAACGGACATACACAAAATAGTCCAAATTGGTGAAGTGAAAAGAAAACAATAACTTGTTTAAATAAGATCTGGTGCAACCAATTACCTTCAAAAGTCACATAATTAGTTAAATAAAGTCCACCTGTGTGCAATCTAAGTGTCATATGATCTGTCACATGATAGCAGTATATATATACACACCTGTTCTGAAAGGCCCCAAGAGTCTGCAACAACACTAAGCAAGGGTCACCACCAAGCAAGCGGCACCATGAAGACCAAGGAGCTCTCCAAACAGGTCAGGGACAAAGTTGTGGAGAAGTACAGATCAGGGTTGGGATATAAAAAAATATCAGAAACTTTGAACATCCCACGGGGCACCATTAAATACATTATAAAAAATTGAATGAATTTGGCACCACAACAAACATGCCCACAGAGGGCCGCCCACCAAAACTCACAGACCAGGCAAGGAGGGCATCAATCAGAGAGCCAACAAAGTGACCAAAGATAACCTTGAAGAGGCTGCAAAGTTCCACAGGGGAGATCGGAGTATCTGTCCATAGGACCACTTTAAGCAGTACATTCCACAGAGCTGGGCTTTGCGGAAGAGTGTCCAGAAAAAATCCATTGCTTAAAGAAGTCCCTTCCGCCACCCTTGTGCGGCCCCAGTGTTGATGATCAGCGAGATGGAGATGTTTCCTACCCTCACCACCTGGGGGTGGCCCGTCAGGAATTCCAGTACCCAGATGCACAATCCAGGGTCAAGACCCAGCTTAATGACGAGTTGTGGGTACTTGGTGTTAAATACTGAGCTGTAGTCGATGAACAGCATTCTTACATAAGTATCCCTCTCGTCCAGATGGGTTAGGGCAGTGTGCAGTGTGATTGTGATTGCGTCGTCTGTGGACCTATTGGGGTGGTAAGCAAATTGGAGTGGGTCTAGGGTGTCAGGTAGGGTGGAGGTGATATGGTACTTGACTAGTCTCTCAAAGCATTTAATGATGACGGAAGTGAGAGCTACGGGGAGGCGATAGTCATTTAGCTCAGTTACCTTAACTTTCTTGGGAACATGATTTTTTTTAAACCTTTATATAACTAGGCAAGTCAGTTAAGAACAAATTCTTATTTTCAATGACGGCCTAGGAACAGTGGGTTAACTGCCTTGAGGGGGAAGAACAACAGATTTTTACCTAGTCTGCTTGGGGATTCGATCTTGCAACCTTTCAGCTACAAGTCCAACGCTCTAACAATTGTGGCCCTCTTGAAGCATGTGGAAACAGCAGACTGGGATAAGGATTGATTGAATATGCCCGTAAACACACCAGCCAGCTGGTCTGCGCATGCTCCGAGGACACGGCTAGGGATGCCGTCTGGGCCGGCAGCTTTGCGAGGGTTAACACGTTTAAATGTTTTACTCACGTTGGCTGCAGGGTTTGTTAGCGGGCCGTGTCGGTGGCACTGTATTGTCCTCAAAGCGGGCAAAAAAGTGATTTAGTCTGCCTGGGAGCAAGACATCCTGGTCCATGACGGGGCTGGTTTTCTTTTTGTAATCCGTGATTGACTGTAGACCCTGCCACATACCTCTTGTGTCTGAGCCGTTGAATTGCGACTCTACTTTGTCTCTATACTGACGCTTAGCTTGTTTGATTGCCTTGCGGAGGGAATAGCTACACTGTTTGTATTCGGTCATATTTGTATTCGGTCAATTTAAAGGCACTGGAGATGTTTTGCCTTGAAGAATCCCAAGTGGCTACAAAGTATTGACTTTGGGGGGCTAGATGTGCCAAGCTTATAGAAGACATACACCAAGAGACTTGCAGCTGTAATTGCTGCAAAAGGTGGCTCTACAAAGTATTGACTTTGGGGGGTGAATAGTTATGCACGGTCAAGTGTTAGTTTTTTTTGTCTTATTTCTTGTTTGTTTCACAATAAAAATATTTTGCATCTTCAAAATGGTAGGTATGTTGTGTATATCAAATGATACAAACCCCCCAAAAATCCATTTTAATTCCATGTTGTAAGGCAACAAAATAGGAAAAATTCCAAATGTGCTATTTCTGTTTTTAATTTGCAAACATTTCTAAAATCCCTGTTTTTGCTTTGTCTTTAATGGGGTATTGTGTGTAGATTGATTAGGGGAAAAAATGATTTAATCAATTTTAGAATAAGGCTGTAACCTAATAAATGTGGAAAAAGTCAAGGAGTCAAGGAGGAATACTTTCTGAAGGCACTGTATACTTTGAAATAAAATATTTTTCTGGCACCAAAATTGATTTTAACAAACACATTGGCCCCCCAAAAACTGTGGCCCTCAGTTGAATTTTGAAATCCCCATGTGGCCCTTGAGCTAGGGCCTAGGGGTTGTTCTCGTCTAGGGCCTAGGGGTTGTTTCTAGACAAGGCTGATGAAATGGTTCAGCCAGAACCAGCATTTCACATTTGCTGCCTTTCTCAATTGATTCTGGTAAAAATGTTGGAAAAAGGAAACATATCCCATCCTCACCTGTACTGGTTCTTCATCCACTTTGACCTGTCCAGCAATTTCCATCATGTCCAGGGCCAGGTGGCAGATAGACTGAGCGTGGTGGGTACATGGTTCTGGCAGCCCACTGACCGTCATGTACTTATCACCCACTGTCTCCACCTGTAGAAAGAGAGATCTTTTGGTCGCTAGGCAGAACATTATATCAGAAAATGCTGTGTGACGTAAGTGGTTATATGTTAAAGGGACGTGAGGTCTAGAAAACTGTCATTTTTAATACTTTATATCACTCACTGTTTCCATCTATAGGTAGATGCAGATCTTGATATCACACAATATTATTTCCCCTTTAAATCCTTATGATGAAAAGGATCTTTAGCTTTCAATGGTTCATCAAACTATAAAGTGCCACTTGGGGCCACAAACCATAAAATAAATCTCTAACCAATCCATTGGGATATACAGGTAACTGCCAAAATAAAAGGAAACACTTGAGTAAATGATACATAGTACCTGTATATTGAAAGGAAGTGCTTCCACACAAGTGTGGTTCCTGACTTAATTAAGCAATTAAAACATCCTATCATGCTTAGGGTCATGTATAAAATGCCTAGTTACCCATTATTCTGGCTACCATGGTTGGAATAATAAAGCTCAGTGACAATGAAAGAGAGATCTCAAAGGAGCATAGGGGGTTAAAGGGTGTATGTGTTTTATATATATATATACACACACACACACACACACACACACACACACACACACACACACACACACACACACACACACACACACACACACACACACACACACACACACACACACACAGTCAAGTTTGGATACACCTACTCATTCAAGGGTTTTAATTTATACTATTTTCTACATTATAGAATAATAGTGAAGACATCAAAACTATGATTTAAATTTTAACAAGGAAGTCAGTTAACAAATTCTTATTTACAATGACAGCCTACCGGGGAACAGTGGGTTAACTGCCTTGTTCAGGGGAAGAACAACCTATTTTTACCTTGTCAGCTCAGGGATTCAATCCAGCAACCTTTCTGTTACTGGCCCAACACTCTAACTACTAGGCTACGTGACGTAGTTACTACATGATTCCCATGTGTTATTTCATAGTTTTGATGTCTTCACTATTATTCTACAATGTAGAAAATAGTTTTAAAAAATGAATAATCCTGGAATGAGTAGGTGTCCAAACTTTTTACTGGTACTGTATACATTGCATTTGGAAAGTATTCAAACCCCTTGACTTTTTCCACATTTTGTTACGTTACAGCCTTATTCTAAAATTGATTAAATACATGTTTTTATCAATCTACACACAATACCGCATAATGACAAAGCAAAACAACAACAAAAAAATACGTAAATATGATATTTACATAAGTATTCAGAACCTTTACTCAGGACTTTGTTGAAGCACCTTTGGCAGTGATTACAAGTCTTCTTGGGTATAACGCTACAAGCTTGGCACACCTGTATTTGGGGAGTTTCTTCCATTCTTCTCTGCAGATCCTCTCAAGCTCTGTCAGGTTGGATGGGGAGCATCGTTGCACAGCTATTTTCAGGTGTTTCCAGAGATGTTCAATTGGATTCAAGTCCGGGCTGTGGCTGGACTACTCAATGACATTCAGAGACTTGTCCTGAAGCCACTCCTGCGTTGTCTTGGCTGTGTGCTTAGGGCCATTGTCCCTTTGGAAGGTGAACATTAACCCCAGTCTGAGGTCCTGAGTACTCTGGAGCAGGCTTTTTCATCAAGGATCTCCCTGTACTTTTCTCTGTTTATCTTTCGCTCGATCCTGAGTCTCCCGGTCCCTCCTGCTGAAAAACATCCCCAGGGCATGATGCTGCAACCACTATTCTTCACCATAGGGATGGTGGAAGGTTTTCTCCAGACGTGATGCTTGGTGTTCAGGCCAAAGCGTTCAATCTTGGTTTCATCAGATCAGAGAATCTGAGAGTCCTTCAGGTGCCTTTTGGAAAACTCCAAGCGGGCTGTCATGTGCCTTTTACTGAGGAGTGGCATCAGTCTGGCCACTACCATAAAGGTCTTATTGGTGGAGTGCTGCAGAGATGGTTGTCCTTCAGGAAGGTTCTCCCATCTCCAAAGAGAAACCGGAGCTCTTTCAGAGTGACCATAGGGTTCTTGGTCACCTCCCTGACCAAGGCCCTTCTTCCCCAATTGCAATTGTTTTCCCCCCCACCAGATCTGTGCCTCGACACAATCCTGTCTCAGACCTCTATGGACAATTCCATTGACCTCATGGCTTGGTTTTTGCTCTGACATGCACTGTCAACTGTGGGACCGTATATAGACAGGTGTGTGTGTCTTTCCAAATCATGTCCAACCATTTGAATTTACCACAGGCGGACTCTACTACAAGTTTGAGAAACATCTCAAGGATGATCAATGGTAACAGGATGCACCTATGCTCAATTTCGAGTCTCATAGCAAAGGGTATGAATACTAAATAAGGTATCTGTTTTTTATGTTTCAAACATTTGCAAGAATTTCTAAATTTCTATAAACGTGTTTTTGCTTTGTCATTATTGGGTATGGTGTGTAGATTGATGAATAAAATGATTTAATCAATTTTAGAATAAGGCTAACATAGCAAAATGTCTAAAACAAAGGGGTCTGAATACTTTCTGAATGCACTGTGTGTACATACATACAAACATAGATACATAGATACATAGATACATAGATACATACATACATACATACATACATACATACATACATACATACATACATACATACATACATACATACATACATACATACTGTACCAGTCAAAAATTTGGATACACATACTCCTTCCAGTGTTATTCTTTATTTTTTACTATTTTCTATGAAATCATGTAATAACCAAAAAAAGTGTTAAACAAATCCAAATATATTTTATATTTGAGATTCTTCAAATAGCCACCCTTTTCCCTTGATGACAGCGTTGCACACTCTTGGCATTCTCTCAACCAGCTTCATTCCAGTAGTCACCTGGAATGTATTTCAATGAACAGGTGTGCCTTGTTAAAAGTTAATTTGTGGAATTTCTTTCCTTCTTAATGTGTTTGAGCCAATCAGTTGTGTTGTGACAAGGTAGGGGTGGTATACAGAAGATAGCCCTTTTTGGTAAAAGGCCAAGTCCATATTATAGCAAGAAAAGCTCAAATAAGCAAAGAGAAACGACAGGCCATCATTGCTTTAAGACATGAAGGTCAGTCAATACGGAAAATGTCAAGAACGTTGAAAGTTTCTTCAAGTGCAGTCGCAAAAACCATCAAGCTCTCTGATGAAACTGGCTCTCTAGAGGACTGCCACAGGAAAGGAAGACCCAGAGTTACCTCTGCTGCAGAAGATAAGTTCATTAGAGTTACCAGCCTCAGATTGCAGCCCAAATAAATGTGTCACAGAGTTCAAGTAACAGACTCTTATCAACATCAACTATTCAGAGGAGACCACGTGAATCAGGCCTTAATGGTCGAATTGCTGCAAAGAAACCACTACGAAAAGGACACCAATAAGAAGAAGAGACTTACTTGGGCCAAGAAACACAAGCAGTGGACATTAGACCAGTGGAAATCTGTCCTTTGGTCTGATGAGTCCAAATGTAAAACGTTTGGTTCCATCCGCCGTATCTGTGTGAGACGCAGAGTCTGTGTGAGATGCAGAGTTGGTGAACGGATGATCTCCGCATCTGTGGTTTCCACCGTGAAGCAAGGAGCAAGTGTGATGTGTGGGGTTGCTTTGCTGGTGACACTGGTCTGTGATTTATTTAGAATTCAAGGCACACTTAACCATCATTTGCGCTTAGTGGGACTATCATTTGTTTTCAACAGGACAATGACCCAACACACCTCCAGGCTGTGTAAGGGCTATTTGACTAAGAAGGAGAGTGATTTTGCCTGTGTTCAGCTCCATTCCATTTATTGTTTATCATGAAAAACTGCCAAGTCTTTATTCAAGCTGGTATGGCCGTAAGCGATGGAATGAGAGTCGGATAGACTATTTCAAGTTCATGTAACTCAATAAAAAACATTGAGGAACTAGAATGATCTGATCTCAGAACTGTGCTAGTCTTTGGAATGGGTTCAGTTGGTAGAACATGGCAGACAATGACAAGGATACCCATAACATGATGCAGCCACCACCATGCTTAAAAATATAAAGACTGGTACATAGTGATGTGTTGTGCTGGATTTGCACCAAAGATAACCACTCTGTATTCAGGACAAAAAGTTCATTTCTTTGCCACATTTTTAGAAGTACTACTTAAGTGCCTTGTTGCAAACAGGATGCATATATTGGAATATTTTTTATTCTGTACATGCTTCCTTCTTTTCACTCTGTCATTTAGGTTAGTACTGTGAGGTAACTACAATGCTGTTGATCCATCCTCAGTTCTCATATCACAATCATTAATCTCTAACTGTTTTAAAATAACCATTGGCGTCATTGTGAAATACCAGCGAGGTTAGGAAGGACGTGTGTATTTTTGTAGACTGGGTGTATTGATACACCATCTAATGTATAATTAATAACTTCACCATGCTCAAATGAATATTCAATGTCTGCTTTATGTTTTACCCATCTACCAATAGGTCCCCTTCTTTGAGAGGCATTGAGAGGCCCTGGACTTTGTGGCTGAAATTCACTGCTCGACTGAGGGACCTTACAGATAATTGTATGTCTGGGCTACAGAGACGAGGCAGTCATTCAAAAATCTTGTTAAACACTATTATTGCACACTTAGTGAGTCCATGCAACTTATGTGACTTGCTAAGTAAATGTTTACTCCTGAACTTATTTAGGCTTGCCTTTACAAATGAGTTGAATACTTATTGACGCAAGACATTTCAGCTTTTCATTTTTAATTAATTTGTAAAAAGTTCAAAAAACATAATTTCACCTTGACATTATGGGGTATTGCGTGCAGGCCAGTGACAAAAAAAATAGAATCCAATTCAAATTCAGGCTGTAAAACAACAAAGTGTGGAAAAAGTTAAGGGGTGTGAATACTTTCTGAAGGCACTGTATATATCTCTCAAACCAATAAACCACTTATGGGAGATTCTGGAGTGGTGCCTGAGACAGCGTTTTCCACCACCATCAAATCATGGAATTTCTCATGGAAGAATAGTGTCGCATCCCCCCAATAGAATTCCAGACACTTGTAGAATCTATGCCAAAGTGCATTGAAGCTGTTTGGCAACTCGTGGCGGCCCAACACCCTATTAAAATACTTTATGTTGGTGTTTCCTTATTTTGGCAAACAGTATGTTAGTGAGTATTTGTGGGTATTTGTGTTAAAGGAATGTGAGGTGCTTAAAATAATATTACACTGTTAATGCAATCCTCAAGTGTGTATGTCAATAGTCAAGTTGTCAAGATGAAGCCCTTTCAGTACTGTAGTAACCTGGTATATTTATGTTTACCTATAGATGGCAGCATTGACTCAAGACGGGGGTTTGCTTTCCGCTATCATATATAACCATGCTTGAGAAAGCCTCAGGTAGTTTACTCTAGGTGCATTACAGGCTGACTACACCACTCGCATCACGTGCATGAGCTTTACAAAATACATTTAAACATACATGTTATTACATTTTAACCCACACTGCTCGTGCGCACCAACGAGCATCTGCGTTGCCAAGTGTTAAAATAGAAGTCAGTTTGATTTGTGTCACAGATCGTGCTGCAAGTCCTGCCTCTCCCATCTCCTCATTGGTTTATAGAAGCAGGTACCCACGTGCCATCTCCTCATTGGTTATACCCACGTGGTGATTGAAAGACAAACTGTTTTGCCGGTTGTAGTGGTAATACTATTAAAGTGTAGATGGCAATCACCATATAAGTTAAAATATGAAAAGGAAGGACGAGAGATGACTAGAAACGATTCGGTTGGCCGTTTTATGTCTGGATTAATTGTCGGAGTGGAGGACCTTGTTCATTTCAGTTAAAATAACAACTCAATGTTTATATCCCAGGACAAATTAGCTAGCAACAGCAAGCTAGCTAAATAGGCCAAAATAGCTAGCAAGTGCAAGCTAACTAGCTAAATTGCCATACATGTTTAATGCATTTCGATCTGTCCCCAAATTAATGTCATTAGTTCAGAGTTTGTTTTGATCATTTAACCTGCGTGCCGTGATCGCGTTTGGTGTAGGGGAACAAAATACATCAGCAGCCGGTTTGGATTCTGTGTAAACCGAGAGACCCCCGTTAAACTCAAAACGTACACAGGGGAGAAGACCACTGTGATTGGAGTTGCTGATGTTCGAGTGGAATATCATGGACAAAAGAAAAGTCTGCCTCTTACTAGGAAGGTACTGGCTCCAGCTAACTAGTGAGAGTGGTTGGAGGAAATACAATTGAACTGGGATGAAATCAAACATGTCACCACAGAGACATTGACACTGCTTCAGGTGCTTTCAAATCATGAGTGTGTTTTCAGAGAAGAGCTATGGATATTGAAAGTTGTCCAAGCTACCATTCATGTTGCTGCAGATGCTACTCCCAGATTCTATAGGCCAAGATCAGTTCCATATGCCATGAAGCCTAAAATGGATATGGAAATTGACAGACACTTAGCAGAGGATATAATTATTCCTGTCAATTTCTGCATGGGCAGCACCAGTTGTTCCCATACTCAAACCAGATGGTTCAATCAGATTATGCTGTGATTACAAGCAGACTAAATAGTGTCATCACTGGAGCAGTAACCTATACCCAAAGTGGAGGATTTGCTTTCAATGTTAACCGGAGGGCAACAGTTCACAACTGGACACGAGTCACACATATCAGCAAGTGCTAATGGATGAAGTCTCACCATAAACACCCACAGAGGGATGTTTACCTATAAACGTTTACCTTTTCGGGGGGCTTCCGCACCAGCTATCTTCCCAAGAACCATGGAGGGAGTTCTGCAGGAGATACCCAAGGTAGCAGTTTACCTCAACATTCTTGTCACGTAGGAGAAGCATCTCAGTAACTTGAGAGAGGGTGAAGTCAGGATGGAGGAGGCTGTTCTCAAGAGGAGCTCCTTACAGGTGGAGCTGAAAGCCTATGGAAGCTCCAGCTCCGGACCTGAGCTATCTACACTGAGCTACCCTCCCTAACCTCTCTACCCTCTAAAGAAGTTGGAAATGTTCAGAAATACAGGAAGAAGCTTTTGCAAAGTCAAAGGTGTTACTGCAATCAGCAGAAGTGCTGATGCACTACTCAGCAGACAGAGATCTTACCATGGACTGGTGGGTGCGGAGAGGATGGAGGAGGCTGTTCTCCGGCTGAAGAGGAGCAAGTGTACACTGTTAGCTGATGAAGGGCAGTACCTGGGTCACAAGGTTTGGTCCTAAATGGATTCCAGCTACAATATAGGATTGCTCAGGACCAGTACCCTATACTGTGATCATCGGAAGTGGACAAAGACTAAGGAGACACATGGATCAGATCCGAGCTCGAATTCCAGTTCCATCCGTGGACATGGATCAATGCTGAAACGAGCAGGACAGAACATTGGAATGTTCCCTAGAGTTGCAGTTGGACAAACAGACCAAGGCTCAACTTCCTGAGACCACCAATCCGGGACGACCACCTCCTGTGAAGTCTCCACAAAATGACTTTTTCACAATCAAGGGGTGAAGTGCTGGTGGCACTAGCTACACCACATCAGAGACACTCTATTAGAGAGACGTCCACCAGACTATTTCCGATCCTAAGGGAGATCATGTTCAGGAAAACATGTAAAAATAGCATGTGATTTGTTATGAGAAAATTGGCAGCTTTTTGGCTCAGAAAGGAATTGTGTTATTAGCTTTAAAGAGTGGAATGTAGTAACCTGGTATATTTGTTTACCAATAGATGGCAGTATTGACTCAAGACAGGGGTTTGCGTTCCGCTATCGGTAGCCGTTTTCTGTCTGCCATATAACCATGCTTGAGAGAACTCCCGGTAGCTTACGCCAGGTGTATTAGGTAATGTTATTCTAAGTTACCATTAAATACTAAAACGTACTTACATGTCCGGCGTCAATCTAAGAAGCCTCTTAAGATAGCGCAATTTGCAGTAGTATTTCTTTAAGACACTACCCTTTTGGCCTCATCTAGCCCAACTCAGACCCCTTCAGGAGCGGACCATGATAATGGCAGTTATTTTAACAAATGCCCTGCAGTTGAAACATCTCTACTTAAACACTTATGCCAGTTTATAGACAATCAAGGCTCTTCGGAGCCAGTTGACAACTTGGACCACCTAGTCATTGAGGATGGTAGTGTACATTTTACTTATTTTGGTGACCCAGTGCTGAAGTACTTCCCTTGGATGTAGTAAGGTTTGTTTGACTTCTTAAAGTGCATTCTTGTCTGAAAGCCTAAAGTGCCCTAGTGATAACGAACATAAAGTGAGGCTATTGAATAGAGAAACATCCAAATGAATCAATTCTACAGTGCATCACACTTGTGACAATACGACATTCAAAAAAGTTTGAATTGATTATCTATTAAAGGAGCAATCAGCAGTTCGAACAAAAACACACCGCCACTGATTTGGTAAACAGCTGAGGGGTGGGGCTGGAGAAATGCAACCACTTTCAAACTCATGGACAGGGCTATGGATACAAGGACTGACTATCCATTATAGCAACATTATAGTTTTAACCATGTTTTAACGCTATACAGTATTTTTCCCACATTTACATTGTTTGTAAACAAAGGAGTAAAACAAGCTTATATGTTGGATTCTAATGGGGTACGACAGAGGAATCTGTAAGTTAAATTCTTCAAGAATCAATGGGTGTATATACCATTTAATACAGTCTAAAAATGGATGCAGAACTGTAGATTGCCCTTTTTAGTTGATATAATACTGTATACCACAGATTTAGATGAGTTTCCAATTAATCTCAACCAACCATTCTGCAACAAACTGAAGCTTAAAATTGACTTGATTTACATAATGAAAGCATATCTTTAATGTAAATGTTTATAGAACATACCATTTTTCAAACAGCTTGGCTTTTAAACTGTAAAGTCTTGACATTCAAAAAATTTACATTGTTTAGTAGTAATTTAACCCTTAGCCTACAATTTCCTTGCTGCGCCGAAATCAAATTAACATTAAAAAAAACTCCATCACAATCCTTCTGTTTAAGCATGAGACCTGTTTTTTTTCTCTCTCATGGGCTGCGTCTCAATCCACAACATTTGCCAATATTGCTCTTCCACATCTGGGGTGAAAGGTGACAGTGCTAGACACTGTTTATCAAACCATAAAACATCCCGAAAATCAGTATTCTCACACAAACGTCTGTAGCATCTGAATGGTTTGGGCTACACACTAAAATGACACCTCTGTGGAAAGCTGAGAGTCTCAAACACAATGTTGTTCTCTACGACGCACACAAGACTCGTCTGAAGGTCCCTGGTACCAGTAAAAAAATATATACAGTTGAGGTCGGAAGTTTACATACACCGTAGCCAAATACATTTAAACTCAGTTTTTCACAATTCTTGACATTTAATCCGAGTAAAAATTCCCTGTTGTAGGTCAGTTAGGATCACCACTTTTATTTTAAGAATGTGAAAATGTCAGAATAATAGTAGAGTGATTTATTTCACCTTCTATTTGTTTCATCACATTCCCAGTGGGTCAGAGGTTTACATATACTCAAATTAGTATTTGGTAGCATTGCCTTTAAATTGTTTAACTTGGGTCAAACATATTGGGTAGTCTTCCACAAGCTTCCAAATAAGCTTCTAAATAAGTTGGGTGAATTTTGGCCCATTCTTCCTGACAGAGCTGGTTTAACTGAGTCATGTTTGTAGGTCTCCTTGCTCGCACACACTTTTTCAGTTCTGCCAACAAATGTTCTATAGGATTGAGGTCAGGGCTTTGTGATGGCCACTCCAATACCTTGACTTTGTTGTCCTTAAGCCATTTTTGCACAGCTTTGAAGTATGCATGGGGTCATTGTCCATTTGGAAGAACCATTTGCGACTAAACTTTGACTTCCTGACTGCACCAGTCCCTCCTGCAGAAAAGCAGCCACAAAACATGATGCTGCCACCCCCGTGCTTCATGGTTCGGATGGTGTTCTTCAGCTTGCAAGTCTCCCCCTTTTTCCTCCAAACATAACGATGGCCATTATGGCCAAACAGTTCTATTGTTGTTTCATCAGACCAGAGGACATTTCTCCAAAAAGTATGATCTTTGTCCCCATGTGCAGTTGCAAACTGTAGTCTGGATTTTTTTATGGCGGTTTTGGAGCAGTGGCTTCTTCCTTCCTAAGAGGCCTTTCAGGTTATAGGACTCGTTTTCCTGTGGATATAGATACTTTTGTACCTGTTTCCTCCAGAATCTTCAGAAGGTTCTTTCCTGTTGTTCTGGGATTGATTTGCACTTTTCGCACCAAAGTACGTTCCTCTCTAGGAGACAGAACGCGTCTTCTTCTTGAGCGGTATGACGGCTGCTTGGTCCCATGGTGTTTATACTTGCTTACTATTGTTTGTACAGATGAACGTGGTACCTTCGGGCATTTGGAAATTGCTCCCAAGGATGAACCAGACTTGTGGAGGTCTACAATTCTTGGCGGATTTCTTTTGATTTTCCCATGATGTCAAGCAAAGAGGCACTGAGTTTGGAGGTAGGCCTTGAAATACATCCACAGGTACACCTCCAATTGACTCAAATGATGTCAATTAGCCTATCAGAAGCTTCTAAAGCAAATGACATAATTTTCTGGAAATTTCCAAGCTGTTTAAAGGCACAGTCAACTTAGTGTATGTAAACGTCTGACCCACTTGAATTGTGATACAGTGAATTATAAGTGAAGTAATCTGTCTGCAAACAATTGTTGGAAAAATTACTTGTGTCATGCACAAAGTAGATGTCCTAACCGACTTGTCAAAACTATAGTTTGTTAACAAGCAGAAGCTAGCCAGAAGCTAACCAGAAGCTAGCCAGAAGCTAGCCTGAAGCTAACCAGAAGCTAATCAGAAGCTAGTCAGAAGCTAGTTAGCTTCTTTACTGGCTAATCGTTAGTATTCAGCTAACCACGGTTTGTGGTCATCAGCTATCCTTTACCTCGAAAATCTATCGGCAGTTTTGCACGGCACGGCTCGGACCGGAACATACCAGACCTATTTTTCTCTCCATGTCCCCGGATTTCAACTGCAAGCTCTGGACATTTATACCTGGATCTCACAGCTAGCTAGCTGCTATCCGCGTGACTATCGGCTTACGTCGATTCCGGAGCAAACATCAATTATACCGGAGCTGGCCAGCTGAAGAGTTCAATCAGTCACTCCTGGGCTACAATCACCTATCCGGACCCGTTTTACTGCCAATGCGGAGCCCCACCGGGCCTTCACAACTGGACTACCGACGTTATCTGGCCGAGGGAGTTATCCAGCTGGCTCCTCCGTCGCGATGTTACCTGAATGCCCAACTGCGGTTTGTTAGCTGTCTTATCGGCTGCTATCTGTATAGACCTATCGGACAATTTTATTATCATTATTTATTTATTTATTTTTCTTGGGCCTCGATAACTATATCTATTTTTTAATTTGCGAATTGGATTGATCCCCTCTACCATACGGAACCCCACTAATCCTACCGACGGAAACGCACGAGTTGGCTAAAAACAGACCTCCATCCTATGCTAGCTTGCTACCGATGGCCCGGCTAGCTGTCTGAATCGCCATGACCCCAACCAACCTAACTACTCACTGGACCCTTTTGGTCACTTGACTAAGCATGCCTCTCCTTAATGTCAATATGCCTTGTCCATTGCTGTTCTGGTTAGTGTTTATTGGCTTATTTCACTGTAGAGCCTATAGTCCTGCTCACTATACCTTGTCCAACCTATTAGTTCCACCACCCACACATGCGATGACATCTCCTGGTTTCAATGATGTTTCTAGAGACAATATATCTCTCATCATCACTCAATACCTAGGTTTACCTCCACTGTATTCACATCCTACCATACCTTTGTCTGTACATTATACCTTGAAGCTATTTTATAGCCCCCAGAAAACTCCTTTTACTCTCTGTTCCAGATGTTCTAGACAACCAATTCTCATTGCTTTTAGCCGTACCCTTATCCTACTCCTCCTCTTTTCCTCTGGTGATGTAGAGGTGAATCCAGGCCCAGCACGGCCTAGCTCCACTCCTATTCCCCAGGCGCTCTCTTTTGATGACTTCTGTAACCGTAATAGCCTTGGTTTCTTGCATATTAACATTAGAAGCCTCCTCCCTAAGTTTGTTTTATTCACTGCTTTAGCACACTCTGCCAACCCGGATGGTCTAGCTGTGTCTGAATCCTGGCTTTGGAAGACCACCAAAAAATTCTGAAATTTTCATCCCAAACTACAACATTTTCAGACAAGATAGAACTGCCAAAGGAGGCAGTGTTGCAATCCACTGCAAAGATAGACTGCAGAGTTCTGTCCTACTTTCCAGGTCTGAACCCAAACAATTTGAACTTCTACTTTTAAAAATCCACCTCTCTAAAAACAAGTCTCTCACCGTTGCCGCCTGCTATAGACCACCCTCTGCCCCCAGCTATGTGCTCTGGACAGCATATGTGAACTGATTTCCCCCCATCTATCTTCAGAGCTTGTGCTGCTAGGCAACCTAAACTGGAACATGCTTAATACCCCAGCCATCCTACAATCTAAGCTTGATGCCCTCAATCTCAAACAAATTATCAATGAGGTACCTCCCCAACCAGGTACCTCCCCAAAGCCGTAAACACGGGCACCCTCATAGATATCATCCTAACCAACTTGCCCTCTAAATACACCTCTGCTGTCTTCAACCAAGATCTCAGCGATCACTGCCTCATTGCCTGCATCCGTAATGGGTCAGCGGTCAAACGACCTCCACTCATCACTGTCAAACGCTCCCTGAAACACTTCAGCGAGCAGGCCTTTCTAATTGACCTGGCCAGGGTATCCTGGAAGGATATTGATCTCATCCCGTCAGTAGAGGATGCCTGGTTATTTTTTTTTAAATGCCTTCCTAACTATCTTAAATAAGCATGCCCCATTCAAGAAATTTAGAACCAGGAACAGATATAGCCCTTGGTTCTCCCCAGACCTGACTGCCTGTAACCAACACAAAAACATCCTATGGCATTTTGCATTAGCATCGAACAGCCCCCGTTATATGCAGCTTTTCAGGGAAGCTAGAAACCATTATACACAGGCAGTTGGAAAAGCCAAGGCTAGCTTTTTTCAAGCAGAAATTTCCCTCCTGCAACACTAACTCAAAAAAGTTCTGGGACACTGTAAAGTCCATGGAGAAAAAGAACACCTCTTCCCAGCTGCCCACTGCACTGAAGATAGGAAACACTGTCACACTGATAAATCTACTATAATTGAGAATTTCAAGAAGCATTTTTCCACCTGGCTACCCCTACCCCAGGCAACAGTAATGCACCCCCCACAGCAACTCGCCCAAGCCTTCCCCATTTCTCCTTCTCCCAAAACCAGTCAGCTGATGTTCTGAAAGAGCTGCAAAATCTGAACCCCTACAAATCAGCCGGGCTAGACAATCTGGACCCTTTCTTTCTAAAAGTATCTGCCTATTAATAGCCTGTTCAACCTCTCTTTCGTGTTGTCTGAGATTCCCAAAGATTGGAAAGCAGCTGCGGTCATCCCCTTCTTCAAAGGGGGGACACTCTTGACCCAAACTGCTACAGACCTATATCTATCCTACCCTGCCTTTCTAAGGTTTTCGAAAGCCAAGTCAGCAAGCAGATTACCGACTATATCGAATCTCACCATACCCTCTCTGCTATGCAATCTGGTTTCAGAGCTGGTCATGGGTGCACCTCAGCCACACTCAAGGTCCTAAATGATATCTTAACCGCCATCGATAAGAAACATTACTGTGCAGCCATATTCATTGATCTGGCCAAGGCTTTCAACTCTGTCAATCACCACATCCTCATCGGCAGACTCGACAGCCTTGGTTTCTCAAATGATTGCCTCGCCTGATTCACCAACTACTTCTCTGATAGAGTTCAGTGTGTCAAATCGGAGGGTCTGCTGTCCGGACCTCTGGCAGTCTCTATGGGGGTGCCACAGGGTTCAATTCCTGGACCGACTCTCTTCTCTGTATACATAAATGATGTTGCTCTTGCTGCTGGTGAGTTTCTGATCCACCTCTACGCAGACAACACCATTCTGTATACTTCTGGCCCTTCTTTGGACACTGTGTTAACAATCCTCCAGGCAAGCTTCAATGCCATACAACTCTCCTTCCGTGGCCTCCAATTGCTTTTAAATACAAGTAAAACTAAATGCATGCTCTTCAACCTGCCTGCACCTGCCCGCCTGTCCAACATCACTACTCTGGATGGCTCTAACTTAGAATACGTGGACAACTATAAATACCTAGGTGTCTGGCTAGACTGTAAACTCTCCTTCCAGACTCACATCAAACATCTCCAATCCAAAATTAAATCTAGAATTGGCTTCCTATTTCGCAACAAAGCATCCTTCACTCATGCTGCCAAACATACCCTTGTAAAACTGACCATCCTACCAATCCTCGACTTCGGCGATGTCATTTACAAAATAGCCTCCAATACCCTACTCAACAAATTGGATGCAGTCTATCACAGTGCCATCCGTTTTGTCACCAAAGCCCCATATACTACCCACCATTGCGACCTGTACGCTCTCGTTGGCTGGCCCTCGCTTCATACTCGTCGCCAAACCCACTGGCTCCATGTCATCTACAAGATCCTGCTAGGTAAAGTCCCCCCTTATCTCAGCACGCTGGTCACCATAGCATCACCCACCTGTAGCACGCGCTCCAGCAGGTATATCTCTCTGGTCACCCCCAAAACCAATTCTTTCTTTGGCTGCATCTCCTTCCAGTTCTCTGCTGCCAATGACTGGAACGAACTGCAAAAATCTCTGAAACTGGAAACACTTATCTCCCTCACTAGCTTTAAGCACCAGCTGTCAGAGCAGCTCACAGATTACCTCACCTGTACATAGCCCACATATAATTTAGCCCAAACAACTACCTCTTTCCCTACTGTATTTATTTTATTTATTTATTTTGCTCCTTTGCACCCCATTATTTTTAATACTACTTTGCACTTTCTTCCACTGCAAATATATCATTCCAGTGTTTTACTTGCTATATTGTATTTACTTTGCCACCATGGCCTTTTTTTAACCTTTACCTCCCTTATCTCACCTCATTTGCTCACATCGTATATAGACTTGTTTTTACTGTATTATTGACTGTATGTTTGTTTTGCTCCATGTGTAACTCTGTGTCGTTGTATGTGTCGAACTGCTTTGCTTTATCTTGGCCAGGTCGCAATTGTAAATGAGAACTTGTTCTCAACTTGCCTACCTGGTTAAATAAATGTGAAATAAAATAAAATAAATAAATAAAAAACAAGAAATGTGTGGAGTGGTTGAAAAACAAGTTAATGACTCCATCCTAAGTGTATGTAAAACTTCCGATTTCAACTGTATATGGTAGCATATATGGAGATGGTTTAGTGCTTAGTCAGGACGAGACAAAGGCAGGCAGCGTTTCTCAGCCTGTTGAAATCATGAATCAGCTGGCATAATTTTTATGGATATATACAAAGACATTTCAATTCAAAAAAGGTAAAACTAGTAAAAAAGTGCAGCTAGTTTGCAGTCTTTCCAGCTTCCTTGTTCAGCTCCTCTGAACGAGAGCATATTTTCTATGCCAGGTGAAATCACGCCTCATTAGCTCATTGTTATGGATGTGTCCAAATACATTTCACTAGAAAACAGCTTAAACAAATGCAAATGCCGCTGCTGCTGTTATTCTGGCTGCAGTGTCTGACGTGACTGTACGTTAGCTGTAGTTGGCTAGCTAGCAAGCAAGGGATAAGAACGTTGCCAGCCAGTATGACAATGGAACATTTAGAACTAATGACTGGGTCGGGTCCATAGACAGAACAAAAAGACTGAACGACTGGGTTGCATCTCTGGCAGCCGGCTTGGGTAGCAAACCTAGATTTGTGGTCGGGACTATATCTTGTAGAAGGATGAAATGGTATTAATAAATTAATCAAATAACTTATTCAAATAATGATTGACATTTTCATTATGTTGCTAACCCGTTGTATAAAAGTGATAATGCCCTAGAAGCCTGTGTTTGAGGATATATTGGTACGTGCCAATATATCCTCCAAACACCGGCTTCGAGGGCATTATTACTTAAATAATGCATGCTCTAGAATGCCCTTCAAGCCAATCAGAAAGGAGTATTCAAACAATGGTGCATCTGACTGTTGCACGTGTCAATGTTTTAATTTTATCTGTAAATAAGAGTAGAGAAAAACGAAATATCCCTTCAAACCTTGTACACGTAGGGGTTCTTTCTCGAGTCGGTCAGGATGTCAAATCGGGTGTAGACGTCGTTGAGCAGGTTGACTATCTTGATGGCACCCTCGGCTGACGCGTGTTTGCTGCAGAAGGCATTGAATCCCACAATGCCGCTGAAGAGGATGGTCACATTGTCGTAGCGTTTGGCCGGGACTGGACGCTTGTGGCGCAACTCATTGGCCACTGACGGTGGCAGGACTGAGTAGAGCAATCTAAAGAAAAGTGAAAAGAAAACGCCTCGTATAGATTATTTTGTCTTCTGGAGATGTTTTTATTCCCATTTTTTTCACCAAAAGATACTGAGTGTGGTCCTGTATGGCTCAGTTGGCAGAGGATGGCATTTGCAATGCCAGGATTGTGGGTTTGATTCCCCGAGCCATCCATAGGTAAATGCATGCATGACTGTAAATCATTTTGGATAAAAGTGTCTGCTAACTGGCTTATACACTGAGTGTACAAAACATTCCGTTTCCTCTTTCCATGACAGACTGACCAGGTGAAAGCTATGATCCCTTATTGAGGTCACTTGTTAAATCCACTTCAATCAGTCTAGATCAGTGGTTCCCAAACTTTTCTATAGTCCCGTAGCCCATTAAACCTCCAGCTGCGTACCCCCTCTAGCACCAGGGTCAGTGCACTCAAATGTTTTTTTGACATCATTGTAAGCTTGCCACACACACTATACGATACATTTATTAAACAAAAAAATGAGTGAGTGTTTACAACCCGGCTCGTGGGAAGTGACAAAGAGCTCTTATAGGACCAGGGCACAAATAATAATAATCAATAATTTTTCTCTTTATTTAGCCATCTTACATATAAAACCTTATTTATTCATCAAACTGAATAACTCACCTCAGGTTAATGAGAAGGGTGTGCTTGAATGGAAGCACATATCTCTGCTGTGTTGTGTTGTACGAGAGAGTCTCAGTCTTAAATCACTTTCCACACACAGTCTGTTCCTGTATTTTGTATTCATGCAAGTGAGGGCCAGGAATCCACTCTCACACAGGTAAGTGGTTGCAAAGGGCATCTGTGTCTTAACAGGGCATCTGTGTCTTAGAATTTTCACAGAACTGCTTGTTGCAATTTCGATGAGGCTCTCTTGTTCAGATATCGGTAAGTGAACTGGAGGCAGGGCATGAAAAGGATAACGAATCCAGTTGTTTGCGTCAACTCCCTCCAAAGATTTTCTATGGGGTTGAGATCTGGAGACTGGCTAGGCCACTCCAGGACCTTGAAATGTTTCTTACGAAGCCACTCCTTCGTTGCCCGGGCGGTGTGTTTGGGATCGTTGTTATGCTGAAAGACCCAGCCACGTTTCATCCTCAATGCCCTTTCTGATGGAAGGGGGTTTTCACTCAAAATCTCACGATACATGGCCGCATTCATTCTTTCCTTTACACGGATCAGTCGTCCTGGTCCCTTTGCAGAAAAACAGCCCCAAAGCATGATGTTTCCATCCCCAAGGTTCACAGTAGGTATAGTGTTCTTTGGATGCAACTCAGCATTCTTTGTCCTCCAAACACGACGAGTTGAGTTTTTACCAAAACGTTATATTTTAGTTTGATCTGGCCATATGACATTCTTCCAATCTTCTTCTGGATCATCCAAATGCTCTCTAGCAAACTTCAGACGGGCCTTCAGACTGGCTTACGCAGGGGGACATGTCTGGCACTGCAGGATTTGAGTCCTTGGCGGCCTACTGATGGTAGGCTTTGTTACTTTGGTCCCAGCTCTCTGCAGGTCATTCACTAGGTCTCCCGTGTGGTTCTGGGATTTTTGCTCACCGTTCTTGTGATCATTTTGACCCCACGGGGTGAGATCTTGCGTGGAGCCTCTAATCGAGGGAGATTATCAGTGGTCTTGTATGTCTTCCATTTCCTAATAATTGCTCCCACAGTTGATTTCTTCAAAACAAGCTGCTTACCTATTGCAGATTCAGCCTTCCCAGCCTGGTGTAGGTCTACAATTTTGTTTCTGGTGTCCTTTGACAGCTCTTTGGTCTTGGCCATAGTGGAGTTTGGAGTGTGACTGTTTGAGGTTGTGGACAGGTGTCTTTTATACTGATAACAAGTTCAAATAGGTGCCATTAATACAGGTAACGAGTGGAGGACAGAGGAGCCTCTTAAAGAAGAAGTTACAGGTCTGTGAGAGCCAGAAATCTTGCTTGTTTGTAGGTGACCAAATACTTATTTTCCACCATAATTTGCAAATAAATTAATAAAAAATCCTACAATGTGATTTTCTGGATTCTTTTTTCTCATTTTGTCTGTCATAGTTGAAGTGTACCTATGATGAAAATTACAGGCCTCTCTCATCTTTTTAAGTGGGAGAACTTGCACAATTGGTGGCTGATACTTTTTTGCCCCACTATAGTGGCGGAGAGTCCCTGTAATCCTAGATTCAGATCATTCAGGCGCAAAAAAACATCACCCAGATAGGCCAGTCGTGTGTTAAACTTGTAATTATGCAAGCGGTCAGACAAATGAAAATTATGGTCAGTAAAGAACTTTAAGCTGGTCTCTCAATTTAAAAAACAACGTGTCAATTCTTTGCCCCTTGATAACCAACGCACTCCTGTATGTTGTAAAAGCGTTACATGGTCGCTGCCCATATCATTGCATAATGTAGAAAATACACGAGAGTTCAGGGGCCTTTAACAAAGTGAACCACTTTCACTAGTGTCCAAAATGTCTTTCAAGCTGTCAGGCATTCCCTTGGCAGCAAGAGCCTCTCGGTGGATGCTGCAGTACCCAAGTGGCGTCGGGAGCAACTGCTTGCATGTGCTTTACCACTCCACTATGTCTCCCTGTCATGGCTTTTGTGCAATCAGTACAAATACCAACACATCTTGACCACAAGTCCCATTTGATGTCACAAAGCTGTCCAGTACTTTAAAAAGATCCTCTCCTGTTGTCCTGGTTTGCAGAAGAGGATGTCTTAATAGACTCCCCCTTAATTGACTCCCCCATAAACGTAACAGACATATACCAGGAGCTGTGCCCCATCTGTTGACACATCCAGCTGTAATGCATAGAATTCACTGGCTTGTATGCGAGGCAGTAATTGTTTCAAAACCTGCGTCGTGAAAGTGTTGTTTGATGAAGGCATTGTGTCTGTATCATTTTTTTTTTGCCTTTTCCCCCAGCATTATCCCAGCCATAGCAGGAAGAATTAAGTCCTCCACAATAGTATGGCGCTTGCCTGTCCTTACCACTTGGTAGCCACCCAAAAATACGCTTCTAGCCCCTTATCTGTTGCGTTTATACAGGTCTTACTACTCTTAAGTCATCTTAATTCTCGCTTGTTTCTAAATAAATGTATGAGCAAGAGTGAAGGTTTCATCAAGTTGTGAGATAGAACTTTTGCACATACAGTGGTTCTTGCTTTAAAAGTTGCGTCATACTGCCGCAGAATTCTATGGCACGTTATTTAATTGTCAGCCATTGTTAACATTAATGCTAGTTAGTGCTAGTTTGACCACCAGAGTGCATCTTTGAGAAGCATTTGGTAGCCTTCAATATTGGCTGTACAAGAGAACTTAAAATGTTTTTTTTGTAAGAACATAGTATATGGGATTGATTTTAAGAAATTGAGCTTAATTTGATTAATATTATGATGTTTCTATTCCAAGAAAAATGAAACCCTCAGGATGGAACAGAAAATATGTATGTGACGGTCGGTAGTAGGCTACAGTACTAAGAGCATAACATTTCCACACCCTTGTTGTAGTCTAACCAATACCCCAAAGGAGATTCAGTGAAATAAATTACATTTAGAGGATTTGAGGATTCTAAATATAATATCTAAGGGGGATTTTTCATTAGGGCAAAACAAGCATTTCGCTACACTCGCATTAACATCTGCTAACCATGTGTATGTGACAAATAAAATTTTATTTGATTTGATCTTTGAGAATATGTAAGTTTTTTTAAATATATAATAATAATAACAACAACATGCCACCCTATGGGACTCCCAATCACAGTTGGATGTGATACAGCCTGGATTCAAACCAGAGACTGTAGTGATGCCTCTTGCACTGCTATGCAGTGCCCTAGACCACTATGCCACTCGAGAGCCATGATCAATATGACCAATATATAGTCCTGCTAATAGCCCATCCTAGAAACGTTTGCAGAATTCACAGCCTGCAAAAAACAGGGTTAATAATAATACTTCTTCCCCTTTCCACTTGTTAAAGGTTCCAATAGATATTTTTAATCAATTAGCATATTTGAGTTCACCATATTTGTTCTATCTTTCTGGTGGACTAAAACTGAAATTGCAAACAACTTTCTATGGCTTGTTCAAAAATATATTTTGAGATTTCATTTTCAAATAACCTAAAGTGAGCGAGGAAAAAGCCCATTCTTGAGGTGAGACATTGTTACTAATTTGTAAATAAAGCCTGTTTGTTATTTAGAATTATTACTATTTTTAGAGGGAGAGAAACCAAAAGCCTACCGTCGCCTCATGGGTCTCCCTGT
Source organism: Oncorhynchus tshawytscha (assembly GCF_018296145.1). Taxonomy (NCBI): domain Eukaryota; kingdom Metazoa; phylum Chordata; class Actinopteri; order Salmoniformes; family Salmonidae; genus Oncorhynchus; species Oncorhynchus tshawytscha. Next base: position 12,639,690 of record NC_056439.1, on the reverse strand, counting down.
TGCGTCCGACACAGGTTTTCAACCAGCATCTGTAGCAATGCAGTTTGCACTGCAATGCAGTGTCTTAGACTCGGGCACTGTACAACGTGACCGGTCAGGAGTAGGCTACAGTACTACAGTAAGAGCAAAATAATCTTAACATTTCCACACCCTAATTGTAGTCTAAGTTAATCTTAGAATTAAAACCTTAGTGTAATAACAGTTTTAGTAAGTAACACTGATGAGTGGTAACAAAGTGTTTTTCCGGGTGTGCGCGTGCAGGACAGAGGAATATCAAATTCCAAATATCAAATCAAACCAAATTTGGTTCGACTGCACTTCCTAAGGCTTCCACTAGATGTCAACAGTCTTTAGAACCTTGTTTCAGGCTTCTACTGTGAAGGGGGAGCGAATAAGAGCTGTTTGACTAAGGGGTCTGGCAGAATGCCATGAGCTAAATCAAGCGTGCGGACGTGAGAGCGTGCTGCGTTCCCTTTAATTTCTAAAGACAGAGGAATTGTCCGGTTGGAGTATTATTGAAAATTTATGATAAAACTGGGATTCCTGGGAGTGCATTCCGATGAAGATCATCAAAGGTAAAATAATATTTATAATGCTATTTCTGACTTCTGTTGACTCCACAACATGGCTGGTATCTGTATGGTTGTTTTGGTGGCTGAGTGCTGTACTCAAGATTATTCCATGGTGTGCTTTCGCTGAAAGCTTTTTTGAAATCTGACACAGCGGTTGCATTAATGAGAAGTATATCTTTAATCCATGCATAACACTTGTATTTTCATCAACATTTATGATGAGTATTTCTGTAAATTGATGTGGCTCTCTGCAAAATCACTGGATGTTTTGGAAGCAAAACATTACTGAACATAACGCGCCAATGTAAACTGAGATTTTTGGATATAAATATGAACTTTATCAAACAAAACATACATGTATTGTGTAACATGAAGTCCTATGAGTGTCATCTGATGAAGATCATCAAAGGTTAGTGATTCATTTTAGCTCTATTTGTGCTTTTTGTGACTCCTCTCTTTGGCTGGAAAAATGGCTGTTTTTATTGTGGTTTCGTGGTGACCTAACATAATCGTTTGTGGTGCTTTCGCTGAAAAGCATATTTGAAATCGGACACTGTGGTGGGATTAACAACAAGACTACCTTTAAAACGGTATTAGATACATGTATGTTTGAGGAATTTTAATTATGGAATTTCTGTTGTTTTGAATTTGGCGCCCTCGCTTCATACTCGTTGCCAAACCCACTGGCTCCAGGTCATCTACAAGTCTCTGCTAGGTAAATCCCCGCCTTAACTCAGCTCACTTGTCACAATAGCAGCACGTGCTCCAGCAGGTATATCTCACTGGTCACCCCCAAAGCCAATTCTTCATTTGGCCGCCTCTCCTTCCAGTTCGCTGCTGGCAATAACTGGAACGAACTGCAAAAATCACTAAGACTCTTACCTCCCCCACAAGCTTTAAGCACCAGCTGTCAGAGCAGCTCACAGATCACTGCACCTGTACATAGCTCATCTATAAATAGCCCATCCAATCTACCTCATCCCCATACTGTATTTATTTATTTATCTTGCTCCTTTGCACCCCAGTATCTCAACTTGGGGAGGCAGGGTAGCCTAGTGGTTAGAGCGGTGGACTAGTAACTGCAAGGTTGCAAGTTCAAACCCCTGAGCTGACAAGGTACAAATCTGTTGTTCTGCCCCTGAACAGGCAGTTAACCCACTGAGATTGGATCATGCTTGGTGGCCACGGACCTTGGATCTGTCTGAAAATATGATATACCGACCATATCGTAAAATTATATTTGAAGAACATATCCTGAGGAAAATAAATATCCTCCATAAATCATGTTTGCTACGCATTGCAGTTAGTGCTCTGCCTGTCTGCCTCTTGGTCTGGCTTGAACTCTTGCCATAGCAAACTTGCAACATTGTTTCAACTGGCCTCTCACGGTTTCCCACACCAATGAGCTCAGAATAGACAATGCTGGATTTTGCGCACGGTAGGTGTGTTCAGGTAGCCTATTTTATGACGTTCCTCTGGAGATATGGCATCAGCAATATGTTGCTATAGCACACCGAGTTGCAATGGTTACTTAGGCCTATCGGGAAGGAGAGTGTTAGAAAGATTTTTCAAATACAGTGGGGAACTATTGTCATTCGAAATGGATGTAACACTCTGTTGTGTGAGGTCCTGACAACAATAAAATGCTAGCAGACATTCCCAAATGGGAACTTTTTTTATAGGCCTATATTAGTGCACGTCAGCCCAGGTACTTCTATGCGTGCTCAAGCAAAATAAACATTAACAAAGGGACAAACAATTCACACAATGAAACAATGAATGCGCATGAACGAGCAGGAGCAGAAAGCGCATTCTGGAGAGAGAAGCTCCTATAGTGCGTCTTCGTCACACACCCCTTCGCTTGTGTTTGACATTTTAAATTAGGGATGTTATTTATGAAAATACTAAGTTCTTGTGTACACCATAAGTCAATTATTTTAGATATATGTTAACGTTCACTGCCTGCCAGACAAGTCAAAACAATTCTACTGGCTTGCACATCAATAATGAATTTCTTTCGGATCCATTTGAGTCCGATAGACATTATCCAATTTGGATTCGATTCTCCCTCCATTCTGACATATTGGGTCGAATCTGGTCCACCTCGGATATGTATTGATTTATTATTATTTTTATTATGACCGGGTTCTGTCGTTGTCAGATTAGAATTATGGATTTAATTTCAAGATCCGAGAAGACCTAATTTGGCAATAACATTTTGAATAGGGTACATTTTTTTAACCTAAATGCTTAATAAAATTGGACTTCGGATTTTACATACAGTATCAGTCAAACGTTTGAACACCTACTCATTAAACATTTTTTATTTACATTGTACAATAATAGTGAGGACAAACTATGAAATAAAACATATGCAATCATGTTGTAACCAAAAAAGTGTTAACAAATCAAGATATTTTAGGTTCTTCAAAGTAGCCACCCTTTGCCTTTGACAGCTTTGCACACACTTGGCATTCTCTCAACCAACTTCACCTGGAATGCTTTCCCAACAGTCTTGGAGTTCACACATGCTGAGCACTTGTTGGCTGCTTTTCCTTCACTCTTTGGTCCAACTCATCCCAAAACCATCTCAATTAGGTTGAGGTCGGGTGATTGTGGAGGCCAGGTTCTGATGCAGCATTCCATCACTCTCCTTATTTTTTTTAACCAGGTATGCAAGTTGAGAACAAGTTCTCATTTACAATTGCGACCTGGCCAAGATAAAGCAAAGCAGTTCGACACATACAACGACACAAAGTTACACATGGAGTAAAACTGTCACGCCCTGACCTGAGTATTCTTTGTTCTCTTTATATATTTTGGTTAGGTCAGGGTGTGACATGGGTGATGTATGTGTTTTGTACTGTCTAGGGGTTTTGAAGGTGTATGGGATTGTTTACCATCTAGGTGTTATGTAGGGCTATGGTTGCCTGGATTGGTTCTCAATTAGAGGCAGCTGTTTATCTCTGATTGGGAACCATATTTAGGCAGCCATCTTCTTTGGGTATTTCGTGAGTTATTATCTATGTCTATGTCTAGTTGCCTGTGTCTGCACATTTTTTATATGTGTTATATCGCGTTTTGTAAGTTTGTTTCAGTGTTCTTTCTTCAAACAAACATACAGTCAATAATACAGTAGAAACAAGTCTATATACGATGTGAGCAAATGAGGTGAGATAAGGGAGGTAAAGGCAAAAAAGGCCATGGTGGCAAAGTAAATGCAATATAGCAAGTAAAACACTGGAATGGTATATTTGCAGTGGAAGAATGTGCAAAGTAGAAATAAAAATAATGGGGTGCAAAGGAGCAAAATAAATAAATAAATACAGTAGGGAAAGAGGTTTGGGCTAAATTATAGGTGGGCTATGTACAGGTACAGTAATCTGTGAGCTGCTCTGACAGCTGGTGCTTAAAGCTAGTGAGGGAGATAAGTGTTTCCAGTTTCAGAGATTTTTGTAGTTTGTTCCAGTCATTGGCAGCAGAGAACTGGAAGGAGAGGCGGCCAAAGAAAGAATTGGTTTTGGGGGTGACCAGAGAGATATACCTGCTGGAGCGCGTGCTACAGGTGGGAGATGCTATGGTGACCAGCGAGCTGAGATAAGGGGGGACTTTACCTAGCAGGGTCTTGTAGATGACAAGACTTCTTGGTCAAATAGCCCTTACACAGCCTGGAGGTGTGTTTTGGGTCATTGTCCTATTGAAAAACAAATGATAGTGGGACTAAGTGCAAACCAGATGGGATGGCATATCCCTGCAGAATCCTGTGGTAGCCATGATGGTTAAGTGTACCTTGAATTCTAAATAAATCTGACAGTGTCACCAGCAAAGCACCCCCACCTCCATGCTTTACGGTGGGAAAAACGCATGCGGAGATCATCCGTTCACCTACTCTGTGTCTCAAAAAGACAGTGGTTGGAACCAAAAATCTCAAATTTGGACTCCGATCAAAGGACAGATTTCCACCAGTCTAATGTCCATTGTTTCTTGGCCCAAGCAAATCACTTATTATTATTAGTGGTGTCCTTTAGTACTGGTTTCTTTGCAGCAATTTGACCATTAAGGCCTGATTCATGCAGTCTTCTCTGAACAGTTGATGTTGAGATGTTACTTGAATGCTGAAGCATTTATTCGGGCTGCAATCTGAGGCGCAGATAACTCTAATGAACGTATCCTCCCCAGCAGAGGTAACTCTGGGTCTTCCTTTCCTGTGGTGGTCCTCTTGAGAGCCAGTTTCATCATAGCGCTTGATGGTTTTTACGACTGCACTTAAAGAAACTTTCAAAGTTCTTGACATTTTCCGGATTGACTGACCTTCATGTCTTAAAGTAGTGATGGACTGTCATTTCACTTTGCTTATTTGAGCTGTTCTTGCCTTCTAATATGGACTTGGTCTTACCAAATAGGGCTATCTTCTGTATACCACCCCTACCCTGTCACAACACAAGTGATTGTCTAAAACTCATTAAGAAGGAAAGAAATTCCACAAATGAACTTTTAACAAGGCACACCTGTTAATTGAAATGCATTCTGGGTGATGACCTCATGAAGCTGGTTGAGAGAATTCCAAGAGTGTGCAAAGCTGTCATCAAGGCAAAGGGTGGCTACTTTGAAGAATCTTAAACACTTTTTGGTAACTACATGATTCCATACTGTGTTATTTCATAGTTTTGATGTCTTCACTATTATTCAACAATGTAGAAAATAGTGAAAATAAAGAAAAACCCTTGAATGAGTGGGCGTCCTAACTTTTGACTGGTATTTTATATGAGTTGTACCTCACACATTCATAGGCATATTGCAATAAAATAGAAAGACTGAGTTATTGACATTACATGAGGTATAATGTAGTGTAGTATATTTTATAAAAATATGTGGGTCAAGGATCAAGGGAAGCCACCCCTTTTCTGATTTTCAATGGAAGAGCGGTACATGTTCCTTCTGAGGCAATCCGCACTACTGAGCAGATTGGCGCTGCTGCGCTCAAAGTTCAAACAATTTGTGGTTAAATAGGTTTCACATTCACAAAAGGCATTTTGTCAATTTTAAATAAATGTGTAAGTTATCATTTTTGACAGTACAGTAGGAAGTTAGAGGGAGATAGACACAGAGAAAAGTGGCCACAACAGAGCTCAGGGAGGGGGGGGGGTCAGAGTCAGGAGTTTAGAAAGCTACACCAAAGACTCCAACACTGCTGAAATTATATTTGGAGTGGACCATCCCTTTACATTAAAACAAAAATGTAAATAGGTGAAGGACGTCTATCAAACAGTGAGGGCGATGGGTTGGGAGTCTCTACGAACCTGTCCGTCTTCTTCTTCTCATCCTCCAGGGCCCGAAGGGTGTGCTGCAGACGGTCAGTCAGGATCTCCAGTTCCTGAGTCAACTTGTACTCCTCACGGAACTGTTCTCCCAGCAGCACCAGGTCACGTGTGGCATCGTGCAGCGGGATGTCACTCAGGTAAAGGCCTCTCCGCGTCAGGTCATCCAGATTCATCACACTGAACACAGTGTTGGTGACGCATCAGAGACTGAACAGTGGTTGAACACAACTCAACAGGGGCTGTGTTCAGTAGGGACAACATATTGCATTATGATTAGCATGTATGCCCCTCTTATAAAAACTAATAATGATCATCTTATAATGATTGCGTCACAACCTGATCTGTTTCACCTGTCTTTGTGCTCGTCTCCACCCCCTCCAGGTGTCGCCCATCCTCCCCATTATCCCCAGTGTATTTATACCTGTGTTCTCTGTTCGTCTGTTGCCAGTCTGTCTTGTCAAGCCTGCCAGCGTTTTTCCCGTTTTTTTCCTCTAGTTTTGTCCATTCTGCCTGCCCTGACCATGAGACTGCCTGCCGTTCTGTACCTTTCGTACTGCTCTGGATTACTGACCTCTGCCTGCCCTTGACCGGTTGTTTGCCTGCCTCATTTTTTTGTAATAAACTTTTGTTACCCAGATGCAGACAGTTCAAAGTCTTCTCCGGAGTTGTGATAGATTGACTAAATAAGTAATTTGGGTCCGTTGAAAATGTTATACATAAAGACATAAAGACATCATAAAGGCTTGTCCTTATGAATGCAGGAGGGTTATGCTTTTGGTTGGCATGGGACAATATTTTCATGTTGCACACCTTTTAGTTTTCTTATTAAATGCTTTCAATGTTTTACATGAATTCATACAATTTATAGTTGGTTTGAGGTTTTTATGTCACTAAAATGTGGAACTATTGCAATGTGAACATATTGTCCCATATACATGATGTCATTTTATTGACGGTACCTAACTAGCCCCAAAAAGAGATCCAACATCTAACAAACTTTACCATGGTCAGTGTGCATTCCAAGAGAAAATGTACAAACCAATACCCACATGTTTGTGGGCATAACTTAAAATCAAACCCAACTCTCTGACATTTTATTTTTGGAAAATACTGACTTTATGACTCAAGTTATCCTAATTACACTTTTTAGTCACTTCTGGGACTAGAAATGGTGTACATGACTACTACCAACAAGCCGTTTACAACCAGAAAATGTGTTAACTAAATACAGTAACGGACAGTTTGAGACATAAGCCTGGTTATAAGACAACATATAAATGGATGATTTAAGTAAAGTGTTACCAAAGATTGTCCCTTTAAACAATCTGTAGCTGCTACATCCAACGAATGACTATATACAGTTGAAATCAGACGTTTACATACACTTAGGTTGGAGTCCTTTTCAACCACTCTACACATTTCTTGTTAACAAACTATAGTTTTGGCGAGTCGGTTAGAACATATACTTTGTGCATGACAAGTAATTTTTCCAACAATTGTTTACAGACAGATTATTTCACTTATAAATCGCTGTATCACAATTCCAGTGGGTCAGAAGTTATACACTAATTATACACTAGTTATACACTAATATACATTAAGTTGACTGTGCCTTTAAACAGCTTGGAAAATTCCAGAAAATATGTCATGGCTTTAGAAGCTTATGTTAGGCTAATTTACATAATTTGAGTCAATTGGAGGTGTACCTGTGGATGTATTTCAAGGCCTACCTTCAAACTCAGTGCCTTTTGCTTGACATCATGGGAAAATCTAAATAAATCAGCCAAGACCTCAGAACAAAAATTGTAGACTTCCACAAGTTTGGTTCATCCTTGGGAGCAATTTCCAAATGCCTGAATGTACCCCGTTCATCTGTACAAACAATAGTACGCAAGTATAAACATCATGGGACCACCCAGCCGTCATGCCACTCAGGGAGGAGACACGATCTGCCTCCTAGAGATGAACGTACTTTGGTGAGAAAGGTGCAAATCAATCCCAGAACAACAGCAAAGGACCTTATGAAGATGCTGGAGGAAGCAGGTACAAAATATCCACAATAAAACGAGTCCTATAACCTGAAAGGCCACTCAGCAAGGAAGAAGCCACTGCTCCAAAACCGCCATAAAAAAGCCAGACTACGGCTTGCAACTGGACATGGGGACAAAGATCGTACTTTTCAGTCCTCTGGTCTGATGAAAAGAAATAGAACTGTTTGGCCATAATGACCATCGTTATGTTTGGAGGAAAAAGGGGGGGCTTGCAAGCCGATGAACACCATCCCAACAGTGAAGCACGGGGGTGGTAGCATCATGTTGTGTGGCTGCTTTGCTGCAGGAGGGACTGGTGCACTTCACAAAATAGATGCCATCATGAGAAGGGAAAATGATGTAAATATATTGAAGCAACATCAAGACATCAGTCAGGAAGTTAAAGCTTGGTCGCAAATGGGTCTTCCAAATGGACAATGACCCCAAGCATACTTGGGGCAAAATGACTTAAGGACAACAAAGTCAAGGTATTGGAGTGGCCATCACAAAGCCCTGACCTCAATCCTATACAAAATTTGCGGGCAGAACTGAAAAAATATGTGCGAGCAAATAGGCCTACAAACTCGACTCCGTTACACTAGCTCTGTCAGGAGGAATGGGCTAACTTGTGGCTAAGGTGTATGTAAACTTCCGTCTTCAACTGTATGTATGTATGTATGTATGTATGTATGTATGTATGTATGTATGTATGTATGTATGTATGTATGTATGTATGTATGTATGTATGTATGTATGTATGTATGTATGTATGCATGCATGTATACACTGATTCTTGAATATCACTTAAAATCCTAATGAGCTTAGTTCAACTGTGACACCCTGTCAGAACCCAAATAGAACCTTGTTTTACTCCAATGTTATTAAACATTTTAAATGTAAACAAACACTGTATAGTCTCAAAACATAGTTAAAACTATCATTTTTATATAATGGATGGTCAGTCATTGCAGCCATAGCTCTGTCTGAATCTGAGAGTAGTTACATTTTTAGATCCATCCCTCAGCTTTTTACCAAAGCAAAGGCGGGGTTAGACTTTTGTTTCCACTGTAGATTGGCCCCTTAAGACCAGACCATCTGCTGCACTACAGTAGCCGTGGTTTTGAATCCAATTTAGGTTTCACACACCAACCAAGAGACATCCATCCATCCAGCCCAGCCATCCACCCCAAGTCTAGGACTACATCCCAAATGGCACCCTATTCCTGACACAGTCCACTACTTTTGACCAGGGCACATGGAATCTTATTCCCTACATAGTGCACAACTTCTGACTAGAGCTTTATGTGCCCATTTGGAATGCAGCCTAGAACAGCACATTGTTTTTGTCTAACATCACAGCAGCAGAACCTGGGAGAACAGAGGAAGAGGATGTTCTCCGCCTCGGGCAGGTAGATCATCTGTCCCTTCAGCCTCAGGCAGCTGATCTCAGCACCAGTCAGCTCGTCCTCGTTCTCCGAAGTCTCCACGTTCAAGAGGCCCTCCTGGAAAGACATAATTTACACACACACACACACACACACACAGGCAGAGACACACACGCATGGACACACAAGCAGCCAGGACACAGAAAATATAAATGTAGTTTTCTATCTAGTTCCTCTATTTTTTTTGTGATGGAATTTTAACATTAAATTAAAATGCGAAAAGTTTCAGTAGTGAGTATTCTTGGCATACCTTGCTTCGCAGAACGAAGACAGTGTTGATGTGGGAGAGCATTCCTTGGAAGCTGAAGTCTATGTGTGGACGCACCAGAGAGAACACGGAGGGCAGGTTACAGATGCCTGGCTGGAGCTAAGGAATACAACAGCAAAACACTTAATAAGGGGGTCATACATACTTGTGCCAAGTATTACAATAGATTATAACCACATATTTGCATTACAACTGCAGGCTACCTGTGAAGCCCATATCTACAGTGCATTATAAACACACTCCTACTGAGTTATAATGCAGTCATAATGCAGCATAAGAGTAGTTATTTACACACATAAAATCTCAATGTCCTATAGCTAAATAGACATAAACCTGCGGCAGCACACGGAAGATAGCGTTGCCGCACTGAGTAAGCATCAGGTTCCTGTCGAACATGAGGTGAAAGGGAAAGGCCTTGCAGAAGGTGTAGGGGCTGATCCGGGTCTCCTGCGTGCCGTTCTCCTCGAAGCCGTCCAGATCCTCATAGAAGGCCTCCTCCTCCGAGTCCTTCTCCTCGATCAGGAACTTGATGTGGTCACACTCCTCACTCTTGTGCTGGATCACCTGGTGAAGGAAGAATGGATTGAATGAGTGCATGCTATACTTCCTGTGTTTATATCCTGCTTTACTTTATTGGGACACTCAAAATGTACGCCAGTCCACCCATTATGGCAAGAGATAATGTAAGGGATACCGGTGGGTGATTGGTAAACGCATAGACATCGAAATACTGTATGTCTTTATGTAAATATCTAAGGTGATCTGAGGTGTGATGGTTTTAAACACAGTGATGTTCTTGTGAGGGTTACTGCCTGGCCACAATAAGTCCTTTTTAGTCTATACACTGACGTCAATGGCTTGACGCACATGGTTTCCGTGGCAACAATGAATAACATTTCCAGACAATCTGGTGTCATATTTGCAGGGTCTGTCAATTCAGCTCCCCCATTTAATTTTACGCTGAGCTTGGGAGATAAAAAATACATATGGACACCTATCTCTGCGATATGATTAGGATTGAAAGTAGAGTTGGCTTTCTCTGAAAATGAGGAGGTAACCTATGTGCTCAGAGACAAGATTTTTGAAAGGACTACCAATGGTATATACTAATTCCACCTGGTGTTTGCTGCATGGACTACTATGCTATAAAGAAGGTACATAACTTAATCACATATTCCTAGCTTTAAAACTATCATGACACTTATATCAGTCTAATAATGGTTAGACACTTTAAAATACCGTATCTTACACTATAACTACTAGCTACTTGGTAGTTGTATTACGTCACCTTCTGAGTGTACTAACATTCTGCCCCTTTCATAGACATCTGACCCAAGTCAACAGAGACCCACCAACATCTCAGATCAAAAAACTGCCCACTGAGTGACCAACACTAGCAGTTGCTCAGACCCAAACAAGTCCTGAATGGAGAGGGGCATTTGAAAGTCGGCCACTGTCCCATTTTGGACGGAAGGTAAGAACCCCAAGCAGCACAGAATCCAAATAACTTCCAAGGCACACAAAAAACAGTGCCAGGTCTAGCAGTAGTTAGCATTGGCTTGCGAAACCACCTCTAACTTCCTTCCTACTGAATACAGAGACATATAAATGGTATCCACGAGTTCATCTGACTCTGGGGAAGTAGATAAGGGGCCTCATTGCCAAAATCCCGAACTATCCCTTTAATTTCTTAAGGATCTACGAGATTGGTGTCCCTATACCGGGACAGTTGTTGCTAACTAGAAAGACGTAAGTAACCGCAAACTTTCCAGGACATAGACATGTCTTATATGGCCAGAAAGCTTACATTCTTGTTAATATAACTGCACTACCCAATTTCCAGTAGCTATTAAAGTTAAAAAAATGCTATTGTTTGAGAAGAGTGCACAACAACAAACTTGTATCACAGCAACTGGTTTTATACATTCACCTCTGAAGGTAAATAATGTACTTACATTCAGTAATCTTATGCTGATTTGTCATCCTGAGGGTCCCAGAGATAAAAATGTAGCAGTTTTGTTTGATAAAATCCATTTTTTAATTCAAAAGTAGGAAATGGCTTCTACAGTTTGAACCCCTGCTGTCTCTACATTAATTTCACATTTCTACAAACTTCAAAGTGTTTCCTTTCAAATGGCATCAAGATGTCATTTTAGGCTTTTTTTTAAAGGGTCCAATCCTCTTAGGTAATAATAGTTATTATTTTATTTTAAACAGCACACCTTCATTTCTATTTCTGTGCCGTGGATCTGTTGGGCCACCGTCTTGATGATGCCGATCACAATGTCCTGGAGCCCCTCCCTCTCCGAGTAGTAGTGCAGGATCAGATTGTTGCCCTTCTCCGCGTCTGTGCAGCGGAAGGACGGAGCCCTCATCCCAGGGTAGATGGTACCTAGGTGGTCGTGGAGGGCATCCAGATTCTGTATGGGGGTTGCAAAAATGAATGAAATACTAGTTTCTCTCCATTAAGATTCCATTTAGACTGGTCCCATATCAGTTTGTGTTATATAGACAACTCCTGTGGTCATTGTCATACCAAACACCATAGGAGTTGGCTACACAGCATAAACTGATCTGGGAAGGCAGGCCTAAAGCAGGCCTTTAGAACAAGGTTGCATAACTCCAGTCCTCACTCCTTTATCTCTGTTTCAACCCAAAGTGAAGCCCTACATTTTGTATTTGTAAACAGAGGGTTCGGTCTTGGCAAATCAAACTGCCACTGTCCTATTTGAATTACATGGTCAACTCCCCCATATCCAAAGACGAGGGGGCGGTCACAGAATTGTTTCGGCACTGTACAATTGAAATATAGGTCATATTTAACTTACGTTGAAGCATTCATGACATGACTGGAGTGCTTACCTGCAAGAATTCACGGACATTGGAGCCTAAAACACGCAAGATGGTGTCATACCCTGATTCTTGACAAAACTCAAAAAACATCTTCCCAAACATCTGTAGGATACACCCTGCATCAATCTCTGCAAGATAAAAAAATACACCATCTCAGTCCCATTGGTAACACTTTAAAATAAGTTACCCTTTATAAAGGGTAGCATATTTTAAAGTGATGCCATACAATTATGTTAGGAATAAACTGGTTCAAGTAAAGCATCTTGCATTTCAAAACATGATTAAAAAACATACTGAGAACTTTGCTTGCAGCAGCAACAAGGTCATATGTTTTGGCATCTTCATATATGATTCTGACAAGGAACTGACCCTCTACATCGAGTTGTGCCTCCCTCCTGATAACAGGAAAGAAGAAAATGCAATTATTAGATATTATATTAACATGTGATTATTACCTATGTAATAAAGAGGCAGTTGACAAGAGCATACGACAACATATTCGCTTGTCCTCTATAGTATCCATTAAAACTAGCTTCATAACATTGTATGCCGTTGTTTATGCCTATGGCTGATGTTATAACATCTTAAATAGCTGTTATAAAAGCCTTACATGAATCATACATAAGGGTCCTTCAGTAAAGTGATAGCTACACTTATTTGGTCCAATCAAAAACAATCAGTATCAATTTACTTTATGGGGGTATACATAAGGCATTCATAACAATGTTATGAAAACAGTCATGACACCTTCATGAATGTTGCAGTAGCCTTAATCTACCTTTGAGCACTAACTGCATCGTAGGATTATCTATATTTAGAAGTTACAATGTGAAAATGTATTTGGCATGCTAATAAATAAGCCTGTTATATATCCTAATGAGGTCTATTTGACCTGATTACCGAGTTGATCTGAGAAAACAATACTGATTTGCTGTGCTGGCTAGCAACCACTTTCTCTGAGCATGTGATCTGCTGAACAAACATAAAAATGTAGTGAAAATAAGAATTACTTTTTCAATTGCTCTGAGATGCAAGATCTGAAAATAAAACCTAGCTTGAATATTTACGCATGTAATAATGTTGAATTACGTCAGCCAAGATAATGTTGAGAAATATTGCAGCACAATGTTTTTGGGCGATAAAAATTACCAGAATCCTCAAAACACGTTTTTCGGAGAGGCAGCTGTGCCTCTGTTCTTATAGGATAGAATGGGATGAAAGTCTGGGTCCTAGAACAGCAAAGACTGAGGAAGAAAAATAAACTTGGATCTTGCCAAATATTTGAGCACTTTGTTATCATAATGCAACAACCTCCCTTTATCACCACTATTAGAAAGCTAATGAAAATTAAATTATGAGTAAAAATATGGCTCGCCTTCCCATAATAGTGGTGTCATTTAATAATGAATTGATGAATTATATATATAGTTTTCTTTTATGTTTGCTGGTGATTTATGGTGATTTATGGTCACATGGTATAAGTTAGATAGGCCCACTATATCTGCTGGTCATGACATGGCCATTCGTTATACACTCTGTCTAGCAATAGGGGGAGTTTATTGATTTCAAAACTATAATATGGTTAATTGACATATTTTTGCATTATTATCCATGTCATATTGGTAGGTTACATAAAGTTGTGGTCAAGACAATGTAGTAAACACAATTAAAGTGTAATAACTTAAATTAAAATGTAAAGTAACAATGTAAAGTAAGCAATTGTTATTACATGGTAATTACTTAAGCAGTAGTGTAATTTGTATTTATTAAGTAACATTAAGGCAGTTATATACAATTTCAAATCGTACATTTCATAAAACTTTTCACAACACATTGTCTGCCCTCAAGCCACTAAGCTACTCTCCTACCACATATCTACAATACAAAATCTATGCGTCCATGTGTGTAAAGTGTGTTACTACAACACAGTTATAGGAGCAATTAAATGTGTTACTAACATATCTATCTACTGAACATACCTGCTGATTCCTTGTTTTGCATTTTGCAACATGGCCACATTTAGTTTTTATTTTCACTTTCTGCTTTGAAATTATGGTATGCAAATGCCCTGTGTCAATCACAAATACAAAACAAATCTTTGAACTCACTTGATGTCTTCCCACACGTCTTCGCCATAATTGCGTAATACAAGTAGTTCCAAGGCGTGATTGACAAAACCATACTAAAAACGGATATAAAACAGAAATAGAGAAACATAAATCAGAAAATACAAGTATGTCAAAAATGTAGAGTGATGATAGTGTTGATTCCACTGTAAATTGGAATGACTTGTTCAACAGCAAATAATGTTTTCATTGATGCAACATGAATATTAGAACGATAAAATCGCACTCGCATCACGAATTTCAGTGTTAATTTACAGTGAACAGATATTGTAGCCATAGGCTGATAGCTCGTTCTCATACGGGAAAACGCACCACTACACATCAAAATAACCATGGCAATCAAATGTCGCCGTGAAATCTAATATGTTGATGTTTACATACCATTTTTACGACCAGTTCTTCACGATTCCTTATCAATGTAAACTGTTATGTCTAAATCAACACGGCACCTTCACAGTTTGCAGATGTTACGTTGCGGCTCCATTCTTGAAAACATTCCTCATCAAATTGACATCGAATGTGTCCAATGGGAGCTCAAGGACAAAAATACTCACTCCGCAACTGACCACTGAGGAAGAAATGAGGGTTGCTCGCTGAAGACAGCGTTGTTTATGAAAACAGTGTAAAAGAAAGACTACACAACGAAACCAACCTATTTAAATGCCACAATCAAATGATATAAACAAATCCTAGGTAGAATAGATTATAAACTGGGTGGTTCGAGCCCTGAATGCTGATTGGCTGTATATCAGACCGTATACCACAGGTATGACAAAACATGTATTTTTACTGCTCTAATTACGCTGGTAACCAGTTTATAAGGCACCTCGGGGGTTTGCGATATATGGCCAATATACCACGCTAAAAGCTTTATCCAGGCACTCCGCGTTGCGTCGTGCCGGAACAGCCCTTAGCCGTGGTATATTGGCCATATACCACACCCCTGAGGTGCCTTATTGCTTAACTATATCATGGCATTGTTGAATACTCGTTTCTGATTGTCTGATTGTCTGATTCTGATTGATGTTTTTTATAGGGTGTGCATTATTTCCCTATAATGCACAGTATACTCGAGAATCACGTAATAAGGAATTCTCCTCAACCACACCCACTAAACACATTTTCTTTCTTATTGACCCCAATTGTAAAAGAGCCAACTCTTTTACAATGGTTAATAGTTATACAGAAATAACAAAACATGCCGAAAAGCTACTGTGTTGTTCAATGTACATGTAACCAGGTCAGAAATCCCGACCTACGGTTCACAATGTTCCCAAGTAGGGAAATAGAGCCTGCAAGAAGAGCTCTGTGGATTCAGGCTGTTCAAATCAAATTGTATTGGTCACATACACATGGTTAGCAGATGTTATTGCGAGTGTAGTGAAATGTTTATGCTTCTAGATCCGACAGTGCAGCAGTACCAAACAGGTAATATATAATAATTCCACAACAAAACCTAATATCTAACAAATTCCACAACAAAACCTAATATCTAACAAATTCCACAACAAAACCTAATACACACAATGTAGTAAAGGAATGGGATGAGAATATGTCAGTATAAAATATATGGATGAGCAGTGACAGAGCAGCTAAGATGCAATAGATAGTGAAGGATACAGTATATACATATGAGATGAGTAATGCGAGATATGTAAACATTAAAAAAGTGGCATTATTAAAGTGACTAGTGTTCCATTTATTAAAGTGGCTAATGACATCAAGTCTGTAGGTAGGCAGCTGCCTCTCTGTGCTAGTGGTGGCTGTTGAACAATATGATGGTCTTGAGATAGCCATTTTTCAATCTCTCTGCCCCAGCTCTGATGCACCTGTGCTGACCTCACCTTCTGGATGGAAACGGGGTGAACAGGTAGTGGCTCGGGTGGTTATTGTCATTGACTATCTTTTTTGCCTTCCTATGACATCACGTGTTGCAGGTGTCCTGGAGGACAGGTAGTTTGCCCCCGGTGATGCGTTGTGCGGACCGCACCACCCTCTGGAGAGCCCTGGGGTTGTGGGGGGGTGCAGTTACCGTACCAAGCGGTGACACAGCCCGATAGGATGCTCTCAATTGTGCACCTGTAAAAGTTAGTGAGGGTTTTCGGTGACAAGCCACATTTTTTCAGCCTCCTGAGGTTGAAGAGGCGCTGTTGCGCCTTCTTCACCACACTGTCTGTTCGTGGACCATTTCAGTTTGTCGATGATATGTACACAGAGGAACTTAAAACTTTCCACCTTCTCCACTGTTGTCCCGTCAATGTGGATAGGGGGGTGCTCCCTTTGCTGTTTCCTGAAGTCCATGATCATCTCTTTTGTTTTGCTGATATTGAGTGAGAGGATATTTTCCTGACACCACACTCTGAGTGCCCTCACCTCCTCCCTGTAGGCTGTCTAGTTGTTGTTAGTAATCAAGTCTGCCACTGCAGTGTCGTCTGCAGTGTCGTCTGATTGAGTTGGAGGTGTGCATGGCCACGCAGTCGTGGGTGAACAGGGAGTACAGTAGAGGGCTGAGAACACACCCTTGTGGGGCCCCAGTGTTGAGGATCAGCGGAGTGGAGATGTTGTTTCTTACCTTCCATTAGGAAGTCCAGGACCCAAATGCACAGGGCGGGGTCGAGAGCCAGAGTCTCAAGTTTAATGATGAGCTGAGGGTACTATGGTGTTGAATGCTGAGCTGTAGTCAATGAACAACATTCTTACATAGGTATTCCTCTTGTCCAGATGGAATAGGGCAGTGTGTAGTGTGATGGTGATTGCATCGTCTGTTGACCTATTGGGGCGGTAAGCAAATTGAAGTGGGTCTATGGTAACAGGTAGAGTGAAGGTGATATGATCCTTGACTAGTCTCTCAAAGCACTTCATGATGACAGGTGTGAGTGCTGCGAGGCAATAGTCATTTAGTTCAGGTACCTTAGCTTTCTTGGGAACAGGAACAATGGTGGCCATCTTGAAGCATGTGGGGACAGCAGACTGGGATAGGGATTGATTGAATATGTCAGTAAACACACCAGCCAGCTGGTCTGCGCATGCTCTGGGGACGCGGCTAGGGATGCCGTCTGGGCCGGCAGCCCTGCATGGGTTAACACGTTTAAATGTTTTATTCCCATCGGCCACGGAGAAGGAGAGCCCACGGTCTTTGGTAGCGGGCCGTGTTGGTGGCACTGTATTGTCCTCAAAGCACGCAAAGAAGTTGTTTAATTAGTCTGGGAGCAAGATGTTGATGTCTGCAATGGGGCTGGTTTTCTTTTTGTAATCCGTGATAGTCTGTAGACCCTGCCACATACAGTTGAAGTCCGAAGTTTATATACACATTTTACACAGTTTTTCACAATTCCTGACATTTAATCCTAGTAAAAAGTCCCTGTCTTAGGTCAGTTAGGATCACCCCTTTATTTTAAGAATGTGAAATGTCCGAATAATAGTAGAGAGAATGATATATTTAAGCTTTTATTTATTTAATCACATTTCCAGTGGGTCAGAAATTTACATATACTAATTGAGTGTTTGGTAGCACTGCCTTTAAATTGTTCAACTTGGGTCAAACATTTTGGGTAGACTTCCACAAGCTTCCAACAATGAGTTGAAATTTGTCCCATTCCTCCTGACAGAGCTGGTGTAACTGAGTCAGGTTTGTAGGCCTCCTTGCTCGCACACGCTTTTTCAGTTCTACCCACAACATTTCTATAGGATTGAGGTAAATCAAATAAATCAAATCAAATCAAATTTTATTTGTCACATACACATGGTTAGCAGATGTTAATGCGAGTGTAGCGAAATGCTTGTGCTTCTAGTTCCGACAATGCAGTAATAACCAACAAGTAATCTAACTAACAATTCCAAAACTACTGTCTTATACACAGTGTAAGGGGATAAAGAATATGTACATAAGGATATATGAATGAGTGATGGTACAGAGCAGCATAGGCAAGATACAGTAGCTGATATCGAGTACAGTATATACATATGAGATGAGTATGTAAACAAAGTGGCATAGTTTAAGTGGCTAGTGATACGTGTATTACATAAGGATGCAGTCGATGATATAGAGTACAGTATATACGTATGCATATGAGATGAATAATGTAGGGTATGTAAACATTATATAAGGTAGCATTGTTTAAAGTGGCTAGTGATATATTTACATCATTTCCCATCAATTCCCATTATTAAATTGGCTGGAGTTGAGTCAGTGTCAGTGTCAGTGTGTTGGCAGCAGCCACTCAATGTTAGTGGTGGCTGTTTAACAGTCTGATGGCCTTGAGATAGAAGCTGTTTTTCAGTCTCTCGGTCCCAGCTTTGATGCACCTGTACTGACCTCGCCTTCTGGATGATAGCGGGGTGAACAGGCAGTGGCTCGGGTGGTTGATGTCCTTGATGATCTTCATGGCCTTCCTGTAACATCGGGTGGTGTAGGTGTCCTGGAGGGCAGGTAGTTTGCCCCCAGTGATGCGTTGTGCAGACCTCACTACCCTCTGGAGAGCCTTACGGTTGAGGGCGGTGCAGTTGCCATACCAGGCGGTGATACAGCCCGCCAGGATGCTCTCGATTGTGCATCTGTAGAAGTTTGTGAGTGCTTTTGGTGACAAGCCGAAATTCTTCAGCCTCCTGAGGTTGAAGAGGCGCTGCTGCGCCTTCCTCACGATGCTGTCTGTGTGAGTGGACCAATTCAGTTTGTCTGTGATGTGTATGCCGAGGAACTTAAAACTTGCTACCCTCTCCACTACTGTTCCATCGATGTGGATGGGGGGGGTGTTCCCTCTGCTGTTTCCTGAAGTCCACAATCATCTCCTTAGTTTTGTTGACGTTGAGTGTGAGGTTGTTTTCCTGACACCACACTCCGAGGACCCTCACCTCCTCCCTGTAGGCCGTCTCGTCGTTGTTGGTAATCAAGCCTACCACTGTTGTGTCGTCCGCAAACTTAATGATGAGTTGGAGGCGTGCGTGGCCACGCAGTCGTGGGTGAACAGGGAGTACAGCGTGAGGGCTCAGAACGCACCCTTGTGGGGCCCCAGTGTTGAGGATCAGCGGGGAGGAGATGTTGTTGCCTACCCTCACCACCTGGGGGGCGGCCCGTCAGGAAGTCCAGTACCCAGTTGCACAGGGCGGGGTCGAGACCCAGGGTCTCGTGCTTGATGACGAGCTTGGAGGGTACTATGGTGTTGAATGCCGAGCTGTAGTCGATGAACAGCATTCTCACATAGGTATTCCTCTTGTCCAGATGGGTTAGGGCAGTGTGCAGTGTGGTTGAGATTGCATCATCTGTGGACCTATTTGGGCGGTAAGCAAATTGGAGTGGGTCTAGGGTGTCAGGTAGGGTGGAGGTGATATGGTCCTTGACTAGTCTCTCAAAGCACTTCATGATGACGGATGTGAGTGCTACGGGGCGGTAGTCGTTTAGCTCAGTTACTTTAGCTTTCTTGGGAACAGGAACAATGGTGGCCCTCTTGAAGCATGTGGGAACAGCAGACTGGTATAGGGATTGATTGAATATGTCCGTAAACACACCGGCCAGCTGGTCTGCGCATGCTCTGAGGGCGCGGCTGGGGATGCCGTCTGGGCCTGCAGCCTTGCGAGGGTTAACACGTTTAAATGTCTTACTCACCTCGGCTGCAGTGAAGGAGAGACCGCATGTTTTCATTGCAGGCCGTGTCAGTGGCACTGTATTGTCCTCAAAGCGGGCAAAAAGTTATTTAGTCTGCCTGGGAGCAAGACATCCTGGTCCGTGACTGGGCTGGATTTCTTCCTGTAGTCCGTGATTGCCTGTAGACCCTGCCACATGCCTCTTGTGTCTGAGCCGTTGAATTGAGATTCTACTTTGTCTCTGTACTGACGCTTAGCTTGTTTAATAGCTGCAGGGAATAGCTGCACTGTTTGTATTCAGTCATGTCACCAGACACCTTGCCCTGATTAAAAGCAGTGGTTCGCGCTTTCAGTTTCACACGAATGCTGCCATCAATCCACGGTTTCTGGTTAGGGAATGTTTTAATCGTTGCTTTGGGAACGACATCTTCAACGCACGTTCTAATGAACTCGCACACCGAATCAGCGTATTCGTCAATGTTGTTGTCTGACGCAATACGAAACATCTCCCAGTCCACGTGATGGAAGCAGTCTTGGAATGTGGAGTCAGCTTGGTCAGACCAGCGTTGAACAGACCTCAGCGTGGGAGCTTCTTGTTTTAGTTTCTGTCTGTAGGCAGGGATCAACAAAATGGTACAGGGCTTTGTGATGGCCACTCCAATACCTTGACTTTGTTGTCCTTAAGCCATTTTGCCCCAACTTTGGAAGTATGCTTGGGGTCAGCAAGACCCATTTGCGACCAAGCTTTAACTTCCTGACTGATGTCTTGAGATGTTGCTTCAATATATCCACATAATTGTCCTGCCTCATGATTCTATCTATTTTGTGAAGTGCACCAGCCCCTCCTGCAGCAAAGCAGCCCCACAACATGATGCTGCCACCCCCGTGCTTCACTGTTGGGATGGTGTTCTTCAGCTTGCAAGCTTCCCCCTTTTTCCTCCAAACGTAACGATGGTCATTATGGCAAAACAGTTTAATCAGACCAGAGGATATTTCTCTAAAAAGTATGATCTTTGCCTCCATGTGCAATTGCAAACCGTAGTCAGGTTTTGTTATGGCAGTTTTGAAGCAGTGGCTTATACCTTACTGAGCGGCCTTTCAGGTTATGTCGATATAGGACTAATTTTACTGTGGATATAGATACTTTTGTACCCATTTCCTCCAGCATCTTTGCAAGGTCCTTTGCTGTTGTTCTGGGATTGATTTGCACTTTTCACATTAAAGTACGTTCGTCTCTAGGAGACAGAACGCTTCTCCTTCCTGAGCGTTATGATGCTGCATGGTCCCATGGTGTTTATACTTGCATATTGTTTGTACAGATGAACGTGGTACCTTCAGGTGTTTGGAAATTGCTCCCAAGTAGGAACCAGACTTGTGGAGGTCTACAAAGGTCTGAGGTCTGAGGTCTTGGCTGATTTCTTTTGATTTTCCCATGATGTCAAGCAAAGAGGCACTGAGTTTGAAGGTAGTCCATGAAATTAGCCTATCAGAAGCTTCTAAAGTCATCATTTTCTGGAATATTCCAAGCTGTTTAAAGGCACAGTCAACTTAGTGTATGTAAACTTCTGACCCACTGGAATTGTGATACAGTGAGTTGTAAGTGAAATAATCTGTCTTTAAACAATTGTTGGAAAAATGATTTGTGTCATGCACAAAGTAGATGTTTGAGCCGCTGAATTGCAACTCCACTTTGTCCCTATAATGACACTTTGCTTGCCTTATGGAGGGAATAGCTACACTGTATTCGGTCATGTTTCCAGTTGCCTTGCCATGATTAAATGCAGTGGTACGTGCTTTCAGTTTTGCATGAATGCTGCCATCAATCCACGGTTTCTGGTTAGGGAAGGTTTTAATAGTCACAGTGGGTACAACATCTCCTTGTAAACTCGCTCACCGAGTCAGCGTATACATCAATATTATTGTCTAGGCTACCCGGAACATATCCCAGTCCACATGATCAAAGCAATCTTGTAGCGTGGAATCTGATTGGTCAGACCAGCATTGGATAGACTTAAGCACGGGCACTTCCTATTTTAGTTTCTGCCTATAGGAGGGGAGCAACTTGATGGAGTCATGGTCATATTTGCTAGAAGGAGGGCGGGGGAGGGCCTTGTATGTGCCGCGGAAGTTAGAGTAGCAGTGGTCGAGTGTGTTACTCGCTCGTGTACTGCAATCGATATGCTGATAAAATGTAGATAGCCTTGTTCTGAGATTAGCTTTGTTAAAATTCCCAGCTACAATAAATGCAGGCTCAGGATATATGGTTTCCAGTTTGCATAAAGTCCAGTGAAGTTCCTTGATGGCCGTCTTGGTATCCACTTGCAGGGGGATATACACGGCTGTGACGATAACCGAGGGGAGTTCTCTTGGGAGATAATACGGTCGGCATTTGTTTGTGAGGAATTCTAGGTCAGGTGAACAAAATTACTTGAGTTCTTGTGTTGATACAATTACACCATGAGTTGTTAATCATGAAACATACACCCCCACCCCCACCCACTGAAAATCCCGTTGGCCGTATGGACTCCGACAGCATGTGCCCAGCTAGCCATGTCTCCATGAAATAGAGTATGTTACAATCCCGGATATCTCTTTGGAAATCAACTCTTGACCTAATTCTGTCAACTTTCTTAACTAGGAACTGGACATTAGCGAGTAGTATACTCGGAAGCCGTGTGTGGTGTGCGCACATCCGAAGCCTCACTAGAAGACCGCTCCGGAACCCTCTCTTCCGACGGCGTTGTTTTGGGGCCGGCCTCTGGAATCATTTTAAATGCCCTGGGAGGTGCAGACAAAGGATTTGCCTTGGGAAAGTCGTATTCCTGGTCGCACTGCTGGTAAATTGACGTCTCTCTGATATCCAATAGTTCTACCCGGCTGTATGTAATTACACTTAAGGTTTTCTGGGCTAACAATGAGAAATAATAAATAAATAACACAAAATAGTGCACAGTTGCCTAAGGACTATAAGCGAAGCTGCCATCTCTATCAGCGCCATCTTAAATTGAATTCAAAATCATTTGTACTTTTAATACTTATTCGGCGTGGGAGAGTGGCTATGTGTGTGTAACATTTAACTTGTTTAGTATAATCCGTTTGTAACTCCACTCATTACTTGAAGCTGTATAATAGTCCATTTGTTTGTGTTGTTGGTCTTGGCTAGCTTAACGTTCTGGTTACTAGCTAGCTAACACCCACTCACTTGGTTGCTAGCTCCAGCATGAAAAGTGCAATGGTGGAAAAAGTATCGAATTGGCATACTTCAGTAAAAGTAAAGATGCCTTAACAGAAAATGACTCAAGTAAAGGTCACTCAGTAAAATACTGCTCGAGTAAAGTCTAAAAGTATTTGGTTTTAAATATACTTAAGTATCACAAGTATAAATGATAAATTCCTTGTATTAAGCAAACCAGCCAGCACCATTTTCTTGTTATTTATGGTAGCCAGGGGCATACTCGAACATTCAGACATAATTTACAAACAAATAATATTGTGTTTAGTGAGTCCATCAGATCGGAGGCAGTAGGATGTTCTTTTGATAAGTGTGTGAATTTGAGAATTTTCCTGTCCTGCTAAGCATTTAATGTAACTAGTACTTTTGGTTGTCAGGGAAAATGTATGGAGCTAAAAGTACATTATTTTCTTCAGGAATGTACTGCAATAAAAGTAGTCAAAAATATAAATAGTAAAGTACAGATACAGTTGAAGTCAGAAGTTTACATACACTTAGGTTGGAGTTATTAAAACTCGTTTTTCAATCACTCCACAAAACTATAGTTTTGGCAAGTCGGTTAGGACATCTACTTTGTTTATGACACAAGTCATTTTTCCACAATGTTTACACTGTATCACAATTCCAGTGGGTCAAAAGTTTACATACACTAAGTTGACTGTGCCTTTAAACAGCTTGGAAAATTCCAGAAAATGTCATGGCTTTAGAAGGTTCTGATAGGCTAATTGACATAATTTGAGTCAATTGGATTTGTACCTGTGGATGTATTTCAAGGCCTACGTTCAAACTCAGTGCCTCTTTGCATGACATCATTGGAATATCAAAAGAAATCAGCCAAGACCTCAGAAAAAAAAATTCTGGTTCACAAGTCTGGTTCATCCTTGGGAGCAATTTCCGAATGCCTGAAGGTACCATGTTCATCTGTACAAACAATAGTATGCACGTATAAACACCATGGGACCACGCAACCGTCATACCGCTCAGGAAGGAGACACGTTTTTTCTCCTAGAGGCTAATGTATTTTGGTGTGAAAAGTGCAAATCAATCCCAGAACAACAGCAAAGGACCTTGTGAAGATGCTGGAGAAAAAGGTACAAAAGTATCTATATCCATAGTAAAACGAGTCCTATATCGACATAACCTGGAAGGCCGCTCAGCAAGGTAGAAACCACTGCTGCAGAACCGCCATTAAAAAGCCAGACAACGTTTAGCAACTGCACTTGGGGAAAAAGATCATACTTTTTGGAGAAAGGTCCTCTGGTCTGATGAAAAATATATAACTGTTTAGCCATAATGACCATCGTTATGTTTGGAGGAAAAAGGGGGAGGCTTGCAAGCCGAAGAACACCATCCTAACCGTGAAACACGGGGGTGGCAGCATCATGTTGTGTGGGTGCTTTGCTGCAGGAGGGACTGGTGCACTTCACAAAATAGATAGAATCATGAGGCAGGACAATTATGTGGATATATTGAAGCAACATCTCAAGACATCAGTCAGGAAGTTAAAGCTTGGTCGCAAATGGGTCTTGCTGACCCCAAACATACTTCCAAAGTTGGGACAAAATGGCTTAAGGACAACAAAGTCAAGGTATTGGAGTGGCCATCACAAAGCCCTGTACCTCAATCCTATAGAAATGTTGTGGGTAGAACTGAAAAAGCGTGTGCGAGCAAGGAGGCCTACAAACCTGACTCAGTTACACCAGCTCTGTCAGGAGGAATGGGCCAAAATTCACCCAACTTATTGTGGGAAGCTTGTGGAAGGCAACCCAAAACATTTGACACAAGTTAAACAATTTAAAGGCAATACTACTAAATACTAATTGAGTGAATGTAAACTTCTGACCCACTGGGAATGTGATGAAATAAATCAAAGCTGAAATAAATCATACTCTCTACTATTATTCTGACATTTTACATTCTTAAAATAAAATGGTGATCCGAACTGTCCTAAAACAATTTTTACTAGAACTAAATGTCAGGAATTGTGAAAAACTGAGTTTAAATGTATTTGGCTAAGGTGTATGTAAACTTTCGACTTCAACTGTACCAAAGAAACTACTTAAGTGCAGTATCAGTCAAAAGTTGACACACCTACTCATGCAAGGGTTTTTCTTAATTTTTTTGCATTGTAGAATAATAGTGAAGACATCAAAACTATGAAATAACACAAATGGAATTGTGTAGTAACCAAAAGTGTTAAATCAAAATATATTTTATGCTTGAGATTCTTCAAAGTAGCCTCCCTTTTCCTTGATGACAGCTTTTGGCATACTTCTGGCATTCTCTCAACCAGCTTCATGAGGTAGTCACCTGGAATGCATTTCAATTAACAGGTGTGCCTTGTTAAATGTTCATTTGTGGAATTTCTTTCCTTAATGCATTTGAGCCAATCAGCTGTGTTGTGACAAGATAGGGGTGGTATACAGAAGATAACTCTATTTGGTAAAAGTCCAGCTCAAATAAGCGAAGAGAAATGACAGTCCATCATTACTTTAAGACATGAAGGTCAGTCAATCTGGAAAATGTAAAGAACTTTGAAAGGTTCAAGTGGAGTCGTATAACCATCCAGCTCTATGATGAAACTGGCTCTCATGAGGACCGTCACCGAAAAGGAAAACCTAAAGTTACCTCTGTTGCAGAGGATACATTCATTCGAGTTACCAGCCTCAGAAATTGCAGCGTTCAAGTAACAGACACATCTCAACATCAACTGTTCAGAGAACTCTGCGTGAATCAGACCTTCATGGTCAAATTACTGCAAAAGAAACCACTACTAAAAGGACACAAATAATAAGAAGAGACTTGCTTTTGGCCAAAAGAACATGAGCAATGGACATTTGACCGGTGGAAATCTATCCTTTGGTCTGATTAATCTAAATTTGAGATTTTTGGTTCCAACTGTCTTTGTGAGATGCAGAGTAGGTGTGAAGCACCACCATGAAGCATGGAGGAGGAGGTGTGATGTGTGGGGGTGCTTTGCTGGTGACACTGTCTTTGATTTATTTAGAATTCAAGGCACACTTAACCAGCATGGCTACCACAGCATTCTGCAGCGGTACGCCATCCCATCCGGTTTGCATTTAATGGGACTATCATTTGTTTTTCCACATGACAATGACCCAACATACCTCCAGGCTGTGTATGGGCTATTTGACCAGGAAGGAGAGTGATGAGTGCTGAATCAAATGACCTTCCCTCCACAATCACCCAACCTCAACCCAATTGAGATGGTTTGTGATGAGTTGGACCACAGAGTGAAGGAAAAGCAGCCAACTAGTGCTCAGCATATGTGGGAACTCCTTCAAGGCTGCTGGAAAAGCATTCCAGGTGAAGCTGGTTGAGAGAATGCCAAGAGTGTGCAAAGCTGTCATCAAGGCAAAGGGTGGCTACTTTGAAGAATCTCAAATATGTTTTTTATTTGTTTGACACTTTTTTGGTTCCTACATGATTCCATATGTGTTATTTCATAGTTTTGATGTCTTTACCATTATTCTACAATGTAGAAAATAGTAAAAACATAGAAAAACCCTTGAATGAGTAGGTGTGTCCAAACTTTTGACTGGTACTGTATATGTTATATATATTGGGCTCCCGAGTGGGGGCCCATCTTAGTGCTAGAGGCGTCACTAGAGTCCCTGGTTCGAATCCAGACTATTACATCCGGCCGTGATTGGGAGTCCCATAGGGCGGCACACAATTGGCCCAGCGTCGTCTGGGTTTGGTCGTGGTTGGCCGTCATTGTAAATAAGAATTTGTTCTTAACGGACTTGCCTAGTTCAATAAATATTTGTCTAATAAATATTTGTCTAATAAATATTTGTATAAAGGTTCAATAAATATTTGTCTAATGTTTAGATATAAGCCTATACTTATCATGTCACATGTCCTCTTTGAAGCAAACATTTCATCAAATGTCCACTAATAAAATAATTTATTACTGTTTTTAGATCGATTGTAGATCTCTTAAGATCTTCCAAAAAGGACAAAGAAAGAACACAATCGCCGTCGTTTAGTCAAAGCTGCTGTGCTGTTGCACTGGTTTTGACTCACAGGTCAACTTGGATGGGCCTTGTATTTTCAGTACACTGCACAAAACTAGTGCACTATATACGTAACTGGGTGCTGTTAGGTACGGAATCAGTGTTTCTGTTGCTTTTTTAAAAAAATATTGAGGGGTGGACAAGTTTTACCTCCTGTTTACTGATCCATGTTTTGTGTGCAGTTGTGCAGCCTATAATGACCGAGGGCTACATGATTGTAATAATAGAACATAACAAAATAAATGTTGTCTTCTTCCTTACCTGACCCCATTCCACTTTCCTAATTGCATCTGATCTCCTCCTTTAGGCCTACCATCACATCTGTCACAATCAAGTCGGTGTCTGAAATGGCATTCTGTTCTCTATGTATTGTAGTGCACAACTTTTGACCAGGGTCACTAGTGGCAGGTAGCCTGGCAGGTAGCCTAGCAGTTAGGAGCATTTGGCCAGTAACTGAAAGGTCTCTGGTTTGAATCCCTGAGCTGGCAAGGTGGAAAAATCTGCTGTCCTGCCCTTAAGGAAGGCAGCTAACCCCCAACAACAACTGGTCACTGTCAATTAAGGCAGATAATTCATTGCACCCACCAGGTGTCCCAGATCTATATCAGTCCCTGATTAAATGAGTTAGAATGAAAAAACTGGCTTTGAGGTCCAGAGGGAATAGAGTGCAATTTTGAACATAATTTCCTTTGTGTGAAAATACAAAACAAACTTTGAGCAAATGTTTGATCCTCACATTGTTGCAGTGTAATATCAAACTACAGGTAACTGCCAAAATAATGAAAACACTTGAGTAAATAAGGGATACAAAGTATATTGAAAGCAGCTGCTTCCACACAAGTGTGGTTCCTGAGTTAGTTAAGCAGTTAACATCCCATCACGCTTAAGATCATGTATAAAAATGCTGGGCAGGCCATTATTTTGGCTACCATGGCTATGCCACATAGGATGACAATGCCTCCATTCACAGGGTAGGACTAGTCACTGAATGGTTTGATGAGCATGAAAACTATGTAAACCATATGCTCAGTCACCGGATCTCAACCCAATTGAACACTTAAGGGAGATTCTGGAGCGGCGCCTGAGACAACGTTTTCCACCACCTTCAACAAAACATCAAATGATCAAATGTATCATGAAAGAATGGCGTTGCATCCCTCCGATAGTTTCCAGACACGTATATAATCCATGCCAAGGTGCACTGACGATATTCTGGCTCGTGGTGGCCCAACACCCTATTAAGGCATTTTATGTTAGTGTTTCAATTATTTGGGCAGTTACCTGTTCTATAACTATGCTCGCAGGAAAACTGAAAATATATTCCAAACATCAGAGTAGTAGAACAAAACTGTTAATCACAATATTTATTGTCGCTTGGACAATACAAAACTAATCACAGTAATAAATATTAATTGGAATGGAAGCACATTCATTGTGTTCTAGCATTGCCGTGACATTAGTTAATGTGTAATTCTCTTTAAAGAGATAGTTCAACCAAATTCCAAAATTACATATTGGTTTCCTTGGCACTTAGCCTGTATGCAGTCTAAAATCAAGATGAGAGGCGAAAAATGCAGGGATATTGACTTGCATTTGGAGACCAGTTAATCCAAATTAAAGCATGGATTGCTTTCTTAATTTGTCCATATACTGCTTATAGGGTAAGGAAACCAATATGTAATTTTGTAATTTGGGTGACTATCCCAATGTGTGATTAATACCTGTATGTATTTACATGGTAGTTACATAGGCAGTTGTAGTATAATTACAGTTTTAAGAAATTACGTGAATCTGGTGAGGTGAATAAACCAGTGAAAGCATACAAAATGTACATCTAGCGATTTTGTAAGAGAATAATCAACATTTCTACATCCCCTAAAGAAATCTACAGCAACGGGTGCTAGCTGTATTTAGACCAGGATACAAATATTAGTTTTCTTTCAAATACTCTACTCGATTGAGCTTGCATGGCATGATGGAACCAATGGAATATTGCTAAAAGTGCAAACTCTGCCAATTTGGCGCTCCAGGCAGGCTCAATCAAACGTTCAAAGATTTCAAATATTAATTGAACCCAGGTGTGGCTGTGTCTCATCATCTATCTATGTTTTCTTAACCATGAAGTTTGTATTGCTGTAGCATGGTTCAGCAGTCTCACAGTCACTTGTGGTTTTGCCCGACCATTGATCAAAATCCTCCAAGAAGTAACAAACACCAGGAATATCCGGCGGAAAGTTTGGCGGAAGATCCTGTCTGGTCCGGGGAATGAAGACGAACTCTGGACAATCTTTCAGCAATCTGGAAACCCAAAAGAACAAATGAACCATTATGAATGTTAATATAACGTTTTAGTGTGTGCTGCAGATAGAAATGGGGGCTACGGGGCTCTCTATTCAATCAACATTGGATCCTGTTTCCTGTGCAAGATCACATAAACTATTTATCTTGTACTGTGAGAACGTGTGTATGAATGTATTGTATAACACAGTTGCTGTCTGAAACCAAAAAGCAACTCAACTGGATAGGAAGTTATACATGTTCTCTTGAAACACACGAACAATGTTGTTTTGCCTTTCTTACCAAAAATATACAGTAACATGTCAACCAATTACACTGTAATTACACTAGTTACACTAATTACACTATAACATCTTGTTACAGCTTACTTTAGTAACTGCATTATAATAATAAAGAGCACCGCAGTTAATATGTAACAATGTTGTTAATGGAGTAATTACAGTGCTACCAAATACCCAGGTAATGTTTGGACACACTTTTTAGAGGCCCCAATGCCAGGGCTATTCTATTACAGTCCGAGAGAACAACCATACGCTTTCTGGTTTTCATTCTTTCCTTTCAATCGGGGACAGATTCAGACTTGGGAATGCAGGTGGGTGAACTTTCTGGCCAATCAAGTGTTTTGTGAAACTGTTTTCAACTGTGTCCCTAAAGAGACCACACTGAACATCCAATAATGTTTGTAGTAAAGACCTTGGCTTTAGTGACTATGACAAATGTTGGGCAGCCAAATTAGGGTTCAAATTCTATGACCAAATAGTACAGATTCAGGCAAGACCTGTAGCCAACATAGGGTTTAATGGTCTATCTTCTGATGAATGCCAGTGCATCTTTTATTATCACAGTGAGTCAGGTAGTTTGTCATTTGAAGAGCACCACACAAAACATCATTTACTCTGTGACTTTTGTGATATACAGTGTGATTCAAATGAATGAGACATTAAAATAATACATTATAAATACATACATGCTAATGACAAGTCCAATGATGCATTATAACCACATCATAATGATACATGTGATCATCAATGCAAAGTGTAAACACAAGACTTTTCAAAATATAATATTTTTTAAATATAAAACATTAGCTAGTGGCTGAGTTTACGGAGATATGGCAGTGAAATTAACTATAAAATATTTTGGAATTGCAGAAGTTTTAAGTCACCTGTGGGTTGTGGGGCTAACATTGATTCTTCCAGGTACGCTACAGGACTCAAACTTATTTGCCAATGTGACGTTGTTGCCAAACAGACAGTAGCGCGGCATCATCACGCCAACAACACCGGCCAGAACTGAGCCAGTGTGCAGGCCAATTCGCATCTGTAAATAAAAATATATAATTTGTGCTGAGGGGAAAAACTACAACAATTAAATCAAAGCTTCATTGATTATATTAAGTTTTCCTTTGAAGTGACAGCTATAAGGTGAAATCAACTAAAATCCAATATAAATATTTGTATATTCGAAAAGTACAATTTCCATAACACTCTTTAAAGAACAATCAAGTCATTGCAACTCATATCTTTTCGGGAAATCACATTTTGACCGTAATAAATATAATTTAAATGTAATTTGTGATAATAATTCAAGAACATTTCCCTTGCTGTGATGCTTTATGTGAAATAACCTTATCCACATGTTCTACTTCTGAATGGATTATTTTGCCAAATTATTATTTAGATTTATTGATTGAATTTATATAGCAATTCTCCAGATGCTCAAAGTGCTTTCATAGTAGGGAGGAAACTCACCTCATCCACCACCATCAATGTTTGGCACCCACTTTGGTCATGCAAGGCAACCATTTGTGCCGGAAGGCTCAGCACACATCAGAAAGCATGGTGTAAAGGTGAGGAGTGACATATGCCAATTAGGAATGACAGGGATGGTTAGGTGGCCATGATGGAAATGGGGTCAGGACACCCCTACTCTTATGAGTGAAATTGTAATGACCGTAGAGTCAAGATATCCGTTTAACATCCTCTCCGAAGGAGTAGGGCAGTCCCATGACAGACAGCAGAGAGCGTTGGATTCGAACCCATGCTTGCAGCGTTATATATATATATGTGTGTGTGTTCTGTATGTGTGTTCAAGAGGCAGTGGCTTAGACCACTTGACCACCCAGGGCACAAAGTTGTGTTTTAGAAGTTACTTGAATGTGATTTAGGTCTGCTTTTTGGAGCATGCTAACCAAAGGGGTATACAAAGTAGAGGTCGAACGATTATGATTTTTCAACGCCGATACCGATTATTGGAGGACCAAAAAAGGCCGATACTGATTAATCGGCCAATTTTTTTGTTGTTGTTGTAATAATGACAATTACAACAATACTGAATGAACACTTGTTTTAGCTTAATATAATACACCAATAAAATCTATTTAGGCTCAAATAAATAATGAAACATATTCAATTTGGTTTAAATAATGCAAAAACAAAGTGTTGGAGAAGAAAGTAAAAGTGCCATATGTGCCATGTAAGAAAGCTAACGTTTATGTTCCTTGCTCAGAACATGAGAACAAATGAAAGCTGGTGGTTCCTTTTAATATGAGTCTTCAATATTCCCAGGTAAGAAGTTTTCGGTTGTAGTTATTATAGGAATTATAGGACTATTTCTCTCTATACCATTTGTATTTCATTAATCTTTGACTATTGGATGTTCTTATAGGCACTTTAGTATTTATTGCCAGTGTAAAAGTATAGCTTCCGTCCCTCTCCTCACCCATACCTGGGTTTGAACCAGGAACACATCAACAACAGCCACCCTCGAAGCATCGTTACACATCGCTCCACAAAAGCCGCGGCCCTTGCAGGGCAAGCGGAACAACTACTTCAAGGTCTCAGAGCGAGTGACGTTTGAAACACTATTAGCGCGCACCCCGCTAACTAGCTAGCCATTTCACATCGGTTACACCAGCCTAATCTCGGGAGTTGATAGGCTTGAAGTCATAAACAGCAGAGCTGCTGGCAAAACGCACGAAAGTGCTGTTTGAATGAATGCTTACGAGCCTGCTGGTGCCTACCATCGCTCAGTCAGACTACTCTATCAAATCATAGACTTAGTTATAACATAATAACACACAGAAATACGAGCCTTAGGTCATTAATATGGTCGAATCTGGAAACTATCATTTCGAAAACAAGATGTTTATTCTTTCAGTGAAATACAGAACCGTTCTGTATTTTATCTAACGGGTGACATCCATAAGTCTAAATATTCCTGTTACATTGCATAACCTTTAATGGTATGTCATAATTACGTAAAATTCTGGCAAATTAGGTGGCCCAAACTGTTGAATATACACTGCTTCTGCGTGCAATGAACGCAAGAGAAGTGACACAATTTCACCTAGTTAATATTGCCTGCTAACCTGGATTTCTTTTAGATAAATATGCAGGTTTAAAAATATATACTTGTGTGTATTGATTTTAAGAAAGGCTTTGATGTTTATGTTTAGGTACACATTGGAGCAACAATACACACCGCATTGATTATATGCAATGCAGGACACGCTAGATAAACTAGTAATATCATCAACCATGTGTAGTTAACTAGTGATTATGATTGATTGATTATTTTTTATAAAATAAGTTTAATGCTAGCTAGCAACTTACCTTGGCTTACTGCATTCGCTTAACAGGCAGGCTCCTCGTGGAGTGCAATGTAATCAGGTGGTTAGAGTGTTGGACTAGTTAACTGTAAGGTTGCAAGATTGAATCCCCCGAGCTGACAAGGTAAAAATCTGTCGTTCTGCCCCTGAACGAGGCAGTTAACCCACCGTTCCTAGGCTGTCATTGAAAATAAGAATGTGTTCTTAACTGACTTGCCTAGTTAAATAAAGATTAAATAAAGTTGTAAAAAATATATATATATATTTTTTTTAATTGGCCAAATCGGTGTCCAAAAATACCGATTTGCTATTGTTATGAAAACTTGAAATTGGCCCTGATTAATCATCCTCTAATACAAAGCAGGATCTATGAGTTAGCCAGCTACTTTGGATAAACAACCAGAAATAACTATTGATTTTCTAGTTCATTAGGAAAGCTAAACTTCTCCTAAAGAGCTGGCTAACTCCTTGATCCTGCTTTGTAGTGTACCCCTTGTTTTGTGTTCAATGACGCTAATGATTAACTGTAGCAAAGTCAACGAATCCAATTCATGGATCACTGACTCTTTGGGTCCATAATCTGTGTTCTATGTATTCATAAGATGGGGTCAACTACCTCTAAGTTTTCAATGTAATGTAAAATGCCAAATAATATATCAAAATACTGAAAGACAGGAACAGCTGCAGCTTTCTCATTGTAATCTCCAAATTTGAGATGTTGATGAGCCACTGTCAGTTTGCTAGGGAGGTTACTTAGCCGGCCTGACATCTGCCCATCCTCTTGACTCTGCAGGTAACACAATACACAGTCTCCCGCAGCATCTCTGTCTCTGCCCATCAACAACTGGACTCATTCCTACGGTATCTCTGGACTTGTGGGTTGGTGTGCATGGCCAAAGTGAGCGTGACATGCATATACTGTGATGTATATAATTCCTGCTTGTTGTTTTATAATAGTTATATGCTGCCTTTGTGTATAGCTGTATTGTAATATGTGCAGGTAGCATATATATTCATTTAGTCCCTCCCTTAATAACCTTGTTACTCTACTTGTGCTATCACTTATTGCAGGGGTTCTCAACCTGGGGGGGACGCAACATTTGGTGGGGGGTAAAACATTTATATAATGAATGATAATAATAGCAAATCATTTCCAATTCGCGATTGTTTATAATGATCTAAAATTATGAGAAATATGCAATGTTTTAGGCAAGAAACAAGATGTAAAATGCCAGAGGAAAACAACTCTGATGCCAATGGAATATCTTTTGTATGGCTCTGATATTCAGAAGCTGAGCTACAACCTTCTAAAGTCGAGGAGTCAAAGAAATTGGACTTTGCTTGAGAAGTCATCTTTTTTTACCCCTTTTTATCCCCAATTTCGTGGTATCCAATTGGTAGTTACAGTCTTGTCTCATCGAAACACTGTACACTGCAATGGGACAAGGACATCCCTGCTGGCCAAACCCTCCCCTAACCCAGACAGCGCTGGGCCAATTGTGCTCCGCCCCATGGGTCTCCCTGTCACAGCCAGCTGCAACAGAGCCTGGACTCAAACGCAGAATCTCTAGTGGCCTTAGACCACTGCGCCACT
Source organism: Oncorhynchus tshawytscha (assembly GCF_018296145.1). Taxonomy (NCBI): domain Eukaryota; kingdom Metazoa; phylum Chordata; class Actinopteri; order Salmoniformes; family Salmonidae; genus Oncorhynchus; species Oncorhynchus tshawytscha. The sequence continues at coordinate 12,604,721 of NC_056439.1, read as the reverse complement.
TGGGGGGCTGGGAAGTCATCTTATACAATGTGTGACTCTATCGCGATCAATTGATCTAATCAATTTCTGAAAAAGAGAATATGTATAATTAAATTGAGAGTTTATATAAATTGTCATAATAAAACATATTTGGTAGCGGAAGAACCTTTGGGGAAATCGAGCCTAGAGTTCCACATGCATTATTATTATTATTATTATTAAATAGCCTACCTAAAAGATGTAATGAGTTCTGTCAAGGTCTGTCAAGTTAAACAAAATAATAAAATCAATTACAAAAGCTGGTGGTGTATTTAATATAGGCTATCTCAATAAACAATAACTAATCAAATGTGAAAAGGGGGGCCCTAGGGGAAAATGTTGGGAACCCTTATTGTATTGTGTACATAGTATCCATTACCTCTATTTCTCCTGATTCAGAACCATTACCATTCTTCAGCCCCATGTACATCTCTGTCTGTGTGTGTGAATAAAATTACTCTGAGGTTGCCTCATTCCCCTCTTAATGGGGCAGGTGCTAGCGTGTCATAGACCAGCCCAAATGGAGAGTTGCTCTCTTTCAGATGAACAATATTGTCATTCTTGATATAAATAAAAAACAGCTACCAGGGAACAACTTTGTCTACATTTTGAGCAAATGGCATAACAGTAGAAAAGCCTGAAAATCTGTTTTGTGCACAAAACTGTCCAGGCAACTTCCGGTGCTACTCAGTGCCATTCTGAAAGGGGCTTTCCATTGATGGTTTCACACTGTGAAGAAGGTAAGCCGTAACACTCACCTTGATTGGCTCGCCAGTGGGCGTCCTGACCTCATCGGACAGCTCCATCATCTTCAGTGCCATGAGGGCAATCTGCACTGCGTGAGTCTCGCTCTCCTTGTGCAAGCCACCAGCCACACAGTACGCATCACCGATAGTCTCCACCTAGATACAGTAGAATAGAATAGTTTAATATCCCATAGGCAAACTACATGACATACAGTTGACTTCATCATCACAAGATAATATCTTGTTTAATACTATTAAACTTTTTTTATTTAAGACCTGCCCCCATGGTCTACAGACTCTGTTCTTAATTTATACATTGACTGTATAGAGAGAGAATAATAGTTGTATGGTGTATGCATAGTACTTTATGTTGAAGGATTGTTTTTTTAGCCCTTTTAATTCCTTGATTTGTGCATTAGACCATTCCAATTCATAACCTCCTAATGAGAAGCACAAGTAATGGAAAACACGTCAAATCAAGTGAGCAAAAACTACTGTACCTATATTTTAATTTGTCACACAGTCTTCCCCTACGGGTAGAGATGTTGACACATTCGAACACAAACACATTAAAACAATCAACAGGGCCAATTTAATCAGTGTGAATTAGCATCAAAATAGTTCTTCTGGGAGGTGTTTATGTTTTACTCTGGAGCAGGAGAGCACCCGACAGTTGTGTGGTAGTGGTTGAGGTGAACAACGTGAGGTAAAAGTCGATGTCCCAAATGGCATTCTATACAGTGAATTGTAGTGCAATATAAAGGGAATAGAGTGCCATTTGGAAAGCAGACAAAATCTATTTTTGGATCGGGAATGGAAACAGAGGTCCTAAAGGAACCTCTGACTTCCCAGTACTTTACGAAAGATCCGTCAGACATGCTGCTCTCCTCTGTTATACTTCAGTGACACACTGATTACATTAACCAAACTCCCCGCAGATTACAAGACAGTTGGCTGAGAGCAAGCAAGTTTGGCCATGAGACAAGTACAGTCTGTTCTTTAAGAAATAATAAACCCAAATAAAATGGTGGAATTGTGTCATTTTTGTCCAATACTTGTGGAATCTATGAGAGAACGCAACGAAAATAACTTTTCTACCATGAACTTAAAGTACTTTTGTGCCTAAATCACATAAGTCTCATTCTGACAAGGTCAAAAACAACCATGATCTTTCCCCTTTTTGGAGCCTGTGCATCTGTTTTATATGTATCCTACTCTTATTTTGGAGTAGACCTTTAAATTATTGATGACTTAAGAATACACAACTATTATTCTCTCTAAATTGCTTTGGTCAAGACATAACTGTTGAGTGTTGTCTATATTAATACATTGATGAATTATTGCTAAATTATGCAAAATCATGAGGTAGACAAGCCTCCACTCTCAAATGATTCATATCAGTAAACACATTCCAATGAAACGCTATCGAAGAGCAACATGAAGCATATTTTACCTTATCACCTCCATGGCTAATTCAATTCAAATGAAGCTGTATTCATGATGGGATCAACATAATATGGGAATGCCAGCAAGGGTCTGTAGTCAACAACATAAATGGTTGTTCTAAAAATAAACTGTTGATATTAACATAAGATTATATAGAGGGCCTTATTCATTCAATCCAAAACCGGTAACATGGGTTGTGGAATAAGACTATAGCAAGATTTGGGCACATTTGGAGTCCATTTCTCAAAAATGTAAATTTTAGCTTTCTTACACTGTAAGGCAATTTATGCTGTTCCATTTTAACTGCTGTTTTACTGAGTATTATATTATATTATAACCTGGTACTTTCTGGTACTTAATTGGGAGGAATTCCACACACTACATTGTACCATTACATTGTACCAAATGGTGGGTGGTGCGTAGTGTTTCAATTAATTCAATCTATCCCCATAAACAAATGTATTCTGTGGTTATTATTATGAATTTAATTTCACCTTCATCATTCCAAGTAATTACCAGGCACTTTGTAAAATAAAGCATAACCACAATGTTTAGTTGTATCCGCTAAATCTGATTTTGATTGAGAAGTTCCCTGAGTTTCCTTGGGCCTTGCTGTAACACACCTTGTATACATCCAGCTCCCCGCAGTGGTGGTCAAAGCGTGTGTACAGCTCATTAAGCATGGTGACCACCTGCATAGGCGTGCAGCGTGAGCACACGGCCGTGAAGCCTACGATGTCCGAGAACAGCATGGTGACATGCTCAAACTCCCTGGCATCCACCGTGTGGCCTTGCCAAAGTTCCTGGGCCACCGTCCCCGGGAAAATGGTGAAAAGCAGATCCACCGTCCTCTTCTTCTCTTCCTCCAGGGCGAGGTGAGCGTGCTCCAGGGCCGCCTTGGCCTTGCCTAGGCGCTTCTTCAAGCCATCCTGGGCCTTGGCCTGCTCGCCCACCAGGACCACGTCGCGCAGGGCGTTGTGGATGGGGATGTCAGACAGGTAGAGGCCACGGCCAGTCAGCTCCTCCAGCTTGTCTACGCACGGCGAGCCCAGGAAGAGGATGGCATTGGACTCTGAGATGCAGATCATCTGGCCTTTCAGGTCCATGAGCTAGAAGAGAGGGAAACAAGACAAGAGATAAATGGCTTTGTCTGGGTACTCCATGCTAAATGGTACATACACAGTCATGTCCAAAATTATTGGCACACTTGATAAAGATTAGCAAAAAAGACTGTATAAAATAAATAATACAAATAGTGAGCTACATTGTATTCTCAAATACAATTGTTCAGAGAAAGAGATTTTGTTTAACAAGTCATTAAAAAATATATATTGGCACCCCTTGTTTTCAAAACTCCACCACCCTCCCCTTGCGAGGATAACGGCTCTTATGGACTGATATTTTCAAGTCAATGCCTTCTTCAATTCAAACCACAGGTTTTTAATGGGGTTCAAGTGTGGAGACTTGAGATGGCCATTGCAAAATGTTGATTTTGTGGTCAGTTAACCATTTCTTTGTGGATTTTAATGTGTGCTGGAAGATCCACTTGCGGCCAAGTTTCAGCCTCCTGACAGAGGCAACCAGGTTTTTGGTCAAAATGTCTTGATACTTGGTAAAGTTAACAAGGGCCCAAGGACCAATGGAAGAAAAATAGCTTTGCTAACCAGTATTGGTACTTGAATTGGAACCAGTGCTATGGTCAGATGACATGAAAATAGAGCTATTTTGACACTCACACCACACTCACACCAGTGGTGGGTTTAGCATCAAAAGAACAAATCATTTGTAGAAAATAACCTCATACCTACTGCAAAATATTGTGGTGGATCTTTGATGTTATGGGGATATTTTGCTTCCACTAGTTCTGGGGCCATTGTCAAAGTCAATGGCATCATGAACTATCAAGTACCAGGACATTTTAGCCAAAAACCTGGTTGCCTCTGCCAGGAGGCAGAGGACTGTTAAGAATACAAGATCAAGTGGATCTTCCAGCAAGACAATAATCTCTAGCAGCACATCAAAATCCCAAAATCAACAGCCTGATCAACTCTATGCAAAGGACATGTGTCGCGCTGCATGAGGCGAATGGTCACACCTAATTCATTTATTTCTGTTGACAGATTTTCTTTGTAGTTCTACGAATGGTCTGACTCACTGGAAGAAATAAAGTGTTAAATAACTATGAAGCTTTCAGAGATTCCCACCCCGTGAAAAGTTAACTTTGTACATGTTTTGACCTGACCTGACTTTCTTTTTACTGCTCTCAATAGTTGACCATAAATAGAGATTGTTACACAATTATATCAGCATCCTCGTGAGAGACTTTGATGGGTGAACTGATTTGACATAGTGCCTCCAATTCAACCTGGTCTCAGAGCATTTCATATTATTCTGAACGTAAATCCAAGACACATTTAATATGTTATGTTTGGTATGGTATATATTCATTTGTGGATGTCCATCACCCATTTTGTATGACATATTATGAATTACAATTCATATTATATGTTACGAATTTGCAAATGTCCTTTTTGTTACAAATTTGCAAAATGTACTATATGTTACGAATTTGCAAAATGTATGACATGTTACGAATTCTAGCTAGGTGACTAACATTTGCTGGCTGGCTAACATTAACTAGGCTAGGGGGTTAAGGTTAGAGTTACGTTTAGGAGTTAGGTTAAAAGGTTAAGGTTAGCTATAATAATTATGGTTAGAGAAATGGTTAGATTTTTTTATTTGTTTTATTTTTTATTTTACCTTTATTTAACCAGGCAAGTCAGTTAAGAACACATTCTTATTTTCCATGATGGCCTGGGAACAGTGGGTTAACTGCCTGTTCAGGGGCAGAACAACAGATTTGTACCTTGTCAACCTTCTGGTTGCTAGTCCAACGCTCTAACCACTAGGCTACCCTGCCTAGGTTAGGGTTAGGGGAAGTGTTAGCTAATATTCTAAGTAGTTGCAAAGTAGCTAAAATTAGTACCTAGTTGAAAAGTTGGTAATTAGCCAATGTTGTCTGTGATGAGATTTGAACTCGCAACCTTTGGGATGCTAGATGTTTGCGTTATACGCCTACCCATTCACCCTGACCAACCTCCCTACTTTTGTTTTTGCCTTAAGTAACCATCCGTCTTATGTAACCATACCAAACGTACCATATCATATTAATTTTAGTGTCCCGGATTTAGATTTACTATGTTACGTCTAGTCTATGAGACCCGGCTGTCCAATTCCATCGTGGGCTTATATTGTTCTCTACCTCAGGGGGAGCATTCCGCTAATTAGCACATACTAATTAACAACGTGGCATTTTGCCTGTCTGAAGGGCTATTTTTAAAATCAAGCCTGCATTTAGACAACCTTCAATACCTTGTTAGGCATTCATCTCAACTCCAAGGGGTCATATCCAGCAGACCTGAGTTCAAAAAAGTTCAAAAAGACTTTGAGTGTTTGCTTTGAGCCCACTCTGCGGAGTCAACAGAAAGTGGATGTTTAAAGGAATACAGTATTTTCCACCTAACTTTCCACTGAAAAACAATAGTGGGACCTCCACTCAGGCGTCTTTCTATGGCTGCTATGTTAGGTTAGCTTGAGCCTGCCTGGACTGCCGAATAGGTGGGTTTGCACTTGGTTCCATTGAACCAGGCGAGCTCAATGAAGCATCACTCAAGACTTCAAATACTATTTGAACCCAGGTCTGATATCCAGTCAAAATAGGGTCATTACCCTCCCTGTGTCATCGGCCATGGAGCCCCCTTGGTGCTTTATCCGAATGATGAACTGTGTGTTCAGCATAGTCAAGATGCCTTGGAAGGTGCACCTGATCTGGGGCGTGACGATGGCAAAGTGCTCCTGGAAGGCAGCGGGCCGCCTCAGGCCATCCTTCCGGCTAAGCCTCTTCCGTAGGCCGTCACCTATTTGCAACAGGCCCAGGTCCTGATCCAGAAAGAGGTGGAAAGGGAAGGTGGAGGAGAAGAGCGAGGTGGGCATGGTCCCAACCGACGTGGCCCTCATGGGACTGGGGCTCAGGCTCTTGGCATCCTTCACCACAACCGAGTAGAGCAGGCTGGGCTGCCGGGGCCCAGCTTGGAACTGCAAGGGGCCTACGCTCTCCTTGGTGCCTCCTTGAAGGTCCATCTCGATCTCCATGTCCATGAACACCTCCACGGTGGTGTCGTAGAGCAGGCGGGCAGCCGCCTTGATGACACCAGGGAAGAAGAACTCCGTGGTCTGCCCGGGGTTGAAGTAGTAGACGGTGTGCAGACCCAGATCCTTGTCCAGGCACAGCACCGACGCTGATTCGTTGTTTACATTATCTGTTATTCTGTCTAGGTTGGCTTGCAGAGCGGCTGGTTCTGGCGGGTTTGGGACGATGCCCTGTTTCAACAGGACATTGAAGCTGTTCAGGAAGTCGCTGAGGGCTCCCCCCACCACCTGCAGAATATGGCTGTCCTCGTCGAAGCACGTTTGGAACAGCTCCTCGCCAAGGGAGACTTTCAAAGCGTCCATGTGAATACCTGATCGTAAAAGGAGAGCAAATGTAATAGAATAGAATAACATGATGTAAATAAAAAAATACAATACAATACTGTAGATTAGAATAGAAAACAACAGAATAGAATATTTTTATTGTCCACACAAGGTACAAATGTGTCTTTTGTTTCACAGAGGCATGAATATAACAGATGTTAAAAACACCCACAACGGAATAAAAGCAACTCATGTTCGGTGTTGTTTGAATTTGATCAGCTTCACAATACCTGTTTTGAGAGAATAATTCTTCATGATCTCCAGTAAATGCTCTGGTCGATCAAAGGTCCTATCTTGACAGATGTCTGCATAACACACGGAAGGGCTGTGGACAGAAATGACATCAGTGTTATATTAGTAAGCACTGCACTCACCACATGAATGAATGGGTTTAGATATCCTATTCCATGAAATCCCATGTATGTTATGAAAAACTGTTTCTTAACCAAAGTTTTGACTATTTTTCCTATTCCTTGTATTCTCTTCAAGGCCATCTTGCTGATTGATCATATACAGGTCGTTATGCATGGGGCATCCATGCATGGCACGCAGTCAATAGGTATTCAATAAGAATAATAGCTGACCCGTTCAATTGAACACAACTGAACATTGTCATTTCTTATAATCATGACCTTTGACAATAATTAAATATCAGGGCAGCATAGTTTAAATCGTTAATTTCGCCAGCATTTATTGGACTTATTTCTTACCATTTCTTGTCTAACGTATGCTGTTTCATCATTTGCAGAAAGGCAGTATGCAGTCTTTGAAACTGGAAAACAACAAGTCCAGAAGTTTATTGACAATATATGTGTATAAGAAATCTTATAGTTTGGCCCATTGCAATCACATATCAACACAACAGCAAACAAATAATTTGGTTCGAGATTAGTTCCGATAGGTTACGGTACATGTTCCACGGTGTAAACTGCTCTCTTCTGAGACGACACTCAACAACAGTGCACAACAGTCAATTCTGATTATATTTTTGAGAAATTGATTTATTGTAGCACAATCTCAATTTACCTCGGGACATGCTAACTTGCGGATGCTCTCCCCTAATGAATGAAGATTGACTCTAGTCTTGCTTGTCTTCCTTTGAGGTAGCACCTCCGATACATTTCCATCCTTGGAAATTGCCAGTACATCCCCGGTATGGTCACTTGTACGTTCCTCAAAGTCTCCGGGTTCGTCCACACGACCAATACCGGCGAATGGACATTCTCCAGAGATTTTCAGGTCTTTCAATTTTGTGCAAAACATTGTTAGTGGTTTATCCTCATCTCTTGGTTACATGCAAATGTCTACATTTTGGACACGCAACTCCTGTCTCAGTTAGAAATTCCATTCCCACATCATGGCATTCGCAAGGGAGCGAGGAGAAAAAATAGATTATTTTATGCGCATCCTCTCGTCTGGACAACTGTCTTTCTCCACTTCGTATGTTATAAATGATCCGCACCTACGCCAGCAACCACACACAATATTCATAGGAAATTACATGGCAAAACATGAGTGAAATACTATTACCACAAACCAATGAAAACCGACAGAAGAGTCCACCTGGCCAATCGATGCGCGAGTAGGTTGAGCTCTTAAAAAATAGATCAGTATGCAATACCTTGTAGGCTGCTGCGACGGTATAAATCAATAACTAATTCACTGTTTGTCACATAAACATCAAACTAGATATGATTTATTCTATAAATGTCTAGTATACTTTTACAACCTTTGCCTTGAATAAAAATTCCAGTTTTGATTTGACAGAAATACATAAAATCTCAAACATTGCATTTGAAGATGAAGAAATCTAATTCAGTGATTGTCTGAGAAAAAAGTGAAAATATGCATTTATTTGCAATAACTTTAAAGAAATGTTAATTTCAATGTTTACATACAGCTGTACAAGGTTTACAATCTTAAATTGTATACCAAATCACTGTTTGCATTTTTAGTGCAGCAGTTACACATTTAAAGTAGTTACAAGGTACAACAGTAATTTATTTAAACGTCTCTAATTTAACAGCAAAGAAGCCCCTTCCAATCATTTTTTATTTTGCCTTTGTTGAAGTCCTTCTTTGTCATCCCCAGACAAGCTGAATGGTACCATCTCTGGCACTCAGAGCATTCTATCTGCAGTGTTAAAAACATAAAACAGGGTTATGTTTATTTACATGCAAATTACAGTTCTGGAATACCCAAATTCTGTTACATGCTTTTGCAATAAAGGAACATTTTCAAAATTAATTGGATTTTTGTTCAATTGCTCAATGGACTTTAAATGACATGCATTTGACCACAACCTTGACAGAAGCACACATAACTGTGGTGTTAATCATCGTTGAGTATTCCGGCAATATAAATAATATCGTAATAAAGGTATACATTTGCAAAAAATGTATACGTTGATAAAAAAGGTTTCAAAATCAACATGCCAGAGGATCTACCCATTGGACGTAGGCTCGGTTGGGAGTTTATCATCGTTGGAATTTTATATTCTGCTTTACCACTAAAATCATAATAAACACTGACAACTGAAATATTGTGTTATTGTTGTTATTGTTACGCGTATTATTATAAAACATAGGGGAAGGGGAAGTTAAAAAATGTACCCAAAAAGGTTCTTCAAAAGGTTCTTTGAGGATCCATTGAAAGGGGTCCTTTGAAGAACCATTTTATAGGGTTCTTCGGAGAACTTAGAGAGGTTCCCCCACAGTTTTATTTTGAAGAAATCCTAAAGGATACTCTAGGAACCTTTTCTTTTTAGAGTGTAGGAAGAGTCTTGGTGGTTCCAAACTTCTTCCATTTAAGAATGATGGAGGCCACTGTGTTCTTGGAGACCTTCAATGCTGCAGACATTTTTTGGTACCCTTCCCCAGGTCTGTGCCTCGACACAATCCTGTCTCGGAGCTCTACGGAATATTCCTTCAACCTCATGGCTTGGTGTTTGGCATGACATGCACTGTCAACTATGAGTCCTTATATAGACAGGTGTGTGCCTTTCCAAATCATGTCCAATCAATTGAATTTACCATAAGTGGATTAATGGAAACAGAATGCACCTGAGCTCAATTTTCGAGTCTCATAGAAAAAGGTCTGAATACTTATGGAAATAAGGTATTTCTGTTTTACTCTTTTAACACATTTGCCAAAATTTCTAAAAACCTGTTTTTGCTTTGTCAATACGGGCTATTGCGTGTAGATTGATGAGGAAAACATTGGATTTAATCCATTTTAGATTAAGGCTGTAATGTTACAAAATGTGGAAAAAGGGGTCTGAATACGCTGTACCTGTCTGCACTAACAGTACTTTGACATAGTGCATCACGTCCTAATTATTGTTTCCAGGTGCATCCCAACCCTCAAAACAAGACACACCTGGAGACAAATTAGGGTGGATGCTTTAATCTTATGCAATTTACAGTAGTGTGTGCATACATTTTCATACAGGTGGCCCCAGCAGGATTCAAACCCACAATCCTAAAACTGCAAGCACCATGCTTTGCCAACTGAGCCACATATGACATGTTCAAATATATTTACATAATTACATAAATATTAATGTATCTCCCCTGGGTTAATGCCTAGCTACAGTGGGGCAAAAAAGTATTTAGTCAGCCACCAATTGTGCAAGTTCTCCCACTTAAAAAGATGAGAGAGGCCTGTAATTTTCATCATAGGTACACTTCAACTATGACAGACAAAATGAGGGGGGAAAAATCCAGAAAATCACATTGTAGGATTTTTAATGAATTTATTTGCAAATTATGGTGGAAAATAAGTATTTACTAAATATTTTTTTGCCCCACTGTATGTAGGCTATAATTAAGTGTTAGTCACCATTAGTGTTCTGCATGTGTATGCCGCCAACTTGTATTGGCAGTGCAGTGACAACTCCCCATTTTCTAATGGAAAGCCCCTCAGACCATCTCCACATCCTAATCACACTTCTTATCTCCACTGCCAAGACTGCCAAGTAACAGGCGTACTCGCACACGCGCGCACACACCTCGACTCCCTAGCCAAGCCTGCCCCCTCCCCCTCATCATATGCCCTTCTTGCACGTCCACTTCCATGGCCAAAATCTGATTTAGAATCCCACAGCTATAGCCGAAAAACTCCCACACACTAAAGGCTGATTTTCTGAACCAGATTACTCTTGGAGTAAGAAGTATGTTCTCCACTGAAAGTGATTTTTAATCCAGGACTTGGCTCTATATGTTTCCAGTGAACGGGACTTCATGGCCAATACATTGATTCGTTCACTTATGCTATTGGAACAGAGCCAATACTGATACGTCTTGCACATGCTTGACCAACTGGACTGGTCAATATACTTTTTATACCATAGTGCTGCATGTGAAGGTTGCTAAGGAATCAGAAATGTAATGTAGCCCACACCGCAGTCCAGTGTGTTTACACAGAGTAGGCTATGTCCTACTGTTTCAACCATTACCAGACTCAAACACTCCAGCAGACATGAGTGGTTGTGGGGTCCTGAAAATAGAGTTTAACTTCAATAATTTAATCACAATTTTACTTACTGTATACCACGGTTACCTTACCAATGCTGTCACAAGCCCATACTTTTAAGATTACTGATGTCAAACTAAATGCTTATCATCTTAACGTTATGCTTATTTTGTGTAAGATTTGAGAGTCTAAACTGATCAAATAAAGTTTGAATGATAATAACGATGGGGCTGCGGTTCTGAATTCTCTGGAAGCCTCTTCTCTATAGCTAAAAATCCGTAGTTTGTGCACATGTATGGTATTCCCTACTTTACAGACTGAAGAATGTGAAGGGAATGTGTCCATAAAAATATGTGAGTAAAGTAGAGGTAACGCCTCGATCACACCAACAGCGTCATTGCACAAAATGGTATACATCATCATCTGGATATGTGTGCAACAAAAGGTCAACATCACATTCTGCTACCATTTCGGTCAAGAGGTTTGTGCATATGTTCAACAAATACAATGTATACACCACACAGAACGCACTGCACTGCCTCTGCAATCCAATGCTGCAAGGCAAACGCAGCTTTCCATTGGAAATTAATGTACTTATGGTGTACTAAACTGCAATGACGCTGTTGGTGTGATCGAGGCGTAAAAAATGCATGCACAGAATGTGATACAGATTTTTTGCTTTGGGGAAAAGGTTTTCATGGGCAAAATAGGGGTTATGTACGGAATCGCAGCCTCCACCTAATAATAATCATAAATTAGTTCTCACATTTTAAAATGTCAAACTATATCACTGCTTTACTGTCGAACCACCTTTTCCATGTATTTCATAACTTAAGTCTGTATTTACAACATATCCTCCTAAAATGGACACTGACCAGTGGAATGTTGTGGGATCCCATAAATATCTTTCTCTACTACAGAGTCAAAATCATCACTCACTCAAAAACAAACAATGTGTCGACTAGCCTACCACGCTAGGACATGGTCAAGATGATAAACAAACATATCCGCAGTGTAGAATAGTCCAAATAAAGCCAAAGAACAGCTACTTGACTCACACACTTGTGTTTACATAAAGCCAGCTGTGAAAAGTTGTGATATTCTAAAATGTTTTACTTCCTTTCTTTAAATCTCAAAGTTTGTGTGGCACATATTTGTTGAAATTCACCAATCCTAGCTTTAATTTGAAAATGCATGTGTGCTGCTGCACTCAGTCCGCCACATGAAGGTGAATATAATTCAAAATTAGTTGGAATAGATTTTTGAGTTTTAGTAGGGCCAAATATCTCCTCTCCTCTCCTTTACAAGAAAACTATGGAATCTGTCTGTCTGTCTGTCTCTGTCTGTCTGTCTGTCTGTCTGTCTGTCTGTCTGTCTGTCTGTCTGTCTGTCTGTCTGTCTGTCTGTCTGTCTGTCTGTCTGTCTGTCTGTCTGTCTGTCTGTCTGTCTGTCTGTCTGTCTGTCTGTCTGTCTGTCTGTCTGTCTGTCTGTCTGTCTGTCTGTCTGTCTGTCTGTCTGTCTGTCTGTCTGTCTGTCTGTCTGTCTGTGCTTGAATAAGCGTTTGCATGTCTGTTTCCCTCAGCAAATAATCTGCATATCGTTTTCCCTATGTGCATAAAGACATTGATTTTACAGTGAAGGTCATTCAGTGGCATCAATGGTGAATAACCATCACAAAACTACAGAAACCCATTAGGTCTTAACTTGTGACACAACAACCGAGTCACTCTGAAAACCACATAGCTATCTTGACCTTAACGTTTCATCAAAGCAGCTGGCCGCTGTTCTGTCATTCTGTCCTTGTCCATGCCAGGGTTTGTTCTGAGCATATCACAGTTGTGTACTGGGCCTGTGATCAAACAGAACGGTAACCTTTTCCGTTCTGTACCAAGGCCCCTGCACTCTGTATGCCCAAGTCATGCCTTGTTCCAGCTTCCAAATTGAACTTGAAAGATTAAGCCCAATCAGAACAACCAAAGAATAATTTCTAATTGCCCAGATTTAAGGAAGTGACTGAAGTGAATTGTTTCCAGGTGAATGGACCCAATTAGTATATGGATGATGTCAGAGAAAATGGATGCCGTGTGGGGGCCAATTTCTCAGAGTCCTTGACCTAGACTGAAAGAGCCAACCAAATCCCTAAATAGGAGATTTTGTGCTGAACACCACCAAGGCAGAATCCCCTGTCTCTCCAGCATTTATCCTGCTTCATTTAGGCTCAACATTTTAGGGATATGATTCTGTACACTGCAGCTAGGAATTTGGTGTGTGTGTGTGTGTGTGTGTGTGTGTGTGTGTGTGTGTGTGTGTGTGTGTGTGTTTGTCCACAATTATTCACAGCTGAACACCATAGCTATATACCATCCATAGGGAATAACATTTACCGATGTCCATAAAGCTTTGGCTCTGCATCTCAATTTTGAAATAACGAAAACCTTATTTTCTGCGGTGCTGTGCCAGTCTATTCCTTCAGGCTAAAGGATTTAACGCTAAAACAGAACAAAAATCAGGGTCAATATAGAGCAAAGTATTAGTTTATATTATTTTTCCAGTATACTATGCTCCTGAATGTTTTCATACAATTTTCATGATATAAAATCAATGGTGAAACCAGTGCTGGCGCCAGAAGGAATCAGTTGGATGGGGATTTGATTACTATTGTTGTGGGCCTGTTTTTTTTACGAGACCTCCTGTGGGTGTTATAATAAAGACCATAGGCAGCTTGTGCATTTCAAGTTTAGGGAAACGTAATTTATCCTACCATTTCGATCTATCTGTGTGCCAGTTATGACTATTTTTATATACGCATTTTCGTGGAACAGCTTAATTTCAATAATAACGTTTTATTGTCACGTGGCATAAAAATATGAATTAAAATGGTAAAAAATCTGAAATGTTAAGTTCAACTAATGCAAGAGCACCAGCCTTCACCATGTGGACGCATTGATAGCCCACACTGTGATCCATTGGCAGCTAAAGAAATTAGCGCACGAAACTCAGAGATAGCCTACAGGCCAATGCAGCAGCCTATAACTTCCATCATCAACTAAAATACAAAGGCCTAAAGCCGACAAAAAAAATGTAGACGAGTAGGGAGGTAAGGCAATAAATAGGCCACAGAGGCGAAATAATTACAATTTAGCATTAACACTGGAGTGATAGATGTGTAGAGATACTGGGGTGCAAAAGAGCAAGAGGATACGTAACAATATAGGGATGAGGTAGTTGGGTGTGCTATTTACAGATTTGCTGTGTACAGGTAAAGTGATCGCTAATGATGCTTAAAGTTAGAGAGGGAGATATAAGACTCCAGCTTCAGCGATTTTTGCAATTCGTTCCAGTCATTGCCAGCAGAGAACTGGAAGGAAAGGCGGCCAAAGTAAGTGTTGGCTTTGGGGATGACCAGTGAAATATACCTGCTGGAGCGCGTGCTATGGGTGGGTGTTGCTATGGTGACCAGTGAGCTGAGATAAGGCGGGGCTTTACCTAGCATAGACTTATAGATGACCTGGAGCCAGTGGGTTTGGTGATGAATATGTAGTGAGGGCCAGCCAACGAGAGCATACAGGTCGCAGTGGTGGGTAGTATATGGGGCTTTGGTGACAAAACAGATGGCACTGACTACATCCAGTTTGCTGAGCAGAGTGCTGGAGGCTATTTTGTAAATGACATCGCCGAAGTCAAGGATCGGTAGGGTAGTCAGTTTTACCAGGGTATGTTTGGCAGCATGAGTGAAGGAGGCTTTGTTGCAAAATAGCAAGCTGATTCTAGATTAAATTTTGGATTGGAGATGCTAATGTGAGTCTGGAAGGAGAGTTTACGGTCTAGCCAGACAGCTAGGTATTTGTAGTTGTCCACGTATTCTAAGTCAGAGCCGTCCAGAGTAGTGATGCTGGACTGGCGAGCAGGTGCGGGCAGTGATCGGTTGAATAGCATGCATTTAGTTTTACTTGCATTTAAGAGAAGTTGGAGGCCACGGAAGGAGAGTTGTATGGCATTGAAGCTCGTCTGGAGGTTAGTTATTAACACAGTGTCCAATGAGGGGCCATAAGTATACAGAATTGTGTCGTCTGCGTAGAGGTGTATCAGAGAATCACCAGCAGCAAGAGCAACATCATTGATGTATACAGAGAAGAGAGTCGGCCCGAGGATTGAACCCTGTGGCACCCCCATAGAGACTGCCAGAGGTCTGAACAACAGGCCCTCCAATTTGACACACTGAACTCTGTCTGAGAAGTAGTTGGTAAACCAGGCGAGGCAATCATTTGAGAAACCAAGGCAGTCGAGTCTGCCAATAAGAATGTGGTGATTGACAGAGTCGAGAGCCTTGGCCAGGTCGATGAATATGGCTGCACAGTAATGTCTCTTATTGATGGCGGTTATGATGTCGTTTAGAACCTTGAGCGTGGCTGAGGTGCACCCATGACCAGCTCTGAAACCAGATAGCATAGCAGAGAAGGTACGATGGGATTCGAAATGGTCGGTGATCTGTTTGTTAACTTGGCTTTCGAAGACCTTAGAAAGACAGGGTAGGATAGATATAGGTCTGTAGCAGTTTGGGTCTAGAGTGTCACCCCCTTTGAAGAGGGGGATGACCGTGGCAGCAGGGGTTGCAACAATTTCGGCAGATAATTTTAGAAAGAGACGGTCCAGATTGTCTAGCCCGGTTGATTTGTAGGGGTCCAGATTTTGCAGCTCTTTCAGAACATCAGCTATCTGGATTTGGGTGAAGGAGAAATGGTGGGGGCGTTGGCGGATTGCTGTGGAGTGTGCCAGGCAGTTGACCAGGGTAGCCAGATGGAAAGCATGGCCAGCCGTAGAGAAATGCTTATTGAAATTCTCAATTAAAGTATATTTATCGGTGGTGACAGTGTTTCCTAGCCTCAGAGCAGTGGGCAGCTGGGAGGAGGTGCTCTTATTCTCCATGGACTTTACAGTGTCCCAGAACATTTTTGAGTTAGTACTACAGGATGCACATTTCTGTTTGAAAAAGCTAGCCTTAACTTTCCTAACTGAGTATATTGGTTCCTAACTTCCCTGAAAAGTTGCATATCACGGGGGCTGTTTGATGCTAATGCAGAACTCCACAGGATGTGTTTGTGCTGGTCAAGGGCAGTCAAGTCTGGGGTGAACCAAGGGCTACATATGTTCTAAGTTCAATAGTTTTTGAATGGGCATGCTTATTTAAGATGGTGAGGAAAGCACTTTTAAAGAGCAACCAGGCATCCTCTACTGACGGGAAGAGGTCAATATCCTTCCAGGATACCCGGGCCAGGTCGATTAGAAAGGTCTGCTCGCTGAAGTGTTTTAGGGAGCATTTGACAGTGGACCCATTACGCACCAGGCAATGAGGCAATGAGGCAATGATCGCTGAGATCCTGGTTGAAGACAGCATAGGTGTATTTAGAGGGCAAGTTGGTCAGGATGATATCTAAGAGGGTGCCCATGGTTACAGATTTAGGGTTGTACCTGGTAGGTTCCTTGATAATTTGAGTGAGATTGAGGGCATCTAGCTTAGATTGTAGGATGGCTGGGGTCTTAAGCATGTCCCATTTTAGGTCACCTAACAATACAAACTCTGAAGATAGATGGGGGGTAAACAATTCACATATGCTTCAAAACGATCGTAGTATGTTTTCAGTACCTTTGATTCAGCCACGGTAAGTGTCCATGTGTTGTTTATATCTCTCCCTTTTTCACCGATCCAGAGGAGCAGGTAGCTGCATTTTTCCTCTTCTCCTCTGTCCTTCAGAGGACCCGTGGACATTAGCTCCACATGTACTTACGCCATGCACCGGGTAAGTTTGTAGACTCCCAGTCCATTCGAGGTGAAGGAACTCCAGAAAAATCTTGTTAGACCTTTTATTCTGACACTATGTCTTGTTTTGCACTCTTTGTACAAAATAATACAATGTAGTACTACAGGATATTTCTTAACGTAGCTCTTTATTAGCTAGCTATAACTGGCATGTTCGCGTATCGCCAACCAGGATCAAACTGACCATGACCTAACCATTTGGGTGGTCTTTACCAATCATAGCACAGTATGATATGGTGGTAAAATGCATCCAATTACAATTCAGTATGTTTACACATATGAATATTACATATTTGTTTTATCAGTGACAGCACCAGTAGAGACATACAATGTACTGGAGGAGTTTGCTGATGTTTTTACAGGAATAGGATTATTCCCAGGAGAATGTACCATTCACCTTGACCCAGACGCAACCCCTGTGGTCTACCCACTGAAAAAGTCTACCAACTCTTTCTTCAGACGGGCACAGAGAGCAAGGGGAATCCTTCTCGGTGGGTAGACCACAGGGGTTGCGTCTGGGTCAAGGTGAATGGTACATTCTCCTGGGAATAATCCTATTTTGCACACTTTATACAGGGCATAGCAGGTGGCTGACGGGTGTCCAGGGCATAGACGGTGTCCAGGGCATAGCAGGTGGCTGACGGGGGTCTATAACAAGCAGCAACGGTGAGAGACTTGTTTCTGGAAAGGTGGATTCAGACACAGCTAGGACATCTGGGTTGGCGGAGAGTGCTAAAACAGTGAATATAACAAACTTAGGGAGGAGGTTTTTAATGTTTTTAATGTTTTTAATGTTAACTTGGCTTTTACGGTTACAGAAGTCAGCAAATGAGAGCTCCTGGGGAATGAGAGTGGAGCTAGGGGCTGCAGGGCCTGGGTTAACCTCTACATCACCAAAGGAACAGAGGAGGAGTAGGATAAGGGTACAGCTAAAGGCTATAAGACCTGGTCGTCTAGTGCGTTCGGAACAGAGAGTAAAAGGAGCAGATTTCTGGGCGGAGAAGAATAGATTCAAGGCATAATGTACAGACAAGGGTAGGATGTGAATACAGTGGAGGTAAACCTAGGCATTGAGTGAAGATGAGAGAGTTTTGTCTCTAGAGGCACCATTTAAGCCAGGTGAGGTCACTGCATGTGTGAGGGGTGGAACAAAAGGGCTAGCTAAGACATATTGAGCAGGGCTGGAGGCTCTACAGTGAAATAAGACAATAATCACTAACCAAAACAGCAATAGACAAGGCATATTGACATTAGGGAGAGGTATGTGAAGCCGAGTCAAATCAAATCAAATCAAATCAAATTTTATTTGTCACATACACATGGTTAGCAGATGTTAATGCGAGTGTAGCGAAATGCTTGTGCTTCTAGTTCCGACAATGCAGTAATAACGAGCAAGTAATCTAACTAACAATTCCAAAAAAAAACTACTGTCATACACAGTGTAAGGGGATAAAGAATATGTACATAAGGATATATGAATGAGTGATGGTACAGAGCAGCATAGGCAAGATACAGTAGATGATATCGAGTACAGTATATACATATGAGATAAGTATGTAAACCAAGTGGCATAGTTAAAGTGGCTAGTGATACATGTATTACATAAGGATGCAGTCGATGATATAGAGTACAGTATCAACGTATGCATATGAGATGAACAATGTAGGGTAAGTAACATTATATAAGGTAGCATTGTTTAAAGTGGCTAGTGATATATTTACATCATTTCCCATCAATTCCCATGATTAAAGTGGCTGGAGTAGAGTCAGTGTCATTGACAGTGTGTTGGCAGTAGCCACTCAATGTTAGTGGTGGCTGTTTAACAGTCTGATGGCCTTGAGATAGAAGCTGTTTTTCAGTCTCTCGGTCCCAGCTTTGATGCACCTGTACTGACCTCGCCTTCTGGATGACAGCGGGGTGAACAGGCAGTGGCTCGGGTGGTTGATGTCCTTGATGATCTTTATGGCCTTCCTGTAGCATCGGGTGGTGTAGGTGTCCTGGAGGGCAGGTAGTTTGCCCCCGGTGATGCGTTGTGCAGACCTCACTACCCTCTGGAGAGCCTTACGGTTGAGGGCGGTGCAGTTGCCATACCAGGCGGTGATACAGCCCGCCAGGATGCTCTCGATTGTGCATCTGTAGAAGTATGTGAGTGCTTTTGGTGACAAGCCGAATTTCTTCAGCCTCCTGAGGTTGAAGAGGCGCTGCTGCGCCTTCCTCACGATGCTGTCTGTGTGAGTGGACCAATTCAGTTTGTCTGTGATGTGTATGCCGAGGAACTTAAAACTTGCTACCCTCTCCACTACTGTTCCATCGATGTGGATGGGGGGGTGTTCCCAATGCTGTTTCCTGAAGTCCACAATCATCTCCTTAGTTTTGTTGACGTTGAGTGTGAGGTTATTTTCCTGACACCACACTCCGAGGGCCCTCACCTCCTCCCTGTAGGCCGTCTCGTCGTTGTTGGTAATCAAGCCTACCACTGTTGTGTCGTCCGCAAACTTGATGATTGAGTTGGAGGCGTGCATGGCCACGCAGTCGTGGGTGAACAGGGAGTACAGGAGAGGGCTCAGAACGCACCCTTGTGGGGCCCCAGTGTTGAGGATCAGCGGGGAGGAGATGTTGTTGCCTACCCTCACCACCTGGGGGCGGCCCGTCAGGAAGTCCAGTACCCAGTTGCACAGGGCGGGGTCGAGACCCAGGGTCTCGAGCTTGATGACGAGCTTGGAGGGTACTATGGTGTTGAATGCCGAGCTGTAGTCGATGAACAGCATTCTCACATAGGTATTCCTCTTGTCCAGATGGGTTAGGGCAGTGTGCAGTGTGGTTGAGATTGCATCGTCTGTGGACCTATTTGGGCGGTAAGCAAATTGGAGTGGGTCAAGGGTGTCAGGTAGGGTGGAGGTGATATGGTCCTTGACTAGTCTCTCAAAGCACTTCATGAGGGGCGGTAGTCGTTTAGCTCAGTTACCTTAGCTTTCTTGGGAACAGGAACAATGGTGGCCCTCTTGAAGCATGTGGGAACAGCAGACTGGTATAGGGATTGATTGAATATGTCCGTAAACACACCGGCCAGCTGGTCTGCGCATGCTCTGAGGGCGCGGCTGGGGATGCCGTCTGGGCCTGCAGCCTTGCGAGGGTTAACACGTTTAAATGTCTTACTCACTTCGGCTGCAGTGAAGGAGAGACTGCATGTTTCCATTGCAGGCCGTGTCAGTGGCACTGTATTGTCCTCAAAGCGGGCAAAAAGTTATTTAGTCTGCCTGGGAGCAAGACATCCTGGTCCGTGACTGGGCTGGGTTTCTTCCTGTAGTCCGTGATTGACTGTAGACCCTGCCACATACCTCTTGTGTCTGAGCCGTTGAATTGAGATTCTACTTTGTCTCTGTACTGGCGCTTAGCTTGTTTGATAGCCTTGCGGAGGGAATAGCTGCACTGTTTGTATTCAGTCATGTTACCAGACACCTTGCCCTGATTAAAAGCAGTGGTTCGTGCCTTTAGTTTCACACGAATGCTGCCATCAATCCACGGTTTCTGGTTAGGGAATGTTTTAATCGTTGCTATGGGAACGACATCTTCAACGCACGTTCTAATGAACTCGCACACCGTATCAGCGTATTCGTCAATGTTGTTGTCTGACGCAATACGAAACATCTCCCAGTCCACGTGATGGAAGCAGTCTTGGAGTGTGGAGTCAGCTTGGTCGGACCAATTTAGGGAGTCTTGTTTTCAGATTAGCCTTGTTAAAATCCCCAGCTACAATGAATGCAGCCTCCGGATAAATCGTTTCCAGTTTGCAGAGAGTTAAATAAAGTTTGTTCAGAGCCATCGATGTGTCTGCTTGGGGGGGGATATATACGGCTGTGATCATAAGGTCCAGTGAGTAGCTAGGCGAGCTGGAGACACGGCGATTCAGACAGCTAGCGGGCCGGTGCTAGCAGGCTAGAAGATGGTCCTCCGAGGGATGTCGCAATGGAAGAGCCTGTTGAAACCCCCTCAGACAGTTACGTCGGCAGACCAGTCGTGATGGATCGGCGGGGCTCCTTGTCGGCAGTAAAAGGGTCCAGGCAAATTGGCAAAATAGGTATTGTAGCCCAATAATTGGCCGATTGACCACTTTAGCTAGCCGGGAGATGGCCCTAGCTCCAGGCTAGCTCCAGGCTAACTGGTGCTTGCTTCGGGACAGAGACATTAGCCAGGAGTAGCCACTCAGACAGAAGCTAGCCCGCTGCGATGATCCAGTGTAAAGGTTCAGAGCTTGCTGTAGGAATCCGGAGATGTGGTAAAGAAAAAGCAGTCCGATATGCTCTGGGTTGATATCGCACTGTGCAGGAATTGACCGGGCTGAGGTTGGCTCATGTCCGAGTTAACGGTGATGACAGCTAGCAGTGGTTAAAACTTCTTGTGACGAGCAATCCCGGATCCGAGAGCGTTATCATAGCCTCAAACGAATTAGCATAACGCAGCGGACATAAATACCCCTAGAAAATGTTCCTATTCATGAAAATCACAAATGAAATATATTGAGACACAGCTTAGCCTTTTGTTAATCACACTGTCATCTCAGATTTTCAAAATATGCGTTACAGCCAACGCTAGACAAGCATTTTTGTAAGTTTATCATGGCATAATGCTATGCTAGGCTCTGCTGGCAGCAGGCAACATTTTCACGAAAATAAGAAAAGCAATCAAATTAAATCATTTACCTTTGAAGAACTTTGAATGTTTTCACTCAGGAGACTCCCAGTTAGATAGCAAATGTTCCTTTTTTCCCAAAATATTATTTTTGTAGGCAAAATAGCTCCCGTTTGTTCATCATGCTTGGCTGAGAAATCGACCGGAAAATGCTATCACTACAACGCCCAACTTTTTTTCCAAATTAGCTCCATAATATCGACAGAAACATGGCAAACGCTGTTTAGAATCAATCCTCAAGGTGTTTTTAACATATATATTTGATAATATATCTGTCGAGGCAATTGGTTTCTCATAAGAAGCGATTGGAAAAATGGCTACCTCAGTATTTTACGCAAGATTTTCTGCGGGAGACACCATGTAACCACTTGCTAAATGTGGTCCCTTACGGCTATTCTTCAACAGAAATGCGTAAAAAGACGTCACAGTGCTGTAGACAC
Source organism: Oncorhynchus tshawytscha (assembly GCF_018296145.1). Lineage (NCBI taxonomy): Eukaryota > Metazoa > Chordata > Actinopteri > Salmoniformes > Salmonidae > Oncorhynchus > Oncorhynchus tshawytscha. Next base: position 12,582,558 of record NC_056439.1, on the reverse strand, counting down.
CTTGGGGAATACGTAGAGAACGTAAGCTCATTCGTAGCTCATTCACAGCCATATAAGGAGTCATTGGCATGAGGCGGTTTCAAAAAATGCGGCACTTCCTGATTGGATTTTTATCTGGGTTTCGCCTGTAGCATCAGTTCTGTTGCACTCACAGACAATATCTTTGCAGTTTTGGAAACGTCAGAGTGTTTTCTATCCAAACCTGTCAATTATATGCATAGTCGAGCATCTTTTCATGACAAAATATCTTGTTTAAAACGGGAATGTTTTTCATCCAAAAATGTAAATATTGCCTCCTAGTCGTAAAAGGTTCTGACTACTAGCTGGTAGCTAGTTAGCTGGCTAGCTCCTGATGGGGGGTCCGGTTCTAAAGTGTAAAAAATAGCAAATCTGTACCACATTGGGTGAGAGTATGTTCAGTCCGTAGATGGAAATTGAGATTAAAAATATATACGAAATATATACGAAGAAAACAATATAAACATGGGATGGGACAGGACAAGACAAACAGACGTCCAACTGCTACGCCATGGAACTATATCTGTCTTGACTTGATTTATCACGAGTGATGTGCAACATTGTATCAACTCAGCAGGTTGGTGTGCTTAGGCTCAACATTTTCAACATTATCAGGACAGAGAAACCACACACATGCCATTGCTCACATGGAACACTTCACTCCATAGCGGATGATATTACCACTCCTATTTGCCATATCTTCAATTTAAGCATACTATAAAGTGGTTGCCCTCAGGCCTGGAGGGTAGCAAAAGTTATTCCTCTACCTAAGAATAGTAAAGCACTCTTTACTGGCTCAAATAGCCAATGAATCATCCTGTTACCAACTCTTAGTAAACCTTAGTAAACAAATTGACACCGGACTTTCAGCACACTTATAGGGAATGACATTCAACAAGCACAGCACTTACACAAATGACTGATGATATGCTGAGAGAAATTGATGATAAAAATATTGTGGGGACTGTTTTGTTAAGACTTCAGTGCGACTTTTGATATTATCGATCATAGTCTGCTGCTGGAAAGACGTATGTGTTATGGCTTTACACCCCCTGCTACATTGTGGATAAAGAGTTGCCTGTCTAACAGAACACAGAGGATGGTATTTAATGGAATCCTCTCCAACATAATCCAGGTAGAATCAGGAATTCCCCAGGGAAGCTGTCTAGGCCCATTACTTTTTTCAATCTTTACTAACGACATGCCATGCTAAACTTTTGTTATTGACCAAATACTTATTTTCCACCATAATTTGAAAATAAATTCATTAAAAATCCTACAATGTGATTTTCTAGATTTTTTTTCTCATTTTGTCTGTCATAGTTGAAGTGTACCTATGATGAAAATGAATTGCCTCTCTCATCTTTTTAAGTGGGAGAACTTGCACAATTGGTAGCTGACTAAATACTTTTTTGCCCCACTGTATGCATTATAAACACACATACTCATGGATTTTGTGTTGATTATGTGGTTGTAGAATAGTGGCCTGAGGGAACAGACTTAATATGTTGTGAAATCTGTTGTGAATGTTTTTAACGTTGTAAAAATTGTATAACTGCATTAATTTTGCTGGATTCCAGGAAGAGTGGCTGCTGCCTTGATAGCTGCCTTGGTAAATACAAATACAAACATAAGACATTGACAAAACTCCTTAATGATGATTATGAAATAAACACAAATTTGTTTCTCACAAGTGTAGCAGGTTTTGAACTGCAGGTTTTGAACTTAGTCATTAGTAAATGACTGTAATACATGCATTATACATGCATTATTAAAATAAATTCATGTAACCAAATTCCAGGGTTTAACGACACATTTACTAATCAAAAGTATACATACCTTAATAAAAAGTTAATCAAGTGGGAAGACCACTCACCATGTCATCGTGTGACTCCAAGTTTACTTTGATATGGTGGTTGTTATATCAATATTTGTGTATAAAGGCGTTTACACCACCATTTCTTGCATAATATATATTACAGACACAAAAAGATCCCACCATGTCGGACAAACAAATGATCTTTCGGCATTTATTAAACTGTAGCGAAACTTCCTGTTTCCATCACAGCTGTCATGATTATTTTTTATAAAGGTGAAATGGAAAATGTAATTAAAAAATATATTTTTTATACAGTGACTTTTCTCACATAAAACTGTGAATGGAGATGTGGTTAGAGTCTATGATTAACTGCTCCAGTCTTCACTGCTAATCTTACCCAGAAAGATTCATTTTTATCAGACAGGTATGTATGCTGCTTCTCCTATATCAGCACAAGCTTTGGTAAAATCCACACCTTTATTGCTGTCAGAAAGTAGAATTGGTTTTCTTAAAAAAGTGAGGACTCTTGTGCATGGCACTAGAATCCTATGATGTGGATCCTTACCACATCTTTACCAGACTTACCTCGGGCCTCAGAAGTAATATTATATCATATATATTGATGAATGCAAACAATTCAGTTTGTAAGAAGTTCTCAATGGATCCTTTGACTCCCAGAATAACAGATTTTTTTTGCCGGGTTGACTATCTTGGCTACATATTTTATGAATTGAATTGAACTGAATTGTATAGAAGAAAGCAACAAGTTAAGGCCCATAATATTTTGATGACAGTGGTCCTATACAGCTCTCATTATTTTGCACTAATTGATAATGCTAAATGGTGAATAGACATTACTCAATGTAGTCATGCTTTAGTTTTGCAGACTCTTAGGGTCCATCGATGACTTGGACCAGGGAATCATGGAGGTCAATGTAATTTGGTGACAAAAGGAGGGTGACTTCTTTCTTAAAATGAAAATTACCTGCTCTGTCAAATCTTCACAATTATAGCAAATACTTGTCATCAGTGGCCCATGAGTCACTGTGGAAGCTTGGAGTTAAATGGCCTAGAGACAATTCCATTGGAGCAGTCATTTTAAAATCTGACATAAAGCACTTTTCAGAGTTTAAATAATAAACAAGCTGGGAAGGAGGGGCCGGCACTTGAAAGTTTTCCATCTATCCTTGGGAAAGGAAGCATTTGGACGGCATCCTTTGTTTCTCCTCATAACAGATACAGAAGCCAGGGAAACTGTTTTGGGACTCTTTTTTTCTATTTCAACTTCACTCACAAAGCCTCCAAATAAGCCAAACGATCAATTTGAATTATTGAAGCATCCGTTGGCTGATGCTGCACACTCTATTTTTGGAAACAATGGGACCTTAGATTAAAGAAGGCCTCCTGGGTATTTTAGCTAACATGTTCATGAACAAAGACAGACATCTATTTCATTATACCACTTTTGCTTTTGTTCGTTTCCAAATCCTAATATGTAGAGCATTTAAGAGTTCAGCCTGTTAGGTGTGCTCATGTATGTGTAGCGGAGGTGGTTGAGTAAATGATGATGAGAAACCTTGCCTGAGACATAAAGATTTGCGTAAGCTCCCCGAGCTAATACCCTATAAGCTTTAGCTCAGGGGCCTAACACAATCTGGTGGCGCAGGCTAACTATCTGCACTGATCCCCAGATATTGTAGCTTTACTGAAGTACATAAACAGAACAGGTCCAAGACTTCAAAGCACAACTAATTAAGATAATAAAAGAGCATCAATTACATGTGAAACCCTAGCTTACGCCTTAACTTTCTTGTCCTGATCAAATGCAAGGCATTATTTGTATTAAGAGAGTCTGTGGACTAAAAGCATCTTCTGTTGGGGGTAGGCCTAATAAATAGTCAACAAAACTTTTGGAAAAAAATGTAGCGCCATCTGTTTTCTTTCGCCTCAAGGATTCTATCCCAGATTAAACAAGATCTAAACGATAAAGGAAATAGGATAAATCACTATAATGTTGGGAGGTTATCAGTAGGTTAAAAAGATTTCATATGCTGTCAAATGGAAACTGAGGGTCATAGTTTGGTTGTTGTTTAGGCAGCCTGGTCTCATAGACTAGACATAACATAGTAAATGTAAATCCAGGACACAACATTTGTATGATATGTTATGTTTGGTATGGTTACATAAGACAGATGGTTACTTAAGGCAAAAATGAAAATAGGGTGGTTGGGTAGGTGTATAACACGAACGTCTATAGCAACCCAAGGGTTGTGACTTCAAATCTCATCACAGACAACTTTAGCGTGAAGTTAGATGGCTAAGTAGCTAACATTAGCCAGCTAGCTAATGTTAGCTACTTAGCCATCTAACTTCACGTACAGAATCAGATGAAATGCTCTGAGACCAGATTGGTTTAGGGGGAAGATTATAGCAAATCCCTGACTGTCCTCAAAAGGCTTTTTTGAGGCCTCTGTGATGTTAATGGCATAGGCTACAGTAGACTATTCATGTGATACCGCAAAGGTAAAGGTACAACAAATGGACTTTTATATATACATTTTTTATCTTCCCTGCGGGAAGTCCTACCTCAGGAGCATTCCTATTCACCCACCTACTGTAGGGGAATGTAGCATGTTTTTACAGTACACCAAGGTCCATGTTATGAATTGACATAAGGTTTTCATGTTTTTCTTAGTGAGGAGGATAAGTTGATCGAGAGGAAACTAAAATGGGGTGAATCTCAAATGTTTCTTGATTCCTCGAATCCTTGATTAATTGCCTCTTCCTCAAAACACATTTGAGGAAAAGATCCAAGTGGTGGAACCTAGAATCTTCTCCTCAAATGCGTTTTGAGAAAGACACTATCAGTGGTGGAAAAGTACCCAATTGTCATACTTGAGTAAAAGTAAATATACCTTAATAGAACATTACTCAAATAAAAGTGAAAGTCATGTAAAACCCTACTTGAGTAAAAGTCTAAAAGTATTTGGTTTAAAATATACTTAAGTTTCAAAAGTAAATGAAATTGCTAAAATATAACTAAAAGTAAAAGTATAAAAATGTCAAATTCCTTATATAAAGCAAACTTAGACGGCATCATTTTATTTTTATTTTTTACATTTACGGATAGCCAGGGGACTGCTCCGACATAACACTCAGACATAATTTACAAACAAAGCATGTGTTTAGTGAGTCTGCCAGATCAGTGGCAGTCGGGATGCCCAGGGATGTTCTCTTGATTTGTATGTGAATTAGGCAATGTCCTGCTAAGTATTCAAAATGTAACGAGTACTTTTGGGTGTCAGGGAAAATGTATGGAGTAAAAAGTACATCATTTTCTTTAGGAATGTTGTGAAAAGTTGTCAAAAATATCAATCGTGAAGCCAAGTACAGACAAGTCCTGTAAAATCCTACTCAAGTAGAACTACTGTTACTTTAATGAAATTGTAATCAAGTAGAGGTAAAAGTACAAGTGTAAAAAAAAACTACTAAAGTAAAAGTAAAAAGTAGCACATTTAAAAAGTACTCAAGAGTAAATGTTACTACTTCTAAAATAATTTGCTATTTCAATTTTGATGTTTATTTTTTTTCTCCTTTTACAAGAATGGAAGTTCATGTGAAAAGGGTGTGCCAATTGAATGCAAGCTTCACAAACAAATGAATATCAACATTTTTTACTTTTCTAGATACTACTGTATATGTAATATTGTTTACATATAATGCTTGACAGGGTAAATGTTCCATAAAACACCAGAAAATAACCAACAAGATAAGATCCAGCACAGCTGATTTTAATATTAAATCTTCAACTTTACATACACAAAGGTTCAAATGAATGTTCAAAAGGCATATTTTTTGTGGAACTACCTATCGAACACTTAACTCACTTCACTTCTCTCTGAAGTTGCCATTCAGTTTCAGTAGTAGCTGATTTTCTAATTTAATTGAGTCTATCCTGGCCCGCTTTGCAGTGTAGAGTATTCCAGCACAGCTGAAAAGACGTTCACAGGCGGCAGATGCAGGCAGGCCTGTGTTGAGTTTGAGGGACAACTTCTTTATGTACGGAAACAAAAAAAAGTAAATACATTTTGTCCGATGGAATAGCAAGATACCCATCCAGCTCCCCTGTACCTTCTGACTGATTGTTTGTCAGTGATGAGAAGAAATCCTCTTCATCAGATGAATGCTGCCTTAGATGCTCAGTCTCGTCCTGTGTGATTGTGTCAAGATAATTCTTTGGGTACGCAAAACCTGTACATTGGAAAGAACACAACATTCACATATTCAGTGTTTCAGCAAACTCTGTTCTATGTGGCTGGCAACACAATCATATTATTGACATTGCAATAGCTCTAACACAGACTTCCACACTTGTTATTCTCAGATACTGAAATTGATTGTTGTTCAAATACATTCAGACCTAACAAATTATTTAATGTTGAGGTGAGCCCATGTCTGGTTGTACCCACACATAGTTACAGTTGAAGTCAGAAGTGTACATACACTTAGGATGGAGTCATTAAAACTCGTTTTTCTACCACTCCACAAATGTTTTTGTTAACAAACTATAGTTTTGGCAAGTCAGATAGGACATCTACTTTGTGCATGACACAAGGTAATTTTTCCAACAATTGTTTACAGACAGATTATTTCACATATAATTCACTGTATCACAATTCCAGTGGGTCAGAAGTTTACATACACTAAGTTGACTGTGCCTTTAAACAGCTTGGAAAATTCCAGAAAAGGATGTCATGGCTTTAGAATCTTCTGATAGGCTAATTGACATCATTTGAGTCAATTGGAGGTATACCTGTGGATGTATTTCAAGGCCTACCTTCAAACTCAGTACCTCTTTACTTGACATCATGGAAAAATCAAAAGAAATCACCCAAGACCTCGGAAAAAAAATTGTCTGGTTCATCCTTGGGAGCAATTTCCAAACACCTGAAGGTACCACTTTCATCTGTACAAACAATAGTACGCAAGTATAAACACCATGGAACCATGCAGCCATCATACCGCTCAGGAAGGAGACGCGTTCTGTCTCCTAGAGATGAACGTACTTTGGTGCAAAAAGTGCAAATCAATCCCAGAACAACAGCAAAGGACATTGTGAAGATGCTGAAGGACAGAGGTACAAAAGTATCTATATCCACAGTAAATCGAGTCCTATATCGACATAACCTGAAAGGCTGCTCAGCAAGGAAGAAGCCACTGCTCCAAAACTGCTATTAAAAAGCCAGACTACGGTTTGAAACTGCACATGGGGACAAAGATCGTACTTTTCGGAGAATGTCCCTTTTTGACAACTAACCAGTTCACAAGCTACTAATCATTGTATACATACGCAACACAGACATGATTGTAGTGGTGCCAGAAAATGATCTTAGCTCTCATGCAATTCGTCTTATAATTGGCTTTCAATAAGGGAAAGTTTTAAGAAGGTGTGGTGCCAAATAAATCACAACAGCAGTTCAGGGTTAAGCATCCAACTCTGGTCCCCAGGCTACTCGAGCGCCTGTTTGTTATGCACTACAGAGACTACAGTCAGTGACATGGCAATTAAACTGGATTGTTTGGGGAAATTATGTGATGATGTGTGAGGCTGTTATTGGCACACGCCAGCTGGCTCATTGAGAGGGGATGAATATTGCTATTCTGGTCAATCCACTCCAATCTGCCTCCATCTCTCTCATTGTGAGTTAGGCCAGGGTAGCTGCTTGGTGGGAGGGGTGGCTCTATGTTAAATGACAAAGGTAATTTTGGTATGGTTAAGCCACTTTTATTTTATTGTTTACCATCTGAGAGATGAATACAGGTCGGTGACAATATCCTATTGCTCTATTAGAGTTTATTGTCAGTGTGCATTACTAACACTATGCACAGTACTGACTCTCCTGCACTGTGCTTTCAAGTATCTTTGATTTGTACTGCAGCATGTCCCAGACGGAGGGAGTTCACACTCACATTTAGGAATCGACAGCCCTGTTCTGTGCACCAAACAACTTCTCTGCCAGGTTAACCTTCAGCACTGAACGGGTCAAGCTACAAGTTAAACAATTTCTAAATCAAGTATCAACTCCCTTCACCCTGGACACACTGCTGTGCAAATGGTACTTCCAAAAAACGCAGTGCAGAAAATCTACTCTCTGCATTTTAAGGACATCCAGGACTTTCAGTTTTTCATTTATTTCACCAAGCATAAATAATTTATTGGGTTGAATGTACTGCACCATATTACAAAACACTGTCTAGAGTTTGTCCCAGCCAAAAATGGACTTGTGTTCTATCAGCACAGCAAAGCTGCCCTCTGCTGATCAGACCTGTGTTGAAATAGAATGGTAACATAGGTAAGATGTTTTATATTCATCATATGTTTGTAAGTTACTTCTCATCAGAATGTTCTTTTTGTATAATACTGTGGCGGGGTTGCAGTATCTGTTCTCTGTCAAGACTAAGTTGCTTGGGCCGGAGAGAGGGGAGAGGTCAAGCGTGGATCTCTTGGCTCCACAATGTCTGTGTGCCAGTCAATGTGTCTCTGTGATCTTGTCAAGATAGGATGGATTTGATATATGGCTGTTGATATGGAGGATTTGTTTATGGTTCTGAGTTTGAGAAAAGAGCATAGTTTAGGAGACAAAGCTGAATGATAAATTATGCCTAATGCTGTCTGGCTTTGTCTTTGCTATAAAGGATCTCAGTTGCAATGTGTAAGGGACTCTCAGAGAATTCATTGATAGACACTGAATTGATCTGAGAGTCACAGGGTTGTGATGGAGCTCATATAATTAAAGATGGACTTTGATAACTAACTCTGACTTGTGTGTGGTTTGCTCTCATGATTTGGTAAATAGAGGAAATTTCCACGACATTTGGCGATGAGGAGGGGATGTGAATCTTCACTCGGTGACCGTTCCTGACGATCTAGGTAAATAAATCGTGCACGAGGGATCCCCTAAACTTGGGATCTCAGGGAAACCACACTTCGGGAACAAAGCAGATGGACCAACCTTTGATCTGAGAGGAAGCGAGCCGAGTGGATACCACATCTCGAACTGAGTTTTTTTTAAAGAAAAAGGTGAGCGAACCACACACAGATTTGAAGTCTAGTTTTTTAATTATGCCTGTTGCGTATACTCTGAGCGTGAATTCCTTTGTAAGGAAGGCACCTTGGCGGCGTAAGCAGGGCCGAGTCAGGGGAGAGTAATCTGACTGTTTGTGGACTCAAAAGATACTCTGCCACTGTCCGGTTGCCAGTGACCAAGAGCCGTCCTGACACTGAATTGATCACAGTGGGGATTTGGTGAGGTCTGTCGGGGTGAGTGGCCAAAGGGACTGTGCATTCTAGGTGAAAACACAGCATTTGGTGAAGCCCTATTGGAAGAAGGACCTCATTCTGTGCGTCTGTGTGATTGTCTAAGTGACCCTCAGAGGTGGTGAATTCCAATTATTTTAAATGTGTTAGCCAGGTATGCCCTGGGTTACTCTGTGTGAGTATTTTGTTATGGGATCACTAGGTAATAGTTGTCGGACCGTTCTGTGTGAGCGGGGTAGGGTTGACTCTGTGTGGGCAAACCTTTTTATGTTCTGATGTTCTGTGTGGACGTCTGACCAGTTCTGTGTGAACATCTGACCAATCCTGTGTGGGTGATCCTTAAAGTTCTTAAAGTACCTAAGATTTCTTAAGTTTTATATGGATTCTGTGAATTATTTGAAATTATGATAAATTGTATGTGTGTATAATCAATTACTAGAGATTTGATAAAGTAATGCTGAGAATGATTAGATACAATTTAAACCACCCATTCGTAGACGTACGTAGGTTTTGAGTTGGTATCTTAAATGGATAATTTGATAAAGATGAGGTTTTAAGCACTATTAAAATAATCTACAAAATCTGGGAAATTGAGCTCTAGAAACTGATTAGAGTGTGTCCACTTTTGGTTATCTTACCCTAACGATGTAAGTATAAAACGCATATTGGATTATCTCCGTCTGGGTGAAACATTTGAAATTTAACTGCCCTTAAGGTCTGAACATGTTATATTTTTTCTTCCCAGTATGAGAGAAGTTGCAGGATTTATTGAATAAACTGAATAAAGTTAGAGAGAATTAAGGGGGAATCTCGATGTAATTTAAAATGTCATACAAAGCCTAAGGTTTTCCATCAAACTAATTATCATTGAGTGATTAATGTGATGTAGTAAAGTAATTGAAATACGTTGCATAAGTAAACATAATCTACTTTTATTAAAAGGCGCAATATCTGTTTCCTAGTCATTAACTGTCGATTTTATTCTTTGATAGCTAATTTATTCATTTGGCATTTGAGAATCAAAGCTGGAGTAACGCTTGTACATTTAGATTTGGGCTATTATTCTTCTGGGAATTGCCGATAGTGACGTGTTTTGATTTTACTTGTAAATTGGGTTTATTTGCGGAGAATCTTAGTTTTTCGCATAGCATTGGTGGTTCAGTAGTAGAATTCTCGCCTGCCACGCGGGAGGCCCGGGTTTGTTTCCCAGTCATTGCGCTGACTGAATTCTAAGTTTTTGATTGTAAAATAATCTATTTGTATGTTTTGCCTGGAAAGTTATGGTCGCTAGTGTTTGTATAAGATATAAACTGAAAGTTTTAATAGCTTGTCTGGTTCAAATTGATAGAAGGGATAAATTAAACATTTTCAATAGATTGTTTAGGTTAAATTGATAGACTAATTCAACTTAAAATAATAACGAAGCGAATTCTGATGCAAGACGATGTCTGTTCACTAAATTATCTGCTGGAATAATGTATTGAGAATTGAGTCGTATTTAAATTACTGTATCAATAGAGAAGACAGTTACCTAAGTTTTAAAAAATCTGAATGATAGCGGGGAGAGAATGGCGATAGAAAGTGATTACCGAAATGTTTTTCATTCTTATAGATTGACTGACGCATGTTATAATTTTGGCGCCGCGTGTGTTATTTTTTAAGAAATAGGATACATTTCATATGTGTGAAAGGCAAAGAGAAGAGGAAGTTATAAAGTTTGGGTTTTAATCTTACGATAGAGGTAAGGAAAAACGTTGACATGAGAGGGGTGACCTTCCACCTCCCAGCGCCGACAGAGATGGCCGCCTCGCTTCGCGTTCCTAGGAAACTATGCAGTTTTTTGTTTTTTTTACGTGTTATTTCTTACACTAGTACCCCAGGTCATCTTAGGTTTCATTACATACAGCCGAGAAGAACTACTGAATATAAGATCAGCGTCAACTCACCATCAGTACGACCAAGAATATGTTTTTCGCGACGCGGATCCTGTGTTCTGCCTTACAACCAGGACAACGGAGTGGATTACATGCAGCGACCCAAAAAAACGACTCAGAAAAAGAGGGAAACGAAGCGGCCTTCTGGTCAGACTCCGGAGACGGGCACACCGTGCACCACTCCCTAGCATTCTTCTTGCCAATGTCCAGTCTCTTGACGACAAGGTTGATGAAATCCGAGCAAGGGTAGCATTCCAGAGGGACATCAGAGACTGTAACGTTCTTTGCTTCACGGAAACATGGCTAACTGGAGAGACGCTATCCAAAGCGGTGCAGCCAGCGGGTTTCTCCACGCATCGCGCCGACAGAAACAAACATCTTTCTGGTAAGAAGAGGGGCGGGGGCGTATGCCTCATGGCCAACGTGACATGGTGTGATGAAAGAAACATACAGGAACTCAAATCCTTCTGTTCACCTGATTTAGAATTCCTCACAATCAAATGTAGACCGCATTATCTACCAAGAGAATTCTCTTCGATTATAATCACAGCCGTATATATCCCCCCCAGCAGACACATCGATGGCTCTGAACAAACTTTATTTAACTCTCTGCAAACTGGAAACGATTTATCCGGAGGCTGCATTCATTGTAGCTGGGGATTTTAACAAGGCTAATCTGAAAACAAGACTCCCTAAATTTTATCAGCATATCGATTGCGCAACCAGGGGTGGAAAGACCCTGGATCATTGTTACTCTAACTTCCGCGACGCATATAAGGCCCTGCCCCGCCCCCTTTCGGAAAAGCTGACCACGACTCCATTTTGTTGATCCCTGCCTACAGACAGAAACTAAAACAAGAGGCTCCCACGCTGAGGTCTGTCCAACACTGGTCCGACCCAGCTGACTCCACACTCCAAGACTGCTTCCATCACGTGGACTGGGAGATGCTCCATGCAGACTGATTGCGTCAGACAACAACATTGACGAATACGCTGATTCGGTGTGCGAGTTCATTAGAACGTGCGTTGAAGATGTCGTTCCCATAGCAACGATTAAAACATTCCCTAACCAGAAACCGTGGATTGACGGCAGCATTCGTGTGAAACTGAAGGCGCGAACCACTGCTTTTAATCAGGGCAAGGTGTCTGGTAACATGACTGAATACAAACAGTGCAGCTATTCCTCCGCAAGGCTATCAAACAAGCTAAGCGCCAGTACAGAGACAAAGTAGAATCTCAATTCAACGGCTCAGACACAAGAGGCATGTGGCAGGGTCTACAGTCAATCACGGACTACAGGAAGAAACCCAGCCCAGTCACGGACCAGGATGTCTTGCTCCCAGGCAGACTAAATAACTTTTTTGCCCGCTTTGAGGACAATACAGTGCCACTGACACGGCCTGCAATGAAAACATGCGGTCTCTCCTTCACTGCAGCCGAAGTGAGTAAGACATTTAAACGTGTTAACCCTCGCAAGGCTGCAGGCCCAGACGGCATCCCCAGCCGCGCCCTCAGAGCATGCGCAGACCAGCTGGCCGGTGTGTTTACGGACATATTCAATCAATCCCTATACCAGTCTGCTGTTCCCACATGCTTCAAGAGGGCCACCATTGTTCCTGTTCCCAAGAAAGCTAAGGTAACTGAGCTAAAGGACTACCGCCCCGTAGCACTCACATCCGTCATCATGAAGTGCTTTGAGAGACTAGTCAAGGACCATATCACCTCCACCCTACCTGACACCCTAGACCCACTCCAATTTCTCTCCTCCAATTTCCCCATTAACTCCTTCACAGGTTCTGCTTACCGCCCAAATAGGTCCACAGACGATGCAATCTCAACCACACTGGACACTGCCCTAACCCATCTGGACAAGAGGAATACCTATGTGAGAATGCTGTTCATCGACTACAGCTCGGCATTCAACACCATAGTACCCTCCAAGCTCGTCATCAAGCTCGAGACCCTGGGTCTCGACCCCGCCCTGTGCAACTGGGTACTGGACTTCCTGACGGGCCGCCCCCAGGTGGTGAGGGGTAGGCAACAACATCTCCTCCCCGCTGATCCTCAACACTGGGGCCCCACAAGGGTGCGTTCTGAGCCCTCTCCTGTACTCCCTGTTCACCCACGACTGCGTGGCCACGCACGCCTCCAACTCAATCATCAAGTTTGCGGACGACACAACAGTGGTAGGCTTGATTACCAACAACGACGAGACGGCCTACAGGGAGGAGGTGAGGGCCCTCGGAGTGTGGTGTCAGGAAAATAACCTCACACTCAACGTCAACAAAAAACTAAGGAGATGATTGTGGACTTCAGGAAACAGCAGAGGGAACACCCCCCTGGCCTCCACATCGATGGAACAGTAGTGGAGAGGGTAGCAAGTTTTAAGTTCCTCGGCATACACATCACAGACAAACTGAATTGGTCCACTCACACAGACAGCATCGTGAGGAAGGCGCAGCAGCGCCTCTTCAACCTCAGGAGGCTGAAGAAATTCGGCTTGTCACCAAAAGCACTCACAAACATCTACAGATGCACAATCGAGAGCATCCTGGCGGGCTGTATCACCGCCTGGTATGGCAACTGCACCGCCCTCAACCGTAAGGCTCTCCAGAGGGTAGTGAGGTCTGCACAACGCATCACCGGGGGCAAACTACCTGCCCTCCAGGACACCTACACCACCCGATGCTACAGGAAGGCCATAAAGATCATCAAGGACATCAACCACCCGAGCCACTGCCTGTTCACCCCGCTGTCATCCAGAAGGCGAGGTCAGTACAGGTGCATCAAAGCTGGGACCGAGAGACTGAAAAACAGCTTCTATCTCAAGGCCATCAGACTGTTAAACAGCCACCACTAACATTGAGTGGCTACTGCCAACACACTGTCAATGACACTGACTCTACTCCAGCCACTTTAATAATGGGAATTGATGGGAAATGATGTAAATATATCACTAGCCACTTTAAACAATGCTACCTTATATAATGTTACTTACCCTACATTATTCATCTCATATGCATACGTAGATACTGTACTCTATCATCGACTGCATCCTTATGCAATACATGTATCACTAGCCACTTTAACTATGCCACTTGGTTTACATACTCATCTCATATGTATATACTGTACTCGATATCATCTACTGTATCTTGCCTATGCTGCTCTGTACCATCACTCATTCATATATCCTTATGTACATATTATTTATCCCCTTACACTGTGTATAAGACAGTAGTTTTTTTGGAATTGTTAGTTAGATTACTTGTTCGTTATTACTGCATTGTCGGAACTAGAAGCACAAGCATTTCGCTACACTCGCATTAACCTCTGCTAACCATGTGTATGTGACAAATAAAATTTGATTTGATTTGATTTGATTTGGTTATATTTTTGCCCACTGGGGGAAAAAGAAATAGGAGAGTAGATCTGAAAGTTGTGAGTGAGTAAGACATTGGGAGAATAGATTCTGATGGTTATTGATTCTTGGTTTGATTGTTCAAGTAACACCAGTTAATTTTGTTAGATTGTTTAAGTAACACCAGTTAATTTGAGCAGGAAAGTTCATGTAGTCTAACATTATAGTATGTTTCCATTATGTGGAACAATGTCAGGTCATTAAAGGTGATTGCTGGATTGAGTAGTAAAATAATAAGTTTGTTTTAATTTTTACGCTGATGAGACAGAGACAACTTTTGAAAGATTTTAGATTTGTTTTTAAAAAATCAGGATTGTTTTTTATCTAAATTCATATCAACAGGTTGAAATTATTAGATTGCTGATTAAAAGTTTTTTTAGGAGTTGATTTAACTTAATTAAACATTGTATCATACATATACATTGATTTGATTAAAACTTATGATTAATGATTTGAGGTACAATGGAATTATCATTAGGGTTGGTTTATAGTTTCACGTTTGAGTTTCTGAATCGATGTAGTGTAATGAATACTAACTAAGTGTTTTTGTGTTTTCTCCGGGAAAATTGTTATTTCACTGTCTCTCTCTGGAATGTTTCCAGGGACTATACTCTTGGGGAGAGTGAGTGAAATTGAGGCCATAAACTACCACATTGGAGGGGGCCTGGAAGTTTTTTGTTTTAGTGCAAAGTTATTAAAGGGGCACTCACCACATGGGATTTTAATGAGTTTTTATTTTCTGAGTTTTCATTATACACGCAAATACTTTTGATAAAGGAATGTTCTGGGAACATGGAAATACAAAAATGTTTGGAACTAGTTGATTATTGTTTGCAATTTGTTTCATATAGTGAAAAACACTGCTTTGAAGGGTTTTGTATGACCTATGACCTTCTGATGACTTTCCATTGTGGCTTGATCACCCGCATTGGAAAGCCATTTGGATAATGAAATTATGTTCATTTGTAATACTGCTTTCAAAATAATTTGTGTAATTGGTAAATATGTTTCTTAGCCATATTTGTAATTTGGACTACTGTGAAAAGGGAGAGGGCATTGCTTTTAACTAAGGATATGCTGCTCTAAGTCTATTTTCCTATGACCATAGGGGTTAAATCATTTTTCTTTGTGGAGTTTTTTTCAGTTTAGTGATTTTAATTTGATTAGGTTAGTTGAAATTTGTTTTATATATATATATTTTTTGTTTTTGTTTTACATTACTCTCATACGGAGAGATGTGTGTAAAACATGGGGGAGGATTCAGTTTTTTGAGGGTTTGAATTGAAGTTATACAACTTAAGTGATATGTGAAGGAGTGTATTGTATTGTTGAGTGTATAGTTGTGTTTGTTTTGTTCTATTCCCGAGGTATAGGTCTAACTTCTTGATCCTTGGCTCTACGATGGAGTTGACAGTGAGATGGGGAGTATAAACCAATTTGAAAGAATAGTTTCAATAGAATGTTTTGATATTCTCTGTGAAATATGTTTAGATATGTGTATTAAGAATAATTGGTAAAAGTAATCATTTATCATGTAGTTAATGAACTGAACTAAACTGTTGTTCTGATCTGTTCTTTCGAGGTTATCATGAAAAGTGACATCAGACGGTATCTTAATGCATGGAAGAGATATTTGGACCGAATGTGTGTGTACCTCAAACCCACTCTAACTGGCTGAAGAAGAGTGACAAAGGCGTTGAAGGCTTTCCGAACCACTTCTACCGAGAGAAAAGAACCAAGCCAGAAATTGGTGTACAGTCTCAGATCTAAGCTATCAACTGCTTTTCTTCATGTTTCTCTCATACTGTGAGAGTCCACTTGGAGTGATCATGGAGAAAGATCTGTTCTAACATTTTCTTATGATGCTGGTATATTGGTTGACGAATGGACAAGACATGAGTGGTAAAGATGAGACATTGAAATTGGGACATTATCATGGGCCGTCCACTTTGAACTGTAAAGTTATCTGAAGAAGAACGAAAGAGACGCTAGAAGATTCAGTGCCTGAGAGGGGGGGTTGGTCAACTGTGCCATTAAATTGTTTATACTTTTGTGGTATCAGGTTGATTGAAGAGGTCTACACCATGTAAATTGTAGTAATTTAGATTAAGAATGCATTGAGATACTGATCTGTATTATAATCATGATTAAAAAAGTTAATAGTAGAATTATGGGATAATTATACTGAATGTAAGTAAATCTGCTAATATTGATGTGTGTTAAATTGAGGTTTTTACTTTGAGTGATAAGACAAATTTGAATCACTGAGGAATGCTATTCTAAATATTGGTTGGATAAATAGTTGGGTTGTTACTTATGATTTGGAATATGAATGATTTCACTGCCCTATGCTCTATTCCTGAGTATATTTCTGAGCATGAGGACTTAGAGTGATGTCTGTCCTATATGTTTTGATGGGGTCTGTGTTTAGATACTGGTTCTCATGTAACTTAGGGAGCATTTCTAAATATGTTATGTTTTTCTTTTCCTCAAATGGATTATTCTGTGTTATTAAACATGTGCAAGTTTGTCTTGTAGAATAAAGGTTGTAAACTTAGTTTCAGAAGGGAGAAAGCTTACATATAAGCTACGGTATTTGACATTGAGGGGATTTGAATTTTATATTGAGTATGTAATTAATATTCTGATTCTTTAGAAGGGACAATGTCCCTTGAGAGGGGAATGTTGGGGAATAATCAGAATTAGTTGGTAACATAGGTAAGATGTTTTATATTCATCATATGTATTACAATATTACCATATTACAAAACACTGTCTAGAGTTTGTCCCAGCCAAAAATGGACTTGTGTTCTATCAGCACAGCAAAGCTGCCCTCTGCTGATCAGACCTGTGTTGAAATAGAATTTTCTTGAGCCTGCCTGATGTGCCAGATGGGTGGGGTTTTCACTTACGGGACTATTCTATAGGAAAACCAGTAACACTTTATTTTACGGTACATAAATGACCAGGTATTTACTAAAACAATAACATGATAAAATGGTAATTATATATTTGTAATAACCGATACATTTCATTGGGAATAATTAAAACATTGAATTCCCATTGGGAATAATGGTAAAAAGTATCATTACATTGGGTCTCTACGTGCTTGTTACTTGTTGGGGAATAATCAGAATTAGTTGGTAACATAGGTAAGATGTTTTATATTCATCATATGTTTGTAAGTTACTTCTCATCAGAATGTTCTTTTTGTATAATACTGTGGCGGGGTCGCAGTATCTGTTCTATGTCAAGACTAAGTTGCTTGGGCCGGAGAGAGGGGAGAGGTCAAGCGTGTATCTCTTGGCTCCCCAATGTCTGTGTGCCAGTCAGTGTGTCTCTGTGATCTTGTCAAGATAGGATGGATTTGATATATGGCTGTTGATATGGAGGATTTGTTTATGGTTCTGAGTTTGAGAAAAGAGCATAGTTTAGGAGACAAAGCTGAACGATAAATTATGTGTGTCTTTTGCTATTAAAGGATCTCAGCTGCAATGTGTAAGGGACTCTCAGAGAATTCATTGATAGACACTGAATTGATCTGAGAGTCACAGGGTTGTGATAGAGCTCATATAATTAAAGATGGACTTTGATAACTAACTCTGACTTGTGTGTGGTTTGCTCTCATGAAATTTCCACGACATACTGTTGACTTGAAGATTAAAATATCAGGAGGCATAAAATGTGATGCATTAAATTAAAAGAATTTCGAATTTTAAGCTCAGCAATGTTTGTATTGTATCGGTCTATCAAATAAACAAAATATTATTATCACTGTAAACAATAGTGTATGATGCTGAAATGTCATGTTTAAAAAAAAAATGTATTCCACATCTGCAGCGTAAGTACAAATACCGTAGATATGTAGTTACTCTACATAGCTCATAGCTTCATCACTAGAAAGCTCCTTGAGCTGCTTTACTGTAGCAGACCATATCTGAAACCATGGGTCCATTTATTCTGCCTGGGTTAGTACAGTATTTATGGCTGCCATATACAGGCCTGAAGCAAAACTGTGAGGACAGCATACCAGCATGTTTGGATATTCCTTTTCAGCAGTTCTGGCCCAAAATAAGTTCCAGCACTTTTTGTACATAGTCCCAGCATTTTAAGGGACCAAAATTATTGGGACAAATTCACTTGTGTTAAAGTAGTCAAAAGTTGAATATTTGGTCCTATATCCCTAGCACGCAATGATTACATCAAGCTTGTGACTACAAACTTGAATGCATTTACGGTTTGTTTTGTAAATGAATGGTAAATAATGTATTGTGTCATTTTGGAGTCACTTTTATTGTAAATAAGAATAGAATATGTTTCTAAACACTTTTACATTAAAGACGATGCTACCATGATTACGTATTGTCCAAATTAATTGTGAATAATGATGAGTGAGAAAGTTACAGATGCACAAATATCTGACCCCCAAGACAAGCTAACCTCTCACTATTACAATAACAGGAGAAGTCATTATTTTTGGGTGGTATGACATTTGTGCGTTTGTAATTTCAAAAAGGTTCACCTGATATAGATGATAATATCCCCTGACAGTGTTAATTTTAACATTATGGTCATTGTATCATTTAAAATCCAAAGTGCTGGAGTATAGAGCCAAAACAACAACAAATGTGTCACTCTCTTTTGGAGCTCACTGTATGTATTTTCTATTTCCTCTCTCTCCATCTGTTACTCTCCCAACCCTTTCATTTTGTGCCCCCCAAAATGATTAAAAAATGGAACATGGGAGGAAGATTGACAATGTATTAGCTGAGGTGAAAGAGTAAGAATACAGATGAGAGCGGGAGACTTCTCGTAGCACGACGGCGTTGACAGAGATGGTCGCCTCACTTCGAGTCCTTAGGAAACCATGCAGTATGTCGTTTTGTATGTATTATTTCTTACATTGTTACCCCAATACATTTGAAATCTTATTACATACAGCCAGGAAGAACTATTGAATATAAGAGAAACGTCAACTTATCAACATTACGACTAGAGGTCGACCGAATATGATTTTTCAACGCCGATACCGATAGCGATTATTGGAGGACCAAAAAAAGCCGTTACCAATTAATGGGACGATTTTTATATATATGTTTGTAATAATGACTATTACAACTGTGCTGAATTGTCACGGCCGTTGCTTGAAGAAGACCAAGGTGCAGAGTGGTGAGCGTACATTTCTTTATTTTTTAGAAATGACGCTGACAAAACAACAAACGGAAAAACAACTGTGAAGCTTACAGTGCATTAGTGCCACAAACAAAGTTAACTTCCCACACTGAAAGGAGGGTAAAGGGCTACCTAAGTATGGTTCCCAATCAGAGACAACGATAGACAGCTGTCCCTGATTGAGAACCATACCCGGCCAAAACATAGAAATACAAAATCATAGAAAACAAAAACATAGAATGCCCACCCCAAATCATACCCTGACCAAACCAAATAGAGACATAAAAAGGCTCTCTAAGGTCAGGGCGTGACATGAATGAACAATTTTATTTTAACTTAATATAATACATCAATATAATCTATTTAGTCTCAAATAAATAATGAAATATGTTCAATTTGGTTTAAATAATGCAAAAACACAGTGTTAGAGAAGAAAGTAAAAGTGCAATATGTGCCATGTAAAAAAGCTAACGTTTAAGTTCCTTGCTCAGAACATGAGAACATATGAAAGCTGGTGGTTCCTTTTAACATGAGTCTTCAATATTCCCAGGTAAGAAGTTTTTAGGTTGTAGTTATTAGAGGGATTATAGGACTATTTCTCTCTATACCATTTCTATTTAGTTTTCCTTTGACTATTGGATGTTCTTATAGGCACTATAGTATTGCCAGCCTAATCTCAAGAGTTGATAGGCTGGAAGTCATAAACAGCGCTGTACTTCAAGCATTGCAAAGAGCTGCTGGCAAACGCAGGAAAGTGCTGTTTGAATGAATGCTTACGAGCCTGCTGCTGCCTACCACCGCTCAGTAAGAATGCTATATTAAATATCAAATCATAGACTTAATTATAATATAATAAACACACAGAAATACGAGACTTAGGTCATTCATAGGGTCAAATCCGGAAACTATCATTTCAAAAACAAAACGTTGATTCTTTCAGTGAAATACGGAACCTCTCCGTATTTTATCGAATGGGTGGCAACCTTAATTAAGTCTAAATATTGCTTTTACATTGCACAACCGTCAATGTTACATCATAATTATGTAGAATTCTGGCAAATGAATTGCGGTCTTTGTTAGGAAGAAATGGTCTTCACACAGTTCGCAACTAGCCAGGCGGCCCAAACCGCTGCATATTTATTGACTCTGCTTGCACTGAACGCAAGAGAAGTGACACAATTTCCCTAGTTAATATTGCCTGCTAACATGAATTTCTTTTAACTAAATATGCAGGTTTAAAAATATATATATATATTTTTAAACTAATATGTTTATAATTTTCCAATAAAAAATAAAATAAAAAAGACAGCAATACTAACAATGACATTCATTGTACTGTTGAATGGGATGGCCAATTTAGAGGACAAAACAAAACTTAACTCACACATACACAAAATAAAACAAAATCCTATTAGGTGGTACATGTATAAGAAGACACCATATAGTCATTACAAGCAGTGTAGTTAAACCAAAAATAAATATTGAGTGGAGTACAGCACAGAGTAGCAGCAGATCATCAAAACAGTTATGAAGCGGGACTAGACCATTTATCCAGTATCGGCTGCCATATTTTGTAAAACATTGGACTTCTATTGGAGGTATTGTATCGAATCTTTTCCATATGTATTACATTCCCTAAATCCCGTAACCACATTTCAAAGGTAGGTACAGTCTCCAGTTTCCAAAATTGCAATATGAGTCTTTTGGCTCATAGAGTACAAAGAGAGACAGCTTTCCCTTCGTGGTTATTCCCATCAACTGTACCAAACAGAGCGGTCAATGGGTCTGGGGCTAGAACTCTATCAAAGGCACTAGATAAGTAATTAAAAATGAGAGCCCAGTAAACATGTAACTTAGGACATGTTCAGAATAAGTGGGTCAACGTCCCCTCATCCTGCTTGCACCTCTCACACAGTGGTGAGGTGTCCGGGAATATTTTATGCAGTTTTACTTTTGAGTAACGTAACCTGTGTATCACCTTAAACTGTACAAGGTTGTGTCTGGCATTCCCTGAACTGTGGTTTATATTCCTGAGAGCTTCTACCCAGTCCTCATCTGAGATTTCTGAACCAAGTTCTTGTTCCCAAGCCCTTTTAATGTGTCTGTGGATACCTCTATGTGGGCCTGTAGCACATCATACAGTCTAGAGACCGACCCTTTTGAATGGGGTTTGACAAGGATCAAGCGATCTAATGTAGGACTATTTGGCTTCATGCCATACTGTGGGGTATGTGTCCTTACGAAATTCCTGATTTGTAGGTATCTGAAAAAATGTGTTGTTGGCATGTTGAACTTTCCCTGTAATTGTTGAAATGAAGCTAACTGACCATCTATGTATAGATTACCAATTGTTGTGAGCCCCTTCTCCCTCCACTGTGAAAACACCACATCATCCAATGCGGGGTGGAAAGCATAATTCAGGCAAATCGGGCTGTCAATGTATACAGTGGGTATGTTAAGAAAATACCTAATCTGTTTCCAGATCCTAAGCGTATGACAAATGACTGGGTTAGAGTCATAAGTGGATTTTTTCACATATGATGGGCTATTAAGTTAACAAGTGCAGGGAGTGAGGAACGTTGACAGGAGGCCTGCTCAATCAAAAGCCTTGAAGTCATATTATTCTGTCTCATCGCAGGTAAACTTTCCCTCCAGAAAGACACAATGTTCAGATTAGCAGCCCAATAATACAGTTTAAAGTAAGGAAAGCCAAAGCCCCTCTCTATCTTGCACTTGCATAAATGCTTCTTTGAAATTCTGGCTGCCTTGTTATCCCATAAAAATGGAGTTACTATTGAATCCAGTTTCTTAAAATAGCTTTGTGGTATGAAATTGGGTAGACATTGGAAGAGGTAAAGAAACCTGGTTAGGACAACCATTTTAATTTATACGTTTATACGACCAACCAAGGTGATAGTTACGACCAACCAAGGTGATAGGCAGAGTTTTCCAAAAATCTATATTTTGTTTAAGCTGATATATTTTCATGTCCCAATTCGCTTTCAATAGCTGATCAAGTTCTCTTGTCACTACAATGCCAAGGCTTGTGAACTTGTCCATCACTGTTCTAAACGGGGTAGATTGCAGAAATTGCATATCCACAGGCCGTGATATTGGCATCAACTCACGTTTTTGCCAGTTTATCTTGTAGCCAGAGAAGGAGCCAAATGTGTTTATCAAGTTAAGTAAGGGTGTAATAGAAGTTTGAGGCTTGGACAAAAACAAAAGAACATCGTCTGCATATAGGGAAATGTTGTGCTGTGTGTCCTTTATTTTAACAGAAGCTATATCAGCACATGCCCGAATGCGAGTAGCAAGGGGTTCCATGGCTATAGCGAAGAGAGCAGGCGAAATAGGGCACCCCTGTCGGCACCCCTTGAACAAGCGGAATGACTGCGACATTTCTTGATTGGTTACCACGGACGCCATTGAGGGTGCATCAATAATTCTCATCCAATTGATAAATTCCTTTCCAAACCCGAAGTGCTCCAGAACCGACATCATATACTTCCACTCAATCCGATCAAAAGCCTTCTCTGCATCAAAAGCTATTACCACTGCCTCAACCTTATGATTGTGATACATTACGTTGAAAAGGCGTCTCAAATTGTAGTATATATGTCGGCCCGGGATAATACCTGTCAGAAATATATGTTTTCAATCGGTTTGCCAATATCTTTGTCAACACCTTGTTTTCTATGGGGAGTAACGATATGGGGCGATAAGACGACATCTCCATGGAATCTCTATCTTTTTTCAAGATCAGTGCTATTGTAGCCTCATACAGTGTTTGCGGGAGTTTGGCATTTTCTTTGGATTGTTTAAACATTCGCAACATAAGTGGAGATAGACTGGCGCAGTACTTCTTATAGAATTCTATTACATATCCATTGGGCCCAGGGGCCTTGCTGTTTGGAAATTGTGCTATCGCTGTGTTAATTTCCTCTAAAGTTATCCCAGCATCGAGTGCAGCAGCTGCTCCCCTGTCTAGTTTAGGAAGTTCACATTCAGCGAGAAAGCGTTTCATAGTTTGTGAATCAGTAGCATCTCATTTTGATTGGTATAGCTCTGAGTAAAACTGCGCAAAGCATGTATTAATATCCTGCGGATCTGTTACTATTTTACCCTTCTTGTCTTTTATTTTGTGATTAGCTCTAGATGCCTGTACATGCCTTAGCTGGCTTTTCTTATTTTAAAGCCAAATTGTTGCTGTCATACAAAACCCAGAAGAAAAACGTCCCACCATGCGGGAGCTTGTCATGCCACCTGTATTAATAATAAACATGAACATAAAACACAGACCCCATCCCCCCTCCCATCCCTTTTCTGAGTGACTTCCCCAAACGAAGCACTCCTTGGCTAACACACAAACCTTAGGGTGTCTAGACATACAGCTTGAACTAATCGTCGTCTATAGATGCTCCGCATATAAACTAATATTAAATAACACTTAACACTTAACTCTCACGTTAGGGAGTGAGTGGCGCTAAAACATGATATGCTAAACAATGCTATATTAGCCACAACATCTCACCTATCATATAAGTCCCAATTTCTGATCTTCTAATCGAAAAGACATAGGCCGGAAATTCAAACACATTCCTGGCCTGTATTTGGTCATTTAGCCGGCTGACACAGCCGTTCTGTATCCTCAGCCAGGGAGCTTGCTTGTCAAGAACAGATCGGCCTCTTTTGGGTTGTCAAACGTACGTGTTGATCCTTCGACTGTCACCTTAAACCGGGCCGGGAAGAGGAATCCATATCGGATGTTGGCCACCCTGCATTTGTTGCGTACCTCATCATACTCTTTCCGTTGGTTCCTCACCTCCAAGGTAAGATCTGGGTAGAAAGACCCTGGCTCCGTTGTAGTTAAGGGGAAACTTTTGACTAGCCAGCTTGAGGATGGGATCCCTGGTCTGGGGATAGTTTGATTTGATTTGATTTAGTGCAGCCGTACAATGAATGGCCTTGGTAGCCCGCCCTTGGCCGGGTTCGTTGCCTGAGATCTGTGTGCGCGGTCGATCAGGATGGCCGTTTTGAAGTGTTCACTCCCCAGCAATGCCTGTATCAGCTCCGAGACAAATTCAGTGGGTTTCCCTTTCCCAGTGTCCTCATGGATCCCACATATTCGGATGTTCTGGCGTCTTGAATGCGACTCGAGCATTTCCAGTCGGGCTTTCAGGGTTTTGTTGTCATTTTCGAATGTTGCGCACTGTTTCTCTATGTCCTGTAGCCTGGCCTCGTGATCGACTGTTGTCTGCTCAACCTCATGCACCCTTCCCTTAGTTGCCTTCACAGTTTCGGCCAAAGTCCCAATACTCTTTGAGATATCATCCAACCTTGTGTTCACCTTCTTGCTTAGGGAGTTTATGGCAGCCAGTATGTCACTTTGAGTAGGCTCTGTGGGGAACTCTTGGAAGCTAGCCTCTTCAGCTAACTCCTTGTGGGTCGGCGCCGTTGAAATTGGTTCGCTGTCTATCTCATTCAAATGATCTTATCTTTAAGTTATAGGTCGTGAGAGGTGAGAGGTTACTCCATAGCACGCTCTCGATGATAGATTAACAGGTACCGCATTGATTATATGCAGTGCAGGACAAGCTAGTTAAACTAGTAATATCATCAACCATGTGTAGTTAACTAGTTATTATGTTAAGATTGATTGTTTTTTATAAGATAAGTTTAATGCTAGCTAACAACTTACCTTGGTTCCTTTCTGCAGTTGCGTAACAGGTGGTCAGCCTGCCACACAGTCTCCTCGTGGATGACAATGTAATCAGCCATAATCAGCGTCCAAAAATGCAGATTACCGATTGTTATGAAAACTTGAAATCAGCCCTAATTAATCGGCCATGCCATGATGAGTATTGCAAGATATGTAAACATTATTAATGTGACATTATTAAAGTGACTAGTGTTCCATTTATTAAAGTGGCCAATGATTTCAGGTCTGTGTCTATAGACCGCAGCCTCTCTGTGCTGTGATGATGATGTGATGGCTATTTAACAGTCTGATGGCCTTGAGATAGAAGCTGATTTTCAGTCTCTCTGTGCCAGCTTTGATGCACCTGAACTGACCTCGCCTTCTGGATGATAGCAGGGTGAACAGGCAGTGGCTCGGGTAGTTGTTGTCTTTGATGATCTTTTTGGCCTTCCTGTGACATCGAGAGCCCTGCGGTTGTGGGTGGTGATACAGCCCGACAGGCTGCTCTCAATTGTGCATCTGTAAAGGTTTGTGAGGGTTTTAGGTGACAAGCCACATTTCTTCAGCCTCATGAGGTTGAAGAGGCACTGTTGCGCCTTCTTCACCACACTGTCTGTGTGGGTGGTCCATTTCATGTGTACGCCAAGGAACTTAGTGTATTATACATTCAAAAGTTCTATCTCACGACTCAATGAAACCTTCACTCTTGCGCAGACATTTAGAAACAAAACATGCCAATTTGAAAAATAAGCCACAGGAGTTTTTTGAGGGAGAATTAAGACGACTTTTGATTAGTAAGACATGTATAAAAGCAACAGATACCATTAATAAGAAGGGGCTAGAGCGTGTTATATGGTGAGCTACCGAGTGACTAGGACAGGCAAGCCCCATACTATTGTGGAGGACTTAATTCTTCCTGCTACAGCGGATATGGCTGGGACAATGCTGGGGGAAAAGGCCCAAAAACCAAATAGACAATGCCTTCATCAAACAACACTGTTTTGCGACGCATCAGTGACATGGCAGCAGATGTTTTGAAACAATTACTGCTTCGCAAACAAGCCAGTGAATTCTATGCGTTACAGCTGGATGAGTCAACAGACGTGGTGGGCCTGGCACAGCTCCTGGTATATGTTTGTTAAGTTTATGTGGGGTCAATTAAGGAAGACATCCTCTTCTGTAAACCAGGACAACAGGAGAGGATATTTTTAAGGTACTGGACAGCTTTGTGACATGAAATGGACTTTGGTGGTCAAGATGTGTTAGTATCTGTACTGATGGGGCAAAAGCCATGACAGGGAGACAAAGATGTTTTGGACACTACAGTGAAAATGATTAACTTTTAGGGAGAGGCGTCCCACTAACGGGACACCTGTTGACAACATCCGGTGAAATTGGAGGGTGCGCAATTCAAATAAATAATCGTAATATTAAACATTCAAGTATCTTACATGCATATCATTTAAAAGCTTAAATTATTGTTCACCTAACTGTGTTGTCCGATTTACAATAGGCTTTACAGTAAAAGCATACCATGCGATTGTCCGAGGACAGCACCTAGAGATCAACATATTTTTCAACCAGCGCAGTTGGCGCCATCGATTTTAGCAATCCACTCGTTCAACATGCAGACAAAGGAGTCCAAAAAGCTACCACTAAACTTCATCCAAACAAGTCGAATAACATTTCTATTCAATCCTCATGTATCCTAAAATGTAAATAAACTATAATATTTCATAAGGAAAGTAGTATGTTCAATAGGAAAGTAAAATTAGGAAGCGTGCACCCTCTTCCACGCATGCGAAAGACTGATACTGTCGGTGCTCTCTCCACCAAAACTCCAAATTCTTGCTAGTTTTTCAAAAAACGATGAAACCTTGAATAAAGACTGTTGACGTTAGGGAAAGCCATAGGAATTGCAATCTGGGAGCCGGAATTACATAGGACCCATAGCTTTCCATTGTAAGAGCCTGGGACCTCAAAAAAATAAAATAATTCCAGTTGTTTTTTCTTCAGATTTTTGCCTGCCATATCAATTCTATTATAGTGTCAGACATTATTTTAACAGTTTTAGAAACGGTAAAGTGTTTTATATTCAATACTACCAATTGTATGCATATCCTGGCTTCTGGGCCTGAGTAACAGGCAGTTTACTTTGGGCACATCAGTCAGGCGGAAATTCAGGAAACTAGACCCCATCCTTAACAAGTTTTAAAGAAAGGCCCCTGAACTTTCTTGTATTTTCTGCACTATGCAATGATATAGGCAGCGACCATGTTACGCATTTATAACATACAGAAGTGCGCTGGTTATCAAGGGGCAAAGTATTGACAAGTTTTTTAAATTGAGAGACGAGCTTAAAGTTTTCTTTTACTGACCATAATTTTCACTTGTCTGACTGCTTGCATGATGATGACGACTGGCTTATCTGGGTGGTGTTTTTTCTCGCCTGAATGACCTGAATCTAGGATTACAGGGACTCTCCACAACTATATTCAATGTGCGGGACAAAATTGAAGCAAATGATTTAGAAGTTGGAGCTCTTCTCTGTCTGCATTAACAAGGACAACACACAGGTCTTTCCATCATTGTATGATTTTTTTTGTGTGCAAATGAACTCAAGCCTCTGGACAATGTCAAATGTGATATAGCGAAGCACCTGAGTGAGTTGGGTGTGCAATTACGCAGGTACTTTCCCAAAATGGATTTGTTATCCCTTTCATGCCCTGCCTCCGGTCCACTCTGAACAAGAGAGCCTCCTCGAAATTGCAGCAAGCAGTTCTGTGGAAATGTAATTTAATCTGTATCGGGCTGCGCTCAGAGTATCCTGCCTTGGCAAATCGCTCTGTTAAGACACTGATGTCCTTTGCAACCACGTACCTATGTGAGAGTGGATTATCGGCCCACACTAGCATGAAAACGAAATACAGGCACAGACTGTGAGTGGAAAATTATTTAAAACTGAGACTCTCTCCAATACAACCCAACATTGCAGTTATGTGCATCTTTTCTAGCACACCCTTCTCATTAACATGTGGTGAGTTATTCACACTTTTCTAATTTACAAGGTTTTATATGAAAGATGGTTAAATAAAGAGCAAAATTATTGATTATTATTATATTATTATTTGTGCCCTGTTCCTATAAGAGCTCTTTGTCACTTCCCACTAGCCGGGATATGACAAAACCTCACACTCATTATTATGTTTAATAAATGTATCGTATAGTCAAGTACTTTCAATAGAACAAACTTCACATCAGGATAGGCAACCGAAATGAATAATCCATGAATGTGTGTTATATTAATCGTAGAGGAGGGAGTAAAATGTGGGCAAGCAATAAACATTTCAGAACTACTAGTCGAATAAAACATAGGACAGATGACCAATTTTGGCAAAAACATTTATTTATAGACTAATACACCTGAAACAAATAGCCAAACCGAAAGCTGCAGTCATTATTAACCGATATGAAAAATCCAATGAAACGCAGCCTAACGTGATCAGAAATCTCAAACTAGCAGGCAAATCGCAGCAATGAAGAATTGAGTGCGTGCGCGTTCACAACACCGGAAAGCTGCACTAAAAGAAGACGTTGCTTAAGTTACAGTAGCTATTCAACCCACACATATTTAGTCTAGCATCGCATCGTTTCATGTAACGTTAGCAAACTACTTTCAATATGCCATTTAAAGTAACGTTACAGGGAGACTGCTTGGTTATAATGGAATGGACTAAAAAACAAAGCTAGCTAATTAATGTTAAGCAACTGATTTGTATCGAGTCATACATTTAGCGTGCATGCCAGGCAAGGTCGTAAAATAAAACATAGCTAGTGTGCTTTATTGTAGCTAGCTAGTTAGGTGGCTGACGTTAGCAGACATTTCTGGTCAAGGATCAGCTGACTTGATACGGTCTTTTGTAGGATACTGACTTGATAGCGTTACAATAAAGTTAACTGTCTGTCTTTATGCTAGCTAAACGCTTCCATTTGAGATGTGGATGTTTTACTTGAGCTAGCAAGCTACTACTGGCTTTCCCCATCAATCAAGCCTGCACTGAAGTGTTATATGTAGTGTCTTGAAGTGAAGTGTCTTGTAGTGAAATAAAATAACTTTGCCAGAATGCCTTGTTTACTTTTGGTGCTGACTGTAAAAGTGTCTTTCTACTAGCTAGGTAACTACTAACGTTAGCTAGCTTAACAGTAACTAGCTAACGTTAGTGATATCAAGGAACTTCCACATCTTGTTACTGTACACCCATGGACTGTTTTACTAGCTCTTCCATTAGAAATGTGGATGTTTTACTTGATCAATAAAACCTGCAATTAAGTGATACTATATATGCATTGTCCTGTCGTCAAATAAAATAGCTAAATGCATTTGGCATTGGGTACTGTAAAAGTGCTTTTTAGACTCGGTTTAGACTCACAGTTAGCTAGCTACTGTAGCTAACACTAGGTAGCTAGATTGTAAGAAGCAGTTTGTCAACAAATGCAATTGCATATAGCCTAAACATTGCTAATGCTGGTTTGATTACATATGTAAATTATTGATGATTGAAGGGTCACCTATAGGCTACTGTTTTGGAATTTAAATGAAGAATTAACCAGCTGAGAATATCGAATGTAAAAAAATGACCCGTTATCTCTCTTCAGTTCTCGACCAGAGTGCTGTTATGTACAGCCCCAAAGAACTGGAGGGCGAAGTGGATCACTCGTTTTTCAACAGCGACTGTGATTGTGACAGCATCAGCAAAGAGCGAAAGAAAGAGTGAAATAAGCTCTGAGGCTAGAAAGGAGCCAGACATCCAGCCGGAGGCTCCACAGAGAGCAACGTAGTGGTACAGAGAGGTCCGGTGGTGATACCTCAACCGAGGACCGAGGAGAAGGGTCATGGCTTTGAGGCCGAAGACAGGAGCAGCTGGTCTTCTAGCATATCTTCCATTAAATCAGAGGTAGGCATGATAATGGTGAGGCTATTTGGTGAATGGCTGTAAGAAAGGCATGGTCAATGATAGTCTGATGAAAATAACCACTGTCGTATTTTACCCTTTCTCTTGACTTTTTCCCATCCCTTTACCCAGGTCAAGGTAAAGTCACAAGGAAAGGGCAACGAGTACTTTATTCTTAGGGACTCCCGAGTGGCGCAGCGATCAAAGGCACTGCATCTCAGTGCTAGAGCCGTCACTACAGACCCTGGTTTGATTCCAGGCTGTTTCACATCCGGCCGTGATTGGGAGTCCCATTGGGTGGCGCACAATTGGCCCAGCGTCGTCCGGGTTAGGGTAGGCCTAGTTAAATATGTATATATATATTTTTAAGTCTGTGTGGCTTCGTCATTCTACTTTACGCCACTTTGGCATTAGCCACTCAATACAACTGCCCAGGCTTGGGGTCCTTTGGGATTGAGGCCTAATCAATGTCAAGGAAGCATCATTATTTGAAATTCGAAATTAAAGATATATGATTTAATCCTAAAGATGTCCATTAGAATTCCAATTATTTTTATACAATACAGTACAGATTTAGAACAAACAGTAGTCACATAAAATGTGATCCTCATCATTCATGTTCTTAGTGGCAATCACTTTCAAAAACATGTCCATCAAAGGTTTGAATAGAGTTCCATGACCAGGGAGCTGATTAATAAAAACATGTCTAACCTTGGTCTGTTATAATATTTGTAGTAGTTCTAAACTATATTCACTTACCTGTCTAGTCGGTGGTGAATGGGGACAGCGGTGCAAAGGAGGAATCTAGCATCAACTCCAAGAGCTTCAGCGACATCCGCACGGCGCCATTGGCAGAGGAGCAGATAATGATGAAGATGGCTATCACCAGAGCCAAGATGAAAGCGAGGAAGAGTCAGGGAGGCCACCGGGTCAAAGGTTCCAAAATTGTATTATTTATTTCCTAATTATTTAGGAATCCCATATATCCTTATCTCAAAATGTAAATGAGCCATACAATTTCTTATCTTCATGTATTTATTATTTTATCTATTTATTATTTATAAATTACCATTGAGATTATAAATGTATTTTCCAAAGGAGGCCTGGCCAATATACAGTTGAAGTCGGAAGTTTACATACACCTTAGCCAAACACATTTAAATTCAGTTTTTCACAATTCCTGATATTTAATCCTAGTAAAAGATTCCCTGTTTTAGATCAGTTAGGATCACCACTTTATTTTAAAATTGTGAAATGTCAGAATAATAGTAGAGAGGATTATTTATTTCAGCTTTTATTTCTTTCATCACATTCCCAGTGGGTCAGAAGTTTACATACACTCAATTAGTATTTGGTAGCATTGCCTTTAAATTGTCAAACGTTTCGGGTAGCCTTCCACAAGCTTCCAACAATAAGTTGGGTGAATTTTGACCCATTCCTCCTGACAGAGCTGGTGTAACTGAGTCAGGTTTGTAGGCCTCCTTGTTCGCACACGCTTTTTCAGTTATGCCCACAAATTTTCTGTAACTGTTTCCTCCAGCATCTTCACAAGGTCCTTTGCTGTTGTTCTGGGATTGATTTGCACTTTTCGCACCAAATACGTTCATCTCTAGGAGACAGAAGCCTATCAGAAGCTTCTAAAGTCATGACACCAATTTCTGGAATTTTCCAAGCTGTTTAAAGCCACAGTCAACTTAGTGTGTGTTAACTTCTGACCCACTGGAATTGTGATGCAGTGAATTATATGTGAAATAATCTGTCTGTAAACAATATTTAAAAATGTACTTCTGTCATGCACAAAGTAGATGTCTTAACCGTCTTGCCAAAACTATAGTTTGTTAACAAGAAATTTGTGGAGTGGTTGAAAAACAAGTTTTAATGACTCCAACCTAAGTGTATGTGTCACGGCTGGCTGAAGGACTGGACCAAGGTGCAACATGGTAAGCGTACATTCTCTCTTTATTGAAAATGACGCCAACAAAACAAAGAACAAAGCAAACCGTGAAGCTTTGGGCTATGTGCCCTGAACAAAGACAAAGTTAACTTCCCACAAAACAGGTGGGGGAAAAGGGTACCTAAGTATGGTTCTCAATCAGAGACAACGATAGACAGCTGTCCCTGATTGAGAACCATACCAGGCCAAGACATAGAAATACAAAACATAGGAAAAAGGACATAGAATGCCCATCCTAGTCACACCCTGGCCTAACCAAAATAGAGAATAAAAAGCCTCTCTATGGCCAGGGCGTGACAGTATGTAAACGTCCGACTTCAACTGTAGCAGCAAACAGGCATGTAACATTATGCAGGGGTGTCAAACTCATTTCAGGTGAGGGGAGTTCTTAACTAATTAGTGACCTTAACTCAATGAGTTCCACTGTCATGTTGGTGCATTTTGGACTTATATCCCCTTTTAAACATTTTGTGTTTGAACTATAGACTTCTGATTTTGACCATTGGAAGTGTCTATTTCTTCTGCATCCGAAGATACCAATTCTTAATCAGAGAGGTACGTGGGGCTGCTTTAATCGACATCCACATCATCGGTGCCCGGAGGGCATGTAACGGCTGTTGGAAGGAGAGGACCAAAACGCAGCATGGTACGTGTTCATACTTTATTAGAACTGAACACTGAAATAACAAAGAGAATGAATGATAACCGAAACAGTCCTGTCAGGTGCAGAAAGACACAAAACAGAAAACAACTACCCGCCACACAGGTGGGAAAGGGCTACCTAAGTATGGTTCTCAATCAGAGACAACGATAGACAGCTGCCTCTGATTGAGAACCACACCCGGCCAAACACACAGAAATAGAACACATAGAACCCACAACATAGAATGCCCACCCCAAACTCACGCCCTGACCAAACAAAATAGAGACATAAAAAGGATCTCTAAGGTCAGGGCGTGACCAGTTGTTGTTGGGGGTGCCTTGCTCGTTTGTCTCTGATTAACAGGGGCTGAACTAGAGCAGCGTTTGTGAGACAAAGGAAGATCCTTAAGGGGACCGGGCCGGGTCTTTTTACAAATACGTCTGTGAAGTCTTAATGGTTTGAGATACTAACTATTAAAAGCTATCTACTCTGATACTCCCACAAACATGCACATGTAACATGTTTTACCTTATGACGCTCACAAGCTACACATGAGTTGTTAAAAGGAAAGGGGGTCTCCTACATAGAAGATCATAGGATATCCCATAACATAGTGTCTAATACTGTAATAAGGTCACTTAGTTGCTGTCAACTCCAAACTCTACACAGTTGGATATTAATTTGCCACTGAGATGTATTTATTTCTTTTGACATTTGTCAATAAAACTCATGAATGCAACTGTTTATGTCGAATTGTTTTGTGTTCTACTTGTAGCCCTGGTTGTCCTGCAAATACAATGGTGAAACACTTAATTGTGAGGCTAATTATAGGGGCTGGACATGCAGATAAATGAAAGTCAGATGAATGGAAAGCCAATTTTTGCTGGGGCTTCAGGGCTGATAGGGTTAATTGATCAATCAAGTACAAGGGAGGAGCGAAAACCTGCAGACACTCGGCCCTCCATGGAATGATTTTGACACCTGTGCATTACAATACATTGAATCAACAGTATAGTGTTCCAATATGCAGGCAAAATAAAAAATCACAAAATACAGACAAAACTAAAGGCATTCACATCCTCTGTTTACCAGGTTGTGTTCTTATCTAGACTGCCATATAATTCAGTTGGATTTTGGAAGCCTTTGTTTCGTGACTTTATCTTTTGTTAACCCAAGGTTGAAACCCGTACCTAATGAGACACGGCAAGAAGCCTATCAGGAAGCTCCGCCACAGGAGCTTGTCCCCGTCTTCTACTTCATCCGAGTCAGAGACGGATGAGCGCTACAGCAGTGGGGAGAGCTGCTCCTCTGAGCCCTCTCACTTTGTGGACATGGTAGGATTACGACTTGTTCTTGCCTAGCTGGCTTAGGCTAGTCGTTCTCAATCTGGCTCCTGGAGAGAGCTTCTGTACTGCCCGGCTTTGTACGCATTCCCAGTGGTTACTTCAAGGAAGAGAGGAAAGAAGGATGCATTTTAAGAGTATTCGGACAGGGTCCAGCTATTTGTCCCAGCTCAGCAGTGAAACACCTGGGTTGAATTCACTACAAACCAAACGGAGGCAAACGGGCTGAAATGAGGCACCTAATAAGAAACACTCGTTACCTCATTACCTCATATCAGTCTCAAAATTATGAATGTCGCATACTCTTTGCATCTGCACAAACGGCAGCTTTTACTGATCATTCCGTACCACACAAATTGATTTAATTATTTACGAACTAAATAATAACGCAGTATACGCTATTGATTAGAAACTTGACATATATATATTTTTGACCTTTATTTAACCAGGCAAGTCAGTTAAGAACAAATTCTTATTTTCAATGACAGCCTAGGAACAGTGGGTTAACCGCCTGTTCAGGGGCAGAACGACAGATTTGTACCTTGTCAGCTCAGGGGTTTTGAACTTCCAACCTTCCGGTTACTAGTCCAACACTCTAACCACTAGGCTACCCTGCTGCCCCATATATGATGGAAACAGGTCCCTATCGGACTAGCAACAACATGACTGATTGTTTATCAAAAGAGGGAAGAGTAGAGAAGGGAAAAGGGAGAAAGAAAGAGAGACAACACTTATACATTTGTAACTACGCTCACGGTAATCCTAATACTTTGCCCCTGAACTGCTGCCCGTTTGGGGTAAGAAATAATTCATGTCTATACGTGTTTGAATATCTTCCTTTGTTGTTTATCTCTGATCGACCCAGGCCTTTGTGAAAAGGGTTCCGTTGGGCCTTCCACCGAGCTCTTAAGTGTAAGGCTCTGATTGTCCACAAGAGGTCACAATGTCCTTCTTAGTTGTCCATGGCTTCAATGCCTTGTACTGTAGTCTAAAGCAGAGCTAACAGGGTGGTGTTTACATTCACTCATTCTGGAAGAGTGGTCCTCTGAAGACAGCTAATAAGCCATGTCGATGATCCCCAGTGGGGTAATGAGAGCAGTGTAGCCGACGATGGTTTGAAGAGAGTAACAGGATGATCCTACTTAAATTCACTTTCATAGATACAGTTTTTAGAATAGCTACTCAGCCGTAACATTGATTGTTAGAGAGGCTACTTATCGTCTTCACCTCGTGTTGATTTTCAGGGTTGTGGAGGCCTAAGCTGCAGCTTGAGTCCTTCGGGTCTGATATGTTAATTATCAACTCATCCTTTATACACTCTGGTTAAAAGGGGCTGTTCCATCATGCTGACACGCTCTCCGAGCTCCCTTGGCGGTGGCTACTTACTGGGGCAAAGTATCATCAAAACTATGATCTCGTTAGAAATCAAAAATCACATTCCTATCTTAAAAACAATACTCTAATCATCTTTGATATTTCAGGAAGAAATCCTGACATAAACCGTGTGTCTACTGTTCAAGTTACAATATTTTTGTTATAATATTTTTATACCATTTTTAATTACATCACAAAATAGACATTAGTTTTCCTCTCATCATTCCACACATTCGGATGTTAGGAATATTGATCCAGTGTTCACTTTTGGACGTTAGAGTTTTTCAGCGGCAAAAAGTCTCAGTAATAAAGCCACATTCTAATCACCAATACTAAAGACCAAAAGAGTCCTCTGCTGCATACAGTTCACGACCGGGCGTGAGTTGTCCCAAAACCCCCACATCAATCCCTCCTTCTACCAGACACCTCTGCAGGTGAGAGGGGTCCGGTAGAAGCTGATCCATTGTAAACCTGATTTTTGGATCCTCACAGGAGAGTCATGACATGGCTAACTAACAAAATGTTAATCTGCTGTTTCCTCCTCTGTCATCTCTCCCTCCTCTCTCTGAAACCTTCCTTAGTCGCCTGGGGAGTTGCCTGGCCATCGTCTGCCCTAGTGGAGGCAGTACCAGGAAGAACTACTCCTTTAGCAACGACGAGGTGTGGCAGACCGACTGGGAGAACCAGAGGCTGCTGCGTCAGTTGTCGCGCCCCTCGACCCACTCGCGACCATGCAGCACTAGTAGCTCCCGTAGGAGATCCAATGGAGGATGAGGGAGTCCGCCCCCTGTCTGCCTCTACCACAGTGCCCTCAACAGGCAGCGTGAGCAGCAGCGCATCGAGAAGGAGGACCTGGTGTGTGTTCTTCTCTTTTTGTATGTTTAACTTATCTTTTGTCATTGGGTGTTTGGCTTTATTGTTTCAACGTTACATTGCGTTTATTAGGATTTTTGTTTATTTCAAGCTCAAATGAGTCAAGACTTGCTTCAAAGGGGAAATACAGTGTCGTGAAAAAGTATTTGCCGATTTTCGGATTTTCTCTATTTTTGCAGCTAACAACCAGTTTTTGAGTGTAAGGGGGCAATTACTTTTTCACACAGGGACATTGGGTGTTGCGTAACTTTGTTTATGAAATTAATGAAATAGGTATGTAATTGTTGTGTTATTTGTTCACTCAAGTTCCCTTTATCTAATAATAGGTTTTGGTTGAAGATCTGATAACATTCCGTATTAAACATATGCAACAGTAGAGAAAATTAGAAAGTGGGCAAATACTTTTTCACAGTACTGTAGCTTGAAAAAGTTACCCTTTACTGCCTAGAACTCTTCCATGTTATGTACAGACTAAAAGTTATATGTCCTTAAATGAGGCATTGCTGGCTAAACCCAAAGTCCCAGACAATCCTCCAAAGGTCAATATTTATGTGAATTTTCAGGAAAACATATGTAATGGACATTTCGGTTCCATTTTCACACAAACTGCTGTCTGCGCACACACTTTTAGTCCAAAAACTATAATCATCTACCTGTGAGGCAGTGGAGGCTCATCAGAGGAGGAAAGGGAGGACCATCCTCCTCATTGAATTTCATAAAAATTAAATGTGTTAAACTTTTAAAAAGTTATCCTTTTTAGGTTAAACTATACTAAATATAATCATGTCAAAAAATAATTGATTAAAACACACACATGGTGTGGCTGACATGTTGTCCACCCAATCAAAGGATCAGAGAATGAATCTAGTACTGAAAGTATAAGCTACAGCTAGCTAGCACTGCAGTGCATAAAATGTGGTGAGTAGTTGACTCCAAGAGAGAGAAAGACAATAGT
Organism: Oncorhynchus tshawytscha; assembly: GCF_018296145.1. Lineage (NCBI taxonomy): Eukaryota > Metazoa > Chordata > Actinopteri > Salmoniformes > Salmonidae > Oncorhynchus > Oncorhynchus tshawytscha. Next base: position 12,545,081 of record NC_056439.1, on the reverse strand, counting down.
TGAACAGTTTTGAACAAATACATTTCTTCCAAACTGAAGGAGAAGCATGAGAGAAATATACAGTGCATTTGGAAAGTATTCAGACCCCTTCACTTTTTCCACATTTTGTTACGTTACAGCCTTATTCTAAAATGTATTAAATTATTGTTTTCCCCTCATCAATCTACACACAATCCCCCATAATGACAAGGCGAAAACAGGTTTTGGAAAATTTTAGCAAATTAAAAAACGGATACATTTGATGAAACCAAGGTTGAACTTCTTGGCCTGAATGCCAAGTGTCACGTCTGGAGGAAACTGGACACCATCTACACAATAAAGCATGGTGGTGGCAGCATCATGCTGTGGAGATGTTTTTCAGCAGCACAGATTGGGAGACTAGTCAGGATCGAGGCAAAGATGAACGGAGCAAAGGACAGAGAGATCCTTGATGAAAACCTAGCTCCAGAGCACTCAGGACCTCAGACTGGGGCGACGGTTCGCCTTCCAACAGGACAACGAACCTAAGCACACAGCCAAGACAATACAGGAGTGGCTTCGGGACAAGTCTTTGAATGTCCTTGAGTGGCCCAGCCAGAGCCCGGACTTGAACCCAATCTAACATCTTTGAAGAGTCCTGAAAATAGCTGTGCAGCAATGCTCCCCATCCAATCTGACAGACCTTGAAAGGATCTGCAGAGAATAATGGGAGAAACTCCCCAAATACAGATGTTATTTTTTGTTTTATTTATTTAACTAGGCAAGTCAATTAAGAACAAATTCGTATTTACAATGACGGCCTACCCCAGCCTAAACAGGACAACGCTTGGCAAATTGTGCTCCGCACAATGGGACTCCCAATCACAGACAGATGTGATACAGCCTGGATTCAAACCAGGGACTGTAGTGATGCATTTTGCACTGCGATGCAGTGCCTTAGACCGCTGTGCCACTCAGGAGTCCTAAAGTGCGAAGCGTGTAGTGTCATACCCAAGAAGACACAAGGCTGTAATCGCTTCCAAAGGTGCTTCAACAAAGTACTGAGTAAAGGGACTGAATACTTATATACATGTGATATTTTTTATTTGTAATAAATTTGCTAAAATTTGTAAAAACCTGTTTTTGCTTGTCATTATGGGGTATTGTGTGTAGATTGATGAGGGGAAAAAACGATTTGATCAATTTTAAAATAAGGCTGTAACCTAACAAAATGTGGAAAAAGTCAAGGGGTCTCTATACTTTCCGAAGGCACTGAATGTTATATTTAGCTCACACAAATATAAGTGTTTTATTAGATTGTTGAGAAATATATATATTTAGCCAAATATACATATCAGAATTTAGCCTTACTCAAGTCTCCTTCTAAATGTTATACTATACTTTTAACAACAAAAATTTGTCTAAAGGTTAACTAAGATAATTTTGTCTTCCAGTATGATATTTTCCTTTGTACATTTTCCTGTATCACCATTTTTTTTCAAAAGGTCAACTCTGGTGGGACTCGAACCCACAACCTTTGAATCACCTCACATTCACAAGCCTAGAAGTCCAATGCGCTATCCATTGCGCCACAGAGCCACCTGTTGCGCATGTGTGAAACTGAATCTTTTGAATTTTGTGTGTGTGTGTGTGTGTGTGTGTGTGTGTGTGTGTGTGTGTGTGTGTGTGTGTGTGTGTGTGTGTGTGTGTGTGTGTGTGTGTGTGTGTGTGTGTGTGTGTGTGTGTGTGTGTGTGTCTGTGTGTGTGCGCACGCAAGGAGCGAGGGCCTATTCAAGGAGAATTGCCGGGGGTGTGTCTGAGAGCACAGGCCGGTCAGTGAAAGCGGACACGGTATTGGCCACAGAGAGACAGTAGCAGGTGGCAGTGGACACGACAGTGGTGGCAGCTCAGATCAACATTATTTAAAGTTCAAGGCCAACCCCAACCTCTACTCCAACAGCCCGGCACTATGAGAGATAATGGTTTTAACCACTGTAAATGTTTAATGTAATGGTTGTATGGCACAGATTACTATTTTAAAAATAGGTCCCACCTATTCCTTCCTAGCACTCATACAATTTTGGGGTTGGATCTTCTTAAACTGGTTGAGCGCCTAATCTACTGCTCTCCAAACTTTATTTCAAGTATGGAAATATTAAACACAATTATGCCCAGAGATAAAGGCATTCCAGTAAAATAATCATGGCTGAGGTGGTCACCGGTGTTAGCAGTTGATGTTAATCTTTAATACCACAGACCCCTAAGCAAATCAGGGTGAGGAAAATAGGTTTATTCGAAGAGGACAAATCATATGGGGAGGTAACATGAACTAACTCACTTTTGTACATCGTGCTGGTCCGTACAATTATTTTAGCGCCCAATTAACGTAAGACTTACAGATCAACTGTAATATTAATACCATTGTAAAGCACAATTTCTCCCCTTTCCAACAAAATTAATGACGAGACCTTCATGATGCCCATCTCTACATGATTCAAGAAGGCAATGAGCTCCGTCGGTGGGTGGGGAAGTGAAACCTATTGCGTGATAGTGAGAAGGAGAGATGTTGTGTGAGGAAACGGCTTTTTTTCACTCGATCTGTCCAACTGTCCAACTGTGATCTGTGCTACACCTGGTGGAGAGAGGCTGTAAGACGGAATTAGTTGCTTTATGGGTGCTGTACGTTAACGCCATGGCACGTCACGATGTAACGTACAGCGTCGGAGGTGTCAGTTTTTTCAACTTTTCTCCAATACTATAGAGCCGTTACCATGTCAATCAACGCAATAATAGAAACGTAGTTCACACCCCAGATTTTGATGTCAACACAGTCGCTACAGTCCCAGTAGTTTTCTTTGCAGCCTCGTTTGAATGTCGCGGTTGCGCACATTTGTATGGAATGGGGTTAGCTTACGTTAGATGGTCCTTCTCCCCTGTCCTAAGTGATGCTCTCCCAGTGATTCTCTCCTGTGATTATCTCCCCAGAACAAAGGGACAGGATCTAGTTTTATAACCCAGCCCTAGCCTGTGGTTGACCAATTAGAATTCCTTGCAGTACAGCTGGGCCAATTTCAGGCTCACTGTATAGACAAATTCCTCCCAAGTAAAAACCTATCTAGTAAACTTCACGTAGGGTGACGTGTCGACGCAGAAAGAGGAATCATTACAATTGCACTGTTCGATACCCCCATATGGACGTGGTATAATTGATAGATTTTAAATTAATCTCAAGTATTGGGAACAGCATAGTTTCTCTTGACTCTAGCACTGCTTTTAAATTGATAGTGAAGCTATTTTACATTTTTAGATACAGAAAGTATTAATACCCCTTGACTTATTCCACATTTTGTTGTGTTACAGTTTGAATTCAAAATGTATTAAATTGTTTTGTTTTTCTCACCCATCTACGCACAATACCCCATAATGACAAAGTGAAAACATGTTTTAAATTATTTTGCTAATTTATTGAAATTTAAATACAAAAATATCTCATTGGCATAATTATTCACAACTCTGGGTCTTTCAGGTATCTTGAGACCTTTGCACACCTAGATTGTACAATATTCGCCCATTATTCTTTTCAAAATTCTTTCAACTCTGTCAAATTGGTTGTTGATCATTGCTAGACAACCATTTTCAAGTCTTGCCATAGATTTTCCAGGAGATTTAAGTCAAAACTGTAATTCGGCCACTCAGTAACATACAGTCAGGTCCATAAATAATTGGACAGTGACCAAGTTACTATTATTTTAGCTGTCTACCACAGCATATTGGAGTTTAAATTAAATCATGAATATGAGCTGAAAGTGCAGAGGGTATTTACATCCAGATCTGGTGAATGGTGTAGGAATTACAGCACTTTTTAAATGTGGTCCCCCCCAAAAGTTGCTCAGCTGTTCTGTGGCCAGGTATGTGTTATTCCCTCATTAGTTAATTTACAATTAAGCAGATAAAAGATGTAGAGATGATTTTAAGTGTGGCATTTGCCTTTGGAATCTGTTGCTGGTAACCCTCAATTTGAAGGCCAAAGAACTGAAACTGCCAGTGAAGCAAGCCATCATTAGGCTGAATAATCTAAACAAACCCATCAGAGAGATAGCAAAAACATTAGTTGTGGCCAAATAAACTATTTGGTACATTCTTTAAAAGAAAGAACACACTGGTGAGCTCAGGAACACCAAAAGGCCCGGAAGACCACAGAAAAACAACTGTAGTGGATGACAGAATCATTTTTTCCCTGGTAAAGAAAAAAAAACATCACAACAGTTGGCCAGATCAAGAACACCCTCCAGGAGGTAGGCATATTTGTGTTTAAGGCAACAATCAAGAGAAGACTTCACCAGAGTAAATACAGAGGGTTTACCACAAAAACCAATGGTTTTACCAACAACCATTGGTAAGCCTCAAAAATAGGAAGACCAGATCAGAGTTTGCCAAAAAAACATCTAAAAAATCCTATATATTTGTCAGGATGATTTGGGTCTGTACAGATGTTTGATGTATTAGAATAATTGATTATGCTTATGTTATATTAATAAAAGGGGAGGGGATATAAGACCCCTCCCTCCTTACATTTATAGGGTACTAGACTACATATTGACAATATATATATTCATTGTAGAGGTTTAGTATTCCACAATGGTTTTTTAGTTCTTTCTCTTTCTTATAAAAAGACCCCTCTTATAATGTGTGACTGAGACAGAACTCTGCAGGGGAGTGTGGGAGATAAGAGAGTACTCAGATATTCCACAATAAATCAGCTTTGGGGAGGGACATTTATTGCCTAGCTTTTAGATACACACTGAAACTCTATGTTTGTATAGCTATGGATGCAGGGTTTTTGTCTCAGGAGGAAAAAGGTAATAGCGTAGTCAGTGACATCACTAAGGCGGGACTTTGGTTTAATAAAACAACTTGAGATCTTTTGTTTGATGCAGAACTTACTCAGAAACATGCGTGCTATGTTCCTGTTTGTCAACTTCTGTCTGCACTTGCATTAATACAGGGTTTTGAATGATTTAATTAAATATATTGTCATAATGCTAATTTCACCAATGAGCCAATGATGATACGAAAGAAACGAACCCTAATACAGTTCTGGAAAAACATCCTATGGACAAATGAGGCGGCAGGTATCTTAGTGGTTGCTGGATTGAATCCCTGGGCTGACAAGGTAAAAATCTGTCGTTCTGCCCCTGAACAAGGCACTGTTACCCGGTTTGCCGGCATTGTAAATAAGAATTTGTTCTTAACTGACTTGCCTAGTTAAATTTAAACATTTTTTAGCACTTGGTATTTGGGACAAAATGTTAAATCACTTTGACACTTTGACAATTGTTTTGCAGTATTACTTTAGTGCCTTGTTGCAAACATGTTTTGGAGTATTTTTTATTCTTTGCAGGCTTCTTTCTTCTCCCTCTGTCAATTAGGTTAGTGTTTTTGGAGTAACTACAATTTTGTTGATCCATCCACAGATTTCTCCTGTCACAGCCATTCAACTCCAACTGTTTTAAAGTCATCATTGGCCTGGTTTCCTTCCTCAATGGTTTCCTTCCTAGGAAGGACGCCTGTATCTTTATAGTAACTGGGTATATTTGTCAGCAGCATACCACCTGGCATACCACTGCTTGCTTGCTTCTGAAGCTAAGCAGGGTTGGTCCTGGTCAGTTATTGGATGGGAGACCAGGTGCTGCTGGAAGTGGTGTTGGAGTGCAGTAGGAGGCACTCTTTCCTCTGGTCTAAAAAAAAAAAGTCCCCCAATATCGCATGGCAGTGTTTGGGGACACTGCCCTGTGTAGGGTGCTGTCTTTTGGATGGGACCTTAAAAGGGTGTCCTGACTCTGAGGTCATTAAAGATCCCATGGCACTTATTGTAGGGGTGTCCTGGTTAAATTCCCAATCTGGCCCTCAAACCATCATGGTCACCTAATAAGCCCCAGTTTACAATTAGCTCATTCATCCCCCTCCTCTCCCCTGTAACTATTCCCCAGGTCGTTGCTGCAAATCAGAATGTGTTCTCAGTCAACTTACCAGGTAAAGTAACAGATAAATAAAAAATTGATACATCATCCAAAGTGTACTTAGTAACTTCACCATGCTCAAAAGGATATTCAAATCAAATTGTATTTGTCACATGCGCTGAATACAGCAGGTATTCTGTGAAATGCTTACTTGCAAGCCCTTAACCAACAATGCAGTTCAATAAATATAGTTAAGAAAATGTTTACTAAATAAACTAAAGTAACATTTTTTTAAATAAAAATGTAGCACAATAAAATAACAATATTGAGGCTATATACAGGGGGTACCGGTACCGAATCAATGTGTGGGAGTACAGATTAGTAGAGGTCATTTGTACATGTAGGTAGGGATAAAGGTAATAAAATGCATAGATAATAAATAGCGAGTAGTAGCGGGGGTCAATGTACATTTTCTGGGTGGCCATTTGATTCATTGTTTAGCAGTCTTATTAGCTTGGGGGTAGAAGCTGTTAAGGAGCCTTTTGGACTTAGACTTGGTACTCCGGTACTGCTTGCCGTGCGGTAGCGGAGAGAAAAGTCTATTACTTGGGTGACTGGAGTCTTTGACAATTTTATGGGCCTTCCTCTGACACCGCATAGGATATAGGTCCTGGATGGCAGGAAGCTTGACCCCAGTGATGTACTGGGACGTAAGCACTACCCTCTGTTGCGCCTTACGGTCGGATACTGAGCAGTTGACATAGCAGATGGTGATGCAACTGCTCAGGATGCTCTCGATGATGCAACTGTAGAATTTTTTGAGGATCTGGGGACCCATGCCAAATCTTTTCAGTCTCCTGAGGGGGAAATGGTGTTGTTGTGCCCTCTTCATGACTGTCTTGGTGTGTTTGGACCATAATAGTTTGTTGGTGATGTGGACACCAAGGAACAGTCTCAACGTCAACAGTGAAGAGGTGACTCCGGGATGCTGGCGTTCTAGGCAGAGTTGCAAAGAAAAAGCCATATCTCAGACTGGCCAATAAAAAGAAAAGATTAAGATGGGCAAAGGACAAAGGAACTCTGCCTAGAAGGCCAGCATCCCGGAGTCGCCTCTTCACTGTTGACATTGAGACTGGTGTTTTGCGGGTACTATTTAATGAAGCTGCCAGTTGAGGACTCGTGAGGCGTCTGTTTCTCAAACTAGACACTAATGTACTTGTCCTCTACCTCACTTGTGCACCGGGGCCTCCCACTCCTCTTTCTTTTCTGGTTAGGGCCAGTGTGAGCTGTTCTGTGAAGGGAGTAGTACACAGCGTTGTACCAGATCTTCAGTATCTGGTCAATTTCTCGCAGGGAATAGAATAAGAATAAATTGTTTCAGAAGGAAGGACTTTATTTCTGCCCATTTTAAGCCTGTAATCGAACCCACAAATGCTGATGCTCCAGATACTCAACTAGTCTAAAGGAGGCCAATTTTATTGCTTCTTTAATCAGAACAACAGTTTTCAGCTGTGCTAACATAATTGCAAAAAGGTTTTCTAATGATCAATTAGCCTTTTAAAATGATAAACTTGGATTAGCTAACACAACTTGCCATTGGAACACAGGAGTGATGGTTGCTGATAATGGGCCTCTGTACACCTATGTAGATATTCCATTTGAAAAATCTGCTGTTTCCAGCTACAATAGTCATTTACAACATTAACAATGTCTACACTGTATTTCTGATCAATTTGATGTTATTTTAATGGACAAAAAATGTGATTTTCTTTCAAAAACAAGGACATTTCTAAGTGACCCCAAACTCAAGAAACGGTGGTGTATATTTTATTTTCCACCCGTCTACCAATAAGCGCCCTTTGCGAGGCATTGAAAAACCTCCCTGTTCTTTGTGGTTGAATCTGTTTTTGAAATTCACTACTACCCGACGGAGGGACTTTACAGATAATTGCATGTGTGGGGTACAAAGATTACGTAGTCATTAAAAAATTATGTAAACCACTATTATTGCACACACAGTGAGACAATGCAACTTATTATGTGACTCCTGCTCTTATTTAGGCTTGCCATAACAAAGGGATTGAATACTTAATGACTCAAGACATTTCAGCTTTAACTTTGTATTAATTTGTAAAAAGAAATTGGGAATTGATCCCCAAATGCTCGTTGTTTGCAGTGATTAGTAATGTGTCATCCTATATGTCAAAAAGTCACCCTTTTATCTCCAAACCTCCCATTGTTATTGTGCAATGAGCAGTCAGTATGCTGGCTGGAACAGGCTGTACAGTACTGTAGCTGTCTTGCAGTGCTCTCTTTCACTCTCTCTCTCTCTTGCTCTCGCTCTCTTACTCGCCTCCTCCTCTTGATGAGTTTCCTCTCCTTCACACTCTTGCATATCAAAAAGATAGTTTGACCATCTGTAGATTATAATTTGAGACTATCCAAAGTGTGACCTGAGAGAAATATGAATACCTTGTCCTTACCTGGCTCTATGCCAGTTTTATGATATTGTTATACACACTGTCTGAGAGATTGTATTGGTTTACACAAAACATTTTCTATATATTTTCTAGCAAGGGGTTTAGATATAGTACCGGTCAGTTCTGCCTCCTATGTAATATGCGAGACCATTCTTACCCTTTCCCCTGATTCCATTCCTATTTCTTCCTGACGGTCTCACTTACTAAGATTCTCTCCAAAGGGCTTGTTGGTGGGAGTGTGACTGCACATTACATTATGAGCTACTGGCCGACCACTGGTTATTTCTTCTCGTTTTTACCTCTGATTTTCAAGGCTCACTATCCTCTCTCCCGGTTTCATTAAGGTCTCTGGTGGTATGGCCTTGGAAACATTTCTGTTTCTACATGAACGGTCTACTCAAAGTGTATGAGAAGTCATATTAGATCATTGAAATGTATATAAAAATGCCATATGATCTTGCCATAATGACCAATTTCTTTGTGTTTTGGTAATGTATTTGGCTAATACTTAAGTTCAATTTTCACTTTTATTTATTCAGTTTCTCATTGAAATAAAATCTATTTGCAAGAGACCTAGCTATTGAACATGATCGGAGGGGTCAAGTAGTTTTTATTAGTGTGGACTGTGTGTAAGGAAGAGTTTCTGTAAACTCATGCCATGCTCTTCCAATAAGGGCAAGGTCATGGCTAAGGGCCAACCAACCAGTTAAATTAGGGAGAGGAGCAAAGGGTTGCTCTCGTGTAATATAACAAGGAATGGAAAAGGGGTGTGGGGGTCGATGTGGGATCTATGACATCATAGAACCTCCTCTGCATGCTCATGTTTATTTACCGGATTTAACCAAATCCATCTCTGAATGAACTACTGCGCAACATAAGTTGAATTTAGTACTCTCTCTTTCTCTCACTCACACACATACAAAAGCTGTGCAGTAGACATAACTGTGTTCACAGTTAATGTACATATGTTGTGTTTTTACCCAACTACCAGCACATACTTTGCGACTGTCACAAATTGAGATACCGTTATCTTTTGTAAATCATGCGTTAAAGGTAGAGTCAGCGATATGACTAGATGCAGAAAGTAAACAGCATAGTGGATCAATTTCCGGCATCAACCAAGAGCGCTAAAGCGCGAAGATCAACTTCTCCGCTGTTTTGGTGCCCTGGCTCATCTGCTCGTGGCAACATCATTTCGCTGAGTTTGCCTTGGAAAGGGGCAATCAACAGTTGCTATATCCATTTTTGGACACCATGACTCTTTCCACATTTTGTTACGTAACAGCCTTATTCTAAAATATATTTTAAAAATTCAAAGTCCTCATCAATCTACACATAATACTTCAAAATGACAAAGGAAATATATATATATAATATTTACATTAGTATTCAGACCCTTTAGTCAGTACTTTGTTAAAGCACCTTTGGCAGCTATTACAGCCTTGAGACTTCTTGGATATGAAGCTACAAGCTTGGGACACCTGTATTTTGGGAGTTTCTCCCATTCTTCTCTGTCTTAGAAAGACATTATACAGGTACCCTTCACATAAATTGTTATCACCCTTTCTCACCAGCCTTTCCTGCTGAGGCTAGAGTCAGTGAGGCCCACCCGGGGCATGAAGAAGGCAGAGAAGCTGGCAGACTACCAGTGCCAGGCCGGATACCTGGGCATCGCCACCACGCTCTCTGCCATAGACAGATCGCCCTCCAATATGGAACGGACCTCCAGCAGAACGTCAGCAGGTAACCTCTCTGAAGAACTGATGCTCAATAGCTCTCAATAGCCCTAAGATCAAATCAAATCAAATGTATTTATATAGCCCTTCGTACATCAGCTGATATCTCAAAGTGCTGTACAGAAACCCAGCCTAAAACCCCAAACAGCAAGCAATGCAGATGTAGAAGCACTAAGACCATACTTATTTCAGTCATTCCTTAAGAGAGACTGAATTTGCATCTTTTATTTATTTTATTTTAAAGGATCACTTTACTCAAAATGTCTTTTGGTATTTAGTCCACTGTTAATAATCTTTTTTTTTTTAGCATGTCATGTTTTCGAGATCATAGGTACTGAGCACTTCCAATGTAGCCAGGACAAACTTATTTTCACAATTCTTTTACATGATGAAGTAGAATCATGTTGAAAAATTATGTTAACATTTATATTTATATTCCTAAAACATAAGTTGAAAATTATACTGTTGCTGCTTCCTGTTGTCATGTATTATTTATACTGTAGCCGAGTGTCAAAACACCGGTTTTACATGTCCAAATTCATAAATAATATGCTAACATAAGTTGTGATATTTTGAAGACCAAAACGTAAAAATGACTCCCTACTGTATACACACGTGTCACACTTGTGTTCAGATTACTTGTATATTGGTAAATTAGTAACTACACATACATAGGGTTGTGGCCGTCACAACATTTCATCAGCCGGTGATTGTCAAGCAAATAACTGCCAGTCTCACTGTAATTGACCGTCTATTAACATAAACACATTTAGCATCTTTTGGTTTCCGCATCTTCTGGCTTACAAGCCACTGATGCAGACCTTTGGAGCATCTACATTTTAAAAAGTCTAATAAATCCATGTAGTATAGCCTAAACCTTCACAATAAATTCATTATTTATTTTAGACAGGTCTAAAGAAACATGATATGGAGAAAATGTAGTCTGTTTCAGAAGAACAGAATCGCATACTGTGAGTTGTCCTTATGTTAGGTACTGAGCTGGCTATGCCATGTTGGCTACACTAGTTCATTTAGCAGATGAGATTTTCTTAGAATTCCATGGCATTATTGTATAGTATGAAGAATGCAATTGAATAAAATAGAAAGGTTATTTTCTCCAAACGATTTGAGGGAGTGAGCACATGTGGCTATTCTGTGTTGATAGGTTAACAAAGAAACAGGTACTCATATATGCTTCATTTAGAGTTACTAATGTAACTTTAGTTATGATATGTTTTGATTTTTAATGCATTCTAAGGCTGCATGATGCGACCTCTAATGATGATTTGAAAAAAGTTGCATGAAAGGCATTAACTCTGCTTAGTTTTTTTGTGCAGGCTTCATCAGTCTCTCTCTCATTCACAATTTGACAAGCACTTGATAATGCATCCCCTTTGTTTGGCTGTAATGCCCCCTAAAAAAATCCATGCCATTTGCAGCCAGTGGCCGTTATAATTATAATTCCCTTCTCCCTGCATGCTGCTTGCTTCGAAGCACCTCTCACTCACATGGCTCTCTGTCACGTGATCCGGGTCTTTCTTAAAGACTACAAGTGAAAACAGACACATCAGGGACGCAAATGCGTGCGTCCTTATCCAATTCCGAGGCGCATATTGAAAATATTGGAAGAACTGTCCACATGTACTTGTTGCCAGCAAACAAGATGATTAGGATTAACGGACAGCAAAAGCACTAGCCTATATCAATCTACTATCCCCAATCAACACAGTCTCACAATCAATTCGTACATATATGTACAAAATGCATTTCAGCTATATGTACAAAATGCATTTCAGCAAATTTCGTGCGTTTTTCTACCTTAATTCGTGAGAAAAGACACGAATTTATGTGCTCCTTAATTCGTGCCGGCCAAAGTTGTGGGCCCCATGGTTGCCCACTTGTAGATTGACCCATTGGTTAGGTTAAAGAGTCGTCTGTCCGTAGGGTGGGGATTAGGGTTAGGTCCAGTTGGAGTTAGGTATAGTTAGTAGAATGGTTAAGGTTAGGGTTAAGGTTAGGGTAAGGTATAGTCGCGTATATGGTTGTTGCAAAGGCTTGTGTGCCTACTAGTTAAATTCGTGTCTTTTCGCACGAATTGAACCACACAAAAATGCACAAAAACGCACGAAATCTGCTGAAATACATTTTGTACATATATGTGCGAATTGGATGTGAGGCTGGGCTGCCCCAATAGTACAAAAATTGACCTATTCTGTGTGAGATATAAATATTCCAAACATAGTCTGGGTCTGTTGTGGGATGTGATCGATTCCAAATTAATACAACCACTAGCATCTCAAAAACTGTTTTACGCAATGAGGCTGATGCAACTGATCAGAACATTTAGCTTAAAATGTTGATAACCTATTAGGCTATTTCGTCACATTATAAGTGCAGCAATGCGCACAACAGTAGGCTATAAACGTGAATGTTCCATTAGCGGGATAACACCATTATCAAAAGTAACTGCAAATTATGCATGTAATGCTTTTATTATAAAGGTACATTTTTATGGAGAAAATCTTCCCCAAACTTCAAACTCACATGCTGCGTATGTATGCCAGTTAGGCTCTACAGTGCCTTGCGAAAGTATTCGGCCCCCTTGAACTTTGCGACCTTTTGCCACATTTCAGGCTTCAAACATAAAGATATAAAACTGTATTTTTTTGTGAAGAATCAACAACAAGTGGGACACAATCATGAAGTGGAACGACATTTATTGGATATTTCAAACTTTTTAACAAATCAAAAACTGAAAAATTGGACGTGCAAAATTATTCAGCCCCCTTAAATTAAAATACTTTGTAGCGCCACCTTTTTGCTGCGATTACAGCTGTAAGTCGCTTGGGGTATGTCTCTATCAGTTTTGCACATCGAGAGACTGAACTTTTTTGAAAAAGTAGCCCATTCCCATTCCAGGATAATATATAATTCACAATTGGCTATACTTTAATCCTGTTTGTAAAATGGAGGGGCAAGCAACGTGCTTTTCCTGTGGTTCAATATTAGGAAAGTTGAGAAATAAATATAGTAGCCTGTAGAAAGATGATGGGATCCTCCTCTTTTAATAGATGCCATCACTCTGTTTTCTCACGCAATTGCATAGCCTATAGAAATGTTGTGCAATATGAGATCATGGGCTCTCATGAAGTGTTTGATTCGATTTTTGATCACATTTCCATTGATGTCAGAGTAATTAGAGTGACAATTGAGTGCTGAGTACCAGGCCATTAGCAAGTTTGGTAGGCTACTAAAGACCATCAGCAGCGTCACGTTCACTCGGTCACCTTTATGGTGTGTGGCGGTAATACGGTCACCGTAACACGCGTCAACATTTACGAAGCAGTCACTCCAGACTGAAATTGATTAGCTTGTTCTACTGTAATCAATAGTGCGTCAATATTGCATGGAAATCAATGGAACTGGGACAATTTGCTGTGAACAGGGGCTTTTATAAAGAGAGCACTCCTATTTTCCCTTGCCATTTGAGTTTGAATTTCACAACGGTACCAAACCGAAGATTTGAATCTGTTTAAAGCAATCAATTTAGTGTCTTGATCTTGATGACTATATAGTTTTATATTAACATCACCAATCAGAGTTTTTTTTAAATGTCATTTTCCCAGATGGTGGGAGATGATGTGTTTAAAGTGCACAAAATTATAACAATTGCTCACAGCTGTTTTTGTTTGTTTTTCCCCCATGGATTATATTTAGCTCACAAATGTCAATTGTGATGTACTGTAGTACTCAAATGTACATAGCCCATATCTTTTTACATTGAGGGAGTTCAATTTGGTAGAAGGTAGTACATAATTTGTGTAGTATAGTAATACTAGTAGTACCTTTATTATATGTACCTTATACTTATTATACTAGTTGTACCTTTATTTAACTAGGCAAGTCAGTTAAGAACAAATTCTTATTTTCAATGATGGCCTAGGAACAGTGGGTTAACTGCCTGTTCAGGAGCAGAACGACAGATTTGTACCTTGTCAGCTCAGGGGTTTGAACTTGCAACCTCCCGGTTCCTAGTCCAACGCTCTAACCACTAGGCTACCCTGCCTCCCCAATGTATTAGTGGGTGTATTAATGTATTAGTGATAGTATTGACCCCTGTTGTCTTGTTGTTTCTTCAGGAAAGATGCCCAGGCCTGGCAGTACCAACCACCACCACAGTGCCAGGGCATCATATGCCATCGCTATCGCCGCCACACCCCTACCCAGGCATGCCAGTGCGGCAGCGTCCCGGCAACCTGGTCCTGAGAGCTGTGCTCAGGGAGGAGCACCATTCCCCAACTCCCCACCTTACCAAGACCTTACCAATAAGGCAATTACTTGCCCCTAAACACTGATCCAAGGTCAGTTTGACATTCTTCCCCCAGATGGTTATGTTGAGTTTGTTAGGAGTGTCCCTCACAATGAAGGATCTGTGTCAGAGAGGTGCGAAGCCGGAAAGTGGTCACACTTTGTCGAAACTAAATCTCCATTGTGCTCTGATCATGCACTTGTCCAGTGATTCTGTTTTAGCACACAATACTCGTAAATAAAGGGATCTGACACTGATTGGCTGTTTCCCAGATGTAGAATAAGCCTTGAAGAACTTTCAATTGAACTTTTTATTTATTTATTTTTCCTTGGAGAATACTTTTTAGTCCAGGAGTACGTTTAAGTTGGGTCCGGGAAACCAGTCCTATATGATGTAAGAATGATATTGTGTTGCCGTTATACAACCGTTCTCATAAAACTGTGTCACTATTGCTACCCAGGACCAATTCTAGCTGCTATAAAGTATTGTGAACTGTACTTCTGTTGTAATGGAAGATATAGCCTGGCTATATCTTGTCACAACAGAACTGACTGGCTCAAACGTAGGAAAGCAATTCCACAAATTAACATTTAAGAAGACACACCTGTTAATTGTAATGCATTCCATTTTTTGGTTACTACATGATTCCATATGTGTTATTTCATAGTTTTGATTTCTTCACTATTATTCTACAATGTAGAAAATAGTAAAAATAAAGAAAAAGCCTTGAATGAGTAGGTGTTCTTAAACGTTTGACCGGTAGCTAATATGGTTCAGGTATAATAAAAAAAAAAATATATATAATTTTGTCAGCTTAGCAGGTGGTGTAACGCTCGTCGTTGGGAGAGAGAGAGGAGGACCAAGGTGCAACGTGGTGGTAAGTATTCAGAGTCTCTTTTATTGAAAACGAATACTTGCACAAAAACAACTAAACGAAACGAGAACGAAACGAAAACAGTCCTGAATGGTGAAATACAAACACAGAACAGAAAATAAACACCCACGCAACACAGGTGGAAAAAGGCTACCGAAGTATGATTCTCAATCAGAGACAACTAACGACACCTGCCTCTGATTGAGAACCATACCAGGCCAACCTCAAAAACCAACATAGAAAAACCAACATAGACAACCCACCCAACTCACGCCCTGACCATACTAAAACAAAGACCTAAATAAAAGAACTAAGGTCAGAACGTGACAGGTGGTGCCTATCAATATGCTTAGTGAATAGAGGAAGTACTATGTATGCCATGCTGTATTTCCACTCTTGTGAAATTTGTTCAAGTGGAACTTTTCATCAATGTTTCTGTTATTGTTGTGTGTCACACCCTGACCATAGTTTACTTTGTATATTTCTATGTTTTGGTTGGTCAGGGTGTGAGCTGAGTGGGCATTCTATGTTTCATGTCTAGTTTGTCTATTTCTATGTCTGGCCTGATATGGTTCTCAATCAGAGGCAGGTGTTAGTCATTGTCTCTGATTGGGAACCATATTTAGGTAGCATGGGTTTCACTGTGTGTTTGTGGGGGATTGTTCCTGTATCTGTGTTTTCACCAGATAGGGCTGTTTTTGTATTGATTCGTGTTTTACGTTTGTTGATTAAACATGGATCGCAATCTACACGCCGCATTTTGGTCCGACTCTCCTTCACCAAAAGAGAACCGTTACATTATGATGAATAATGAGAGAGATATTTGTGTACTAGTAAAGCTTTTTTAGAATATCATGGGAGAATTAGTCATACTTTTTTATTGTGATCCTGTGCAAATTTCTTGATGTTTTCCAATAAAGCTGCTTGTTGCCGCACCACTCATGTCTGTCCGTGGTCAAAGGAGCTCAAACAATGTCCGCAGGACTTTCCCACTTGTGGCAGCTGTCTTTTGTAGGCCAGTTAGCCGCATAGCACTCACATGGCAACAAAGACTGCCAATGCAGACACACTTAGCGGACAGCATATCTGGCATGTTGTGGATATGAATAATTATCCCCCACAATGACAATGTCACACGCGCACACACAATGGCTACAACAGTGGCAGGGGATATAGGCCAGTGATTGGCTGTGTCATGGTCAGAAGTCCAACAAGTGAGCGACATGCTAGCTGCCAGGGATGACTGGCCCAGCACATCTTGGCCATGTTCTGTTATCTCCACTCGGCACAGCCAGAAGATGACTGGCCACCCCTCATAGCCTGGTTCCTCTCTAGGTTTCTTACTAGGTTCTGGCCTTTCTAGGGAGTTTTTCCTAGCCACCGTGCTTCTACACCTGCATTGCTTGCTGTTTGGGGTTTTAGGCTGGGTTTGTGTACAGCACTTTGTGACATCAGACGATGTAAGAACGGCTTTATAAATACATTTGATATAAGTCATAAGAGAACAAAACAAGGAAAATACTTAATCAGTAGTTGTAATTAATTAGTACTATAAGCTTACTCAAATAAATTGGTTTGTGATGGTTAGCACATGAAAAGTAATACATTTGTATATTTTTTGTATTTATGTCACCCCTTCACCCAACATTTATAGTAATGTGTATGTATAGATTGGTAAAACCTGATATTTGAGAAAATGAGAGTAATATTGGATTTGTATTGCATCTGTTACATACATAACAGACTATGAAGTATGGCAGCTAATGAGACACTGTGCTATATGATTCCCATCTAGGTTGGCTCCCAATAGAAGGATCTCTATAGAAGCCCAAGGAAATGGGATGGATATTTCTAACCCTATAACAGCCCAAGTCAGAGCCTGGAACTAGTAAACCTTACCTAAATGTTTTGACCTATTGTTATGTTATACTCTATGTTATATATTGTATACATTACAATATTTCAATAAAACAAATATGAATGACAAAGGAATGCACCAAAGCAGAGGGCTTAGTAGGTATTTTTCATCTTTATTCTTATTAAAATAATGTTTATTGTGGGACACATGAGATACACAACACAGGAACATAAGGTCCTTGGTAGACAGCAGCTGCTGTGAAGAGTACATTCCTTTTGCTTACTATGAGAGAAAGAACTGAGAAAAGTGGATGCAATCTGTTTGCAGTAGGCATGTAATTCAATTGGAAAAAAACTTTTCTGTACCAGTTTGACAGTCAACTGGTAGACCTGGAGGTGTTTTTTTTTGTACATATTGGGTAAGATATATACAGGTTTCAGAGTCGGTGCGTTGCTCACTTGACCAAATACACTGGCGAGAAGGATAACTAGCAACCAATTCCTGGGCTGGCTCAATAGAATACACATCTACCCCGATAATTCACCCAAGCTGTTATCATTATATGATACAATTAAGACGTGGTGAAGGGTTTCCTTAAGGAGTTGTGAATGCTTATGTGTACTTTTTGATCTCGTCGTAGAGCACCAAGACGAAGGCACCGCCCATGCCTCGGATCACGTTGGACCAGGCCCCCTTGAAGAAGGCTTTCCCTCCCTCGTTCTTGGCGATCTTCTTCCAGCAGTCGATTGTGCCAGTGTACATGATGTCCGCTATTGAATTTGACACATTGATCATTAAAATGCGATATATAGGCCTACTGTAGGAAACTCAATTACTTTTGCCAAGCGTAATGTGCGCGTCCATAAAACCAATGGAATATTTCCATGGATCAGTTACTGTAGGCCATTCATTGATATGAATCAACGACTAGGCTTACAACTGGCTCACCTGATTTGCGTCCTGACTGCATCATCATACGACGTCTGACGGTGTCAAAGGGGTATGAAATGATACCGGCGGCTGCGGTGACGCTCTGGGCAATCATCCAGCTGACGAAGATGTGCGTGTTCTTGGGGTCGGGCAGCATACCTAGAAGATGACGTAGAGCAACATAATTGGGATTCTGCGCCTATTTCTTTGTAAAATACACGACTTTTAACAACGTCCCAATTGCAAACAGCTACTTAGATTTATGATTTGACGTTAGCTCATGCTCCTTACCCTTGGCTGTGTCGTAGACTCCGAAGTAAGCAGCTCTGTAGATGATGATGCCCTGGACAGACACGTTGAATCCCTGGTACAGACCCTTGATACCGTCGGCTTTGTAGATTTTGCTGAGACAGCTGCCAAGACCGCTGAACTCTCTCTCGGCTCCGCTTTTTCCGATGTCGGCCGCAAGCCTGGTTCTGGCGAAGTCAAGTGGGTAAACGAAGCAAAGAGAGGTGGCACCTGCCGCGCCACCAGATGCCAGGTTACCAGCAAACCAACGCCAGAACTGTGTCTTCTGGTCCACTCCTCCAAGGAAGATCTTCTTGTACTTGTCCTTGAAAGCAAAGTTGAGGGCTTGGGTGGGGAAGTAACGGATCACATTGGCCAGGTTGCCTCTCCAGAAGGAGATAAAGCCCTGCTCCTTGGGAATCCTCCTGACGCAGTCCATGATCCCTTTGTACTGCATTTCCTTTGTGATTTGTTGGCTGGCATGTTGGACCTGGAGAGCAGAACAACAGAAGACAAATAATTGTTAAATTTATCCTCAATTCAGTAAGCAAAAAAAAGCATGTCAATCGGATTTTCTCATTGTGCTTTAGGCCTACTTTGTATTTAGCAACTGAGGTTTATCTTATAGCAAGAGCCTAAAAATATTGAGTTTGTTGTTGGGACAAATTCCTAATTCACTTTAATTCAATAATAATCACGGGTTTGTACGAATGCATGTGTGCAATTTCTGTTATAATCAGCGCTGTTGTACACTGGCCATTGCTTCATGTCACTTGAGCACGGTCTGTGCGTATTGGGTTGCATGCGTCTGGATAAATTTAGCTGTAGCCTAGGCCTAAACAAAATATCGCTGCTCTTATAACCAAACGATTATCGATATTTTGGCGTAATTAATTATGATCCTATTAAATCGAAACATAACATTACGTGTACTTGAAATCAACACTAAAAATATAAACACATCAAATAAATTAACTTGTTATTCAAAATTGTACTTTTTCTTTAATGACCTGAAATTCATATGATTCGGTTTCATATGATTCGGTGAACGAAAGGCCAACTCCTGAGTCCTTATCGAATCCAATTAGAAAGCTCTATAGCACCTTGGACAGCTACAAGTCACGTGCGTAAGAAACGTCTCCAAAGCGCTTTTCGCATGTCTGTCTGCAGGAATTGCATTTGCGAAATGTATCTAATTTTATTACAATCTAACTCTCAAAGTGTGACTTCTGCGCACTCAATGGATAACCAATAATATAGTAACTTTATGACTGAGACTGAAAAACAATTATTCTCACTTAGGCTTACCTGGAGCAACAACTTTACTCTCTCAATTGGAGCAACAGCTGTCTTGGAGATGGCAGCAGCAATGCCACCGGCCAAAAAGTCCTTAATGAAGCTAACCACCGCGTCCGACATGTTTTCAAGTTCCTCCTCGTGGAGTAGAGGTCAGACCCTAAATGTTCCAGACAGTCCTCACCAAGACACCCTCAAAGAAACCCAACGCCCCTCCAAGTGGAGGAAGCGCCCCCATCCCGCCTAATATATCTGGGCTATATATCGCGAGAATTTGGGGATGATGGATATGCAGACGGTCGAACAGATTGGCGAGGCTAAATAAATATCCTAGGTTAAGGTTCAAATCTTAGCCATGTCCATTAAATAAAGTTTAATGGAACACTTGGGGACTTTTAAAGGGCAAATTCAAGTCATTTTCCAATGACACCGTGGTGTTAGATAATATTTATTATTCTGCTAATTAATAACACCACAACATACATCGCAGCTATTTATCATTATTTATGTAGGCTACTATTTATTCTTTAGGCCAACATTTTATCGCAGTTTAGGGTGGGAACCATGATACAATGTAATTTTAAGCTTAGCTTTTAAATGTATCTTCATAATTCAAAATAGGTCTTATTGTTCTGATAAATGTGATAGGCCTCGCAATGAGGCCATTAAAACGCACACGTTAACAGCGAGGGCGAGAAGGTGACATTGTTGCTGGTATGCGCATGCGACTTTGAAGACTTTGGCTTCACTTGCCAATTCTTTAAAAATGTGATGTTATTAATGATGAATGATGTGGTGGGGATTTGCTTCATAGCCTGACCTGTAGCATATGATGCATTTGAGTTAACTGCCTGTTCAGGGGCAGTTTGACAGATTTGTACCTTGTCAGCTCGGGGGCTTGAACCTTCCGGTTACTAGTCCAACGCTCTAACCACTAGGCTACTCTGCCGCCCCAATAATGTACCTAAAATAATGTTTTTAATCAAATAAAGGATAAGTCAGCCTACTTGCTGTCTATAGTCTGCACTGTTTGGGAAGAATATAGCCTACTATTTTCCTATAGGCTTTGCCTATACTTACAACCCTGATTACCAGGTTAATTATAAAATATCTGCACCAAGACCATTGATTTGCCCTTTCACAAATAATAATGTAGGTGAAAGCCAGCCGGATCCCATTGATAACTAATAGGCTAATGGGTCTGTGTGATTATAGAAGCCCACCTCGTTTCAAACTCCAGGCACAACGTTACTAGTCCTGTACATGCTCCTCGCGTCAGCCTTTCCGTGAGACCCATCGCTACAGCGTGGAGATCAAGAGATCTTGCACGAATAGGTCATGTGTGCGCGCAGGGGGCTTCGACGTCTACAGATACTTAGCCTACAAGTGCGTCGCTCCGTCCTCGACATGCGTAGGAACTTGGAATGGGACCAAATCCTATGCGCACGTACATTGCAATATGCTAATTACGCAAATGAATAGGTGGGATTTATTTTCACTATATGACTACAGTTATGCAACGAGTAAGAGTGATGCGAGTAGCAGCTAGTGTTCACTAGCAAGCGGTTAAATGCTGCTCGCTTGTGGGCGTTCTATCTGCATATGACAGCACATAGCAGCAGGTTCGATTGTGCGTTAAGAATTCAGCAGAGCAAGTTTGTATGAAGGTCTGGTTATTAAATGGATAAATAGTTGAATAGTAATATTCTCTAAAATCTCTGGTGACAAACAAACTTTGCTGCCCTGTTTCCAATCGTGCACATGGCTGGGAGAACATATTCAAATAAGTAAATACATGTTGAAAATGTACAAAAAAACTATGTATTATTAGCTAACTAGCTACAGTGCAGGCTAACTCAAATGAGCTGCTAACGTAGCTAGCTATTTAGCCAACTTTACATACTGTATAGTTGGCTGGCTAAGTGGATTTAATATCACCAGCTACCTAACTTCATATTAGCTGGCTATCTTGATGTATTTATCACTGTTAAGAAAAACTAAATGCATTTGTAGGGAGCTAGCTAACTACCATGGAGGAGGGTGAAAGGATATAGCAGTCCCAACTGTCAAAGTGAGAGAGTAGGCTATTCTGGATAGGGCAGGTACTTTTGTGAGGTTCCAGTCCCTAGAAGTGAGGACAGAGATAATAGTAACAAAATATTCAGTTCTGTCTAGTTTGAGCATATTGAAGTCTGTTTCTTGTGATGTTTTCTGTCCTCAGATACAGAGAGCAGTGAAAGCCTGTCACATTTTTGTTTTTGCCTTAGCACTGCACAGCTGATTCAAATGATCAGCTCATCATCAAGTTTCAAGTGTTATTTATGTATTCATGTGTGATGCTATCCTTGATATGATCCTGCTATATTGTCACATGCTACACATGCATCTATCAATCCAATGTTATCATGATTTGTTCTACTTTAGTGATCCACAATGACCTGGTGATGTAAAAGTCTAATAATAACATTATCTTCCATATTCCTACAGATACCTTGTAACTGGAGATTCCTTCAAAACGATTGCCTATAGTTACCGTGTAGGGCACTGCAAGGTTGGGTGACCAGGGCCATCTGGAACTGCCTCCTGGAGGAATTCAGACATGTGAAGGCTACCTGTGTCCTATATAACTTCATGAGGATGGACAAGAGGACCAGTTGGGGATCTGCAGCTCGAAACCATGTGCCAGAGGAGAAGTCTGCTGCTCAGCAGGATGTTTCAAGGATGGGGTCCAACAATGCAGAGCGAGAGGGTGCTGTTCCCTGGCAACACCATAGACTACATTACACTGATTTCTACTTCTCAGGTTAGGGTGCTGTTTAGGTAAGGGTGTGATGTCTGTACAAAAACAAAACAGACTATTTTAAGTCACCCATATTGAAATCATGTAGAACAATTAGACACCCTATAACTCACACCTACACACTCCTGTATCAATCTGATTGATGGATTGTGCTGTGCAGGCTCAGGTGTATAACTGTGGCTCCTTCCAACTTCAAACAGTAGGCAAGAGGGCCAACCATGGAGAATAGTAAGACACTTCATTATTTCTTTAACTCCGCTATATTGTTTGTCCTCGTGTGTCTGCATGTTTTTCAGCATAAAGTATTATGCAGCCACTTACTGTGGACACACACACAGATTCCTGTTGATCACTGTCTCTACCTAACTTCTTTTCTCAATAACAGTCTCTCTCCTTCACTTCATCCCTATCTCCCCTTCTCCCTAAACCCTATAAGTTATATCAGCTGTGTGTAACTTGGCTAGTTAAATCAAAAATAAAAATATTAGCTGTGTCGGTGAACCCCTCCCGCATCTGAACTGGCAACATAGAGGGCACAGCGTGATCAGAGGTGAGGTCACTTGGTCGGGTTAACAGGAAGTATTATTAGAGATGCTTTACATTGAAATATAAGTAGAGATGCAGTAGTCCCAGAGTTAATGATCCAAGGTCAGTTTTGCATTTCACCTGATGATTATGATGACTTACAGTGTTAGAATACTTTTTTTTAAAGCATGGCTTAAACATGCTATCTCTCTCCATCTGTCTCTCGTCTGCAGGTATGTTTTGATGTGAGAGAGGATGCCAATCGCCAGTCCCGTCATTGCCACCTCACCCACTCTTAAGATAACCTTTGGGCCGACTGGGAGCCCAAGGCTGGTTAGGAGACACAACTAGAGAAACTATTTTGTAATTGTGATGAACTGAGATAATATTAGGGTAACACTGTGATTCATTAATCATATGCTGTCTTCCCTGCTCTGTTCTTACCTCTTTCCCTTTCTTTTTATCTCTCTCATCGCCACCTCTTTCTTCCTGTTTTTATAATGCACACCAGATGTGCATTTGAAGTAAAGATTGAACTTGTATTTATAATATTACAATTATAATATTTATAATGCATGTATTATGTATTTATAACACTTGGATAATGAACTTCTTTCAATAAAGTGTTTGACATTCTCTACTGGTTGAAATTAAGTCTCTCATTTGATGAAATACTACACCTATCCTGTGTTTATCAGATGAAGGAAATTAGATATTGAGTATTTACATGATGCATAGGAAGCGGAGTGTACTGTTTTTAAAATTCTATTTCTGTATACAGTGGGGAGAACAAGTATTTGATACACTGCCGATTTTGCAGGTTTTCCTACTTACAAAGCATTTAGAGGTCTGTAATTTTTATCATAGGTACACTTCAACTGTGAGAGACGGAATCTAAAACAAAAATCCAGAAAATCACATTGTATGGTTTTTAATTAAGTAATTAATTTGCATTTTATTGCATGACATAAGTATTTGATCACCTACCAACCATCAGGGAAAAAATTGTAGACCTGCACAAGGCTGGGATGGGCTACAGGACAATAGGCAAGCAACTTGGTGAGAAGCAACAACTGTTGGTGCAATTATTAGAAAATGGAAGAAGTTCAAGATGATGGTCAATCACCCTCGGTCTGGGGCTCCATGCAAGATCTCACCTTGTGGGGCATCAATGATCATGAGGAAGGTGAGGGATCAGCCCAGAACTGCATGGCAGGACCTGGTCAATGACCTGAAGAGAGCTGGGACCACAGTCTCAAAGAAAACCATTAATAACACACTACGCCGTCATGGATTAAAATCCTGCAGCGCACACAAGGTCCCCCTGCTTAAGCCAGCGTATGTCCAGGCCCATCTGGAGTTTGCCAATGACCATCTGGATGATCCAGAGGAGGAATGGGAGTAGGTCATGTGGTCTGATGATACAAAAATAGAGCTTTTTGGTCTAAACTCCACTCGCCGTGTTTGGAGGAAGAAGAAGGATGAGTACAACCCCAAGAACACAATCCCAGGGTGGCAGGGTAGCCTAGTGGTTAGAGAGTTGGACTAGGAATTGGAAGGTTGCAAGTTCAAACCCCTGAGCTGACAAAGTACTAATCTGTCGTTCTGCCTCTGAACAGGCAGTTAGATTCTCCTAGGCCGCCATTGAAATTAAGAATTTGTTCTTAACTGACTTGCCTGGTTAAATAAAGGTAAAATTAAAAAATCCCAACCGTGAAGCATGGTGGTGAAACCATAATTTTTTGGGGATGCTTTTCTGAAAAGGGGATAAGACGACTGCACCGTATTGAGGGGAGGATGGATGGGGCCATTTATTGCGATCTTGGCCAACAACCTCCTTCCCTCAGTAAGAGCATTGAAGATGGGTCGTGGCTGGGTCTTCCAGCGTGACAACGACCCGAAACACACAGCCAGGGCAACTAAGGAGTGGCTCCGTAAGAAGCATCTCAAGGTCCTAGAGTGGCCTAGCCAGTCTCCAGACCTGAACCCAATAGAACATCTTTGGAGGGAGCAGAAAGTCTGTATTGCCCAGCGACAGCCCTGAAACCTGAAGGATCTGGAGAAGGTCTGTATGGAGGAGTGGGTCAAAATCCCTGCTGCAGTGTGTGCAAACCTGGTCATTAACTACAGGAAACGTATGATCTCTGTAATTGCAAACAAAGGTTTCTGTACCAAATATTAAGTTCTGCTTTTCTGATGTATCAAATACTTATGTCATGCAATAAAATGCAAATTAATTATTTTAAAATCATACAATGTGATTTTCTGGATTTTTGTTTTAGATTCCGTCTCTCACAGTTGAAGTGTATCTATGATAAAAATTACAGACCTCTACATCCTTTGTAAGTAGGAAAACCTGCAAAATCGGCAGTGTATCAAATACTTGTTCACCCCACTGTGTGTATATATTTACAAAAAATATATAGGGGATTGGAAATTATGAAGATAATTACATTGATGGAAGCTACAATCTATATGCAATATTAAAGCTGATCTACCACCCAATTTTTTTTTTATTATTTAAAAGATTGTAAGTCATGCTATGGTTGTGCCGGGGTTGTACTTCAGGCTTTAGGGAAAGTGTGAGTTTGTTATGGCTGTTATGGCAAGTGTCAGACATGCAGAGTGGATGGTTAAGTTAGCATCTCTATTGTTACGGTTTTCTTCCGTCGAAAGAGAGTCGGACCAAAATGCAGCGTGGTTAATTCGATACATCTTTAATAAAGATGAAACACGAACAATACAAAAACAATAAACGTAACGTGAAAACCGAAACAGCCTAAACTGGTGCAAACTAACACAGAGACAGGAACAATCACCCACGAAACACTCAAAGAATATGGCTGCCTAAATATGGTTCCCAATCAGAGACAACGAGAATCACCTGCCTCTGATTGAGAACCGCCTCAGGCAACAATAGACTTTGCTAGAACACCCCACTAAGCCACAATCCCAAAACCTACGAAAAACCCCAATACATAAACACACCACAAAATAAACCAATGTCACACCCTGGCCTGACCAAATAAATAAAGAAAAGACAAAATACTAAGACCAGGGCATGACATCTATTGTCTTCCTGAGAGCTGAAATACCAGAAATGCCTTGACAATGCAGTGTCTAAATTCCAACATAGTGAAATCGCGACATTGGTTGTGACAGATACTGTTCCATAACCCCAAAAATGGAATCACTAGACCGTCAGGTCTGAAATCTCTGGGTCAAAGAAGGCTGGGCATTGGCTAACCCTAGAAAGATGACTCTAGACAAAAGGCAGGGTTAGGGTGAGTTAGCTACAAAGCTTTCGGGAAACTCACCTCCTGGATAGTTATGTTCAAACAATGCAGAGCCAAAATGCCCCTTTCTGTTTTAAGTCAATGCTGACGCAATACACCCACTTTAGAGCAATCTCAGTTCAAACTTGGTAGGATGCTTTAAACACTTTCTCTTCATCGACAGGGGAGCGCAAAACCACAGGACTCAGGGGAATGGAGATTATTTAAGTATTTGCCTCCTCTTTGCCTTCTCTTTGGTGCCATTGTCGGGGTGTCAAATGGTGTGTCAAATCAAATGTATTTGTCACATACACATGGTTAGCAGATGTTAATGCAAGTGTAGTGAAATGCTTGTGCTTCTAGTTCCGACAATGCAGTAATAACCAACGAGTAATCTAACTAACAATTCCAAAACTACTACATTATACACACAAGTGTAAAGGGATAAAGAATATGTACATAAAGATATATGAATGAGTGATGGTACAGAGCGGCATAGGCAAGATGCAGTAGATGGTATCGAGTACAGTATATACATATGAGATGAGTATGTAAACAAAGTGGCATAGTTTAAAGTGGCTAGTGATACATGTATTACATAAAGATGCAGTAGATGATATAGAGTACAGTATATACGTATACATATGAGATGAATAATGTAGGGTATGTAAACATTATATTAAGTAGCATTGTTTAAAGTGGCTAGTGATATATTTTACATCAATTCCCATTATTAAAGTGGCTGGAGTTGAGTCAGTGTGTTGGCAGCAGCCACTCAATGTTAGTGGTGGCTGTTTAACAGTCTGATGGCCTTGAGATAGAAGCTGTTTTTCAGTCTCTCGGTTCCAGCTTTGATGCACCTGTACTGACCTCGCCTTCTGGATGATAGCGGGGTGAACAGGCAGTGGCTCGGGTGGTTGTTGTCCTTGATGATCTTTATGGCCTTCCTGTGACATCGGGTGGTGTAGGTGTCCTGGAGGGCAGGTAGTTTGCCCCCGGTGATGCGTTGTGCAGACCTCACTACCCTCTGGAGAGCCTTACGGTTGAGGGCGGTGCAGTTGCCATACCAGGCGGTGATACAGCCCGCCAGGATGCTCTCGATTGTGCATCTGTAGAAGTTTGTGAGTGCTTTTGGTGACAAGCCGAATTTCTTCAGCCTCCTGAGGTTGAAGAGGCGCTGCTGCGCCTTCTTCACGTTGCTGTCTGTGTGGGTGGACCAATTCAGTTTGTCTGTGATGTGTACGCCGAGGAACTTAAAACTTACTACCCTCTCCACTACTGTCCCATCGATGTGGATAGGGGGTGTTCCCTCTGCTGTTTCCTGAAGTCCACAATCATCTCCTTAGTTTTGTTGACGTTGAGTGTGAGGTTATTTTCCTGACACCACACTCCGAGGGCCCTCACCTCCTCCCTGTAGGCCGTCTCGTCGTTGTTGGTAATCAAGCCTAACACTGTTGTGTCGTCCGCAAACTTGATGATTGAGTTGGAGGCGTGCGTGGCCACGCAGTCATGGGTGAACAGGGAGTACAGGAGAGGGCTCAGAGCCACCAGTTCAGAAATCCCTGTGACCAATCAGGATGACCTGGAGACTCCCAGTCAGTTGGAGCAAAGAGAAGGGGGGCGGGGAGAAAGAAAGGGAAGAGGGGGAGTGAGAGAAAAGGGGTGGGGTGGGAGAGGGGGAGAAAGAGGAAAGAGCGGAAAGAGAGCAGGAGGGGATTGAAAGGGAGGGAAAACAAGAGAAAGAGTGACCAAAAAAGAACAGCGTGAAAAAGGAGCCAGTGCTGTAAAGTAACTAAGTAAAAATACTTTGAAGTACTACTTAAGTAGTTTTTGGGGATATCTGTACTCTACTTTATTATTTATATTTTTGACAACTTTTACTTTTACTCCACTACATTACAAAATATATATATATATATATATATTTTCCCCCCTGACACCCAAAAGTACTACTTACATATCAAATGCCCAGGCAGGACAGCAATATGTTCCAATTTACACACCTATCAATATAACATGTTCTCATCCCTACTGACTCTGATCTGGCCGACTCACTAAGCAGAAATAATGTGCTTGTAAATTATGCCCGAGTGTTGGAGTGTGCCCCTGGCTGTCCTTACATTTAAAAACAAGAAAATTGTGCAGTCTGGTTTGCTTAATATAAGGAATTTGATTTACCTTTACCTTTTACTTTTACTCAAGTATGACAATTGAGTATGTTTTCTACCACTGTACTTAAGTACATTTAAAACCAGATACTTTTAGACTTTTACGCAAGTAGTATTTTACTGTATGACTTTCACAAAATGTTACTTAAGTCATCTTTACTTGAGGTATCTTTACTTTTACTCAAGAATGACAATTGAGTACTTTTTCCACCACTGAAAGGAGGAGAGAGAAAGTAAGAGGGTGGAGAGAAAAGCAACTCAGGAATAGAGAGGAGTGAGAGGGACAGATAAAACGGTGAGAGTAAGAGAAAGGGGTGAGGGAGAGAAAGAAAAACTCAGGAAGAGAGAGGATTGGGAGGGAGGGAGGGAGGGAGGGAGGGAGGGAGGGAGGGAGGGAGGGAGGGAGGGAGGGAGGGAGGGAGGGAGGGAGGGAGAGAGAGATGATTGTGAACTCTTTAATCCCATAACCACCTACTGATGTGTCTGACTTTTTCTTGCTTTCCATAAGGCGTTCACCCGCATGCGTCCAAGTATTGTTATCTTTTGAAAATGTCAGTTAGTCAGTTACACTATCAACCACCCTGTGAACACAAGACTACATTTACAAAGTAAGTAAAAGTAACTAGCCTTGCACATGCCTTGGCTTGTCAGAATGGCTCATCGGAGATGGAAACTATCTCCTGTTTCTATAGTGTGAGGAGGCTTGATGTACAAGTACACCCTCTGGACAGGTCTATCGCAGGGCTTTACCCCCAATCTATCTATTTAACATTTCCAAAGTATCAGTGTCACATTTCCTTAATATCAACTTTTGGTCACCACGTATGAAGTCCATGCAAGTTTAAAAGTGATTGAATATTTTGGATATGACTACTTAATTGGCTTGGTATTGAGAGTGACATCTGGAAAACAAAGACGCAGTATTTTTTAATAGAGATGGTACTGTATATCTGCAATAAGAATGCAACCAAGAATCTGTACTGTTTGAGTGCCTAAATAGTAATCATAAATCCACACGCATACACACACACACACACACACACACAGACTATGTATACATATCTGAATGTCACAGAAACATTTTCACTTTCCTTAGCTGAATGCTAAGTGTCTACTTACAGCTGACCAAAATGTATATGATGTGGTTCTCCCCACCACAGGTTCCTGGAGGTCATAGAGTCACGTCACACAGAGCTAGGCCTACAGAGGACCAGTTGGATTGTAGCTCCAGAGCTGAAGAGACTTAGAGGACCGGGAGTTTGAGAAGCTTTGGAAAAAGTGTGTTATCCCCCTCAAAATCTTTCTATATATGTATAAGTCATTTATGAATAATACGATGTGGCACATGAGTAAAGTATGATTATTTTTTAAATGATAAACATTATACACTGCATTTTCGGCATTTAAGTATGTGCATCAGCGTTGGAGTAAAATCAAATTGACG
The DNA here is from genome assembly GCF_018296145.1 of Oncorhynchus tshawytscha. Classification (NCBI taxonomy): domain Eukaryota; kingdom Metazoa; phylum Chordata; class Actinopteri; order Salmoniformes; family Salmonidae; genus Oncorhynchus; species Oncorhynchus tshawytscha. Next base: position 12,515,180 of record NC_056439.1, on the reverse strand, counting down.
TCAAATCAAATTACTCTGATTGAAAAAAAATTCATATTTTCAATGATTTCTCAATAAAATGAATGGAGAAGCAATTTATTTAAAATGTAAAAATATACATTTATGAACTCACCAGAAAAAGAAACATCCCTTTTTCAGGACCCTGTCTTTCAAAGATAATTTATAAACATCCAAATAACTTCACAGATCTTCATTGTAAAGGGTTTAAACACTGTTTCCCATGCTTGTTCAATGAACTATAAACAATTAATGAACATGCACCTGTGGAACGGTCGTTAACACACTAACAGCTTACAGACGGTAGGGAATTAAGGTCACAGTTATGAAAACCTAGGACACCAAAGAGGCCTTTCTACTGACTCTGAAAAACACCAAAAGAAAGATGCCCAGTGTCCCTGCTCATCTGTGTGAACGTGCCTTAGGCATGCAGCAAGGAGGCATGAGGACTGCAGATGTGGCCAGGGCAATAAATTGCATTGCCCGTACTGTGAGATGCCTAAGACAGCGCTACAGGGAGACAGGACGGACAGCTGCTCGTCCTCACAGTGGCAGACCACATGTAAACAACACCTGCACAGGATCGGTACATCCGAACATCACACCTGCGGGACAGGTACAGGATGGCAACAACTGCTCTAGTTACACCAGGAACGCGCAATCCCTTCATCAGTGCTCAGACTGTCCGCAATAGGCTGAGAGAGGCTGGACTGAGGGCTTGTAGGCCTGTTGTAAGGCAGGTCCTCACCAGACATCACCAGCAACAACGTTGCCTATGAGCACAAACCCACCGTCGCTGGACCAGACAGGACTGGCAAAAAGTGCTCTTTACTGGCGAGTCGCAGTTTTGTCTCACCAGGGGTGATGGTCGGATTCGCGTTTATCGTCGAAGGAATGAGCGTTATAGCGAGGCCTGTACTCTGGACTACGATTGATATGGAGGTGGAAGGTCCGTCATGGTCTGGGGCAGAGTGTCACAGCATCATTGGACTGAGCTTGTTGTCATTGCAGGCAACGCTGTGCGTTACAGGGAAGACATCCTCCTCCCTCATGTGGTACCCTTCCTGCAGGCTCATCCTGACATGACCCTCCAGCATGACAATGCCACCAGCCATACTGCTCATTCTGTGTTTGATTTCCTGCAAGACAGGAATGTCAGTGTTCTGCCATGGCCAGCGAAGAGCCCGGATCTCAATCCCATTGAGCACGTCTGGGACCTGTTGGATTGAAGGGTGAGGGCTAGGGTCTTTCCCCTCAGAAATGTCTGAGAACTTGCAGGTGCCTTGGTGGAAGAGTGGGTTAACATCTCACAGCAAGAACTGACAAATCTGGTGCAGTCCATGAGGAGGAGATGCACTGCAGTACTTAATGCAGCAAGGTGGCCACACCATATACTGTTACTTTTGATTTTGACCCCCCCCCCCCCTTTGTTCAGGGACACATTATTCCATTTCTGTTAGTCACTTGTCTGTGGAACTTGTTCAGTTTATGTCTCAATTGTTGAATCTTGTTATGTTCATACAAATATTTACACATGTTAAGTTTGCTGAAAATAAACGCAGTTGACAGTGAGAGGACGTTTCTTTTTTTGCTGAGTTTATATACAGTACCAGTCAAAAGTGTGGACACACCTACTCATTCAAGGGTTTCTTCTTTATTTGTACTATTTTTTACGTTGTAGGATAATAGTGAAGACATTAAAACTACGAAATAACACATATGGAATCATGTAGTAACCAAAAAAGTATTACAGTTTTTTACGATTGCTTACACACTAAAATGTAACTTTTCCCACAATTAGCAAAACCTTACACTCAAGGAGCAAAACACAAGGCTAGATTTGCACAACTGTAAGCACATTGTCAGCTTCACACTATTTGCAAAACATTACACACAGTGATTTGCAAAACACTAAACACACTTGTATACATCAGACACAGAAGTATATCATGATGTCACTTCCTTGCAATTCCAAAGCACTGACTGTCAAATTACCACACCTATGAGCCAATCTGTTAAACACAGCCATCAGGTGCACAAACACATGATTGCTAAATTGTAGACACACCAATCAGGTTTAAGCACTATAAAAATGCAGCAGGTAGGTTCACCTGCCTTCAACCAAAATGGAAGGAGTCAGAAGAAGATTGAGGGTGAAAGGAGGAGTACACAGAGGAGGAGAAGGAGGTAGTGTAAGAGGCAGAGGCCGAGCCTTAAGTCGAGGAAGACCTGAAGCAGGAGGAGAACGTGCACAAAGAAGAAGACGACCAAACTTATCAAATGACATTCGTGCAACACTTGTGAACCATGTTGACCCCGGATTGACGCTGAGGGAGGCTGGACTGAGAGTTCAGCCAAATCTTAGCAGATATACAGTGGCATCTGTCATAAGGACTTTTTGACAGGAAAACAGGTAGATCTGTCTACAGTTACAGTAATCAGCAGCTTATTGTCAGCACCATATCAGCACTTGTGATACCCCTTCCTGTGACATTGTACAATAAGTTACATATATTATTCTCTACATAGGATTGAGGGTCGGGAATGACAAGGAGGAAGGGGGCCCATATTCACGCAAGAACAAGAGAGAGATAGTAAACATGGTTTTGGCCAATAATGCTATCAGGCTCTGAGAACTACAAGCCAACATTATCGGTTACCATGCCATATTCAATAATGTCCATCAGGTCTCTCAGTCAACACTGGCACGCATTCTGAAAAGACATCAGGTTCAAATGAAACAACTTTATTGAGTGCCTTTTGAGCGGAGTTCAGAGGGTCAAACGGCTGTGGCATGAGTATGTGGAGGTTTGTATTGTTCACTTTAGCACTGTGATGTTGCATACTGCACACATGACTTTTTTTACATTGACTGTATACTAGACCTATCCTGAACTACACAATCTTGTCTTTCACTATATTTCAGGGAGTTTTGCAGATGGATGTTGAGGAAATCCTGCATGAATTCATATATATTGATGAGGCAGGGTTCAACCTCACAAAAGCAAGAAGGAGAGGCAGAAATATCATTGGCCACAGGGCTATAATCAATGTCCCAGGGCAACGTGGGGGTAACATCACCCTTTGCGCTGCCATTTCACAGCATGGGGTTGTCCTCCGTCATGCCAAAATGGGCCCTTACAACACACCTCACATTCTCGCATTTTTGGACAGATTGCACCACATCGTCACAGCAGTTAATGAAATGCACCAGATGCAATACACGGTCATCTGGGACAATGTGTCATTCCACCGCTCTGCTTTGGTCCAGAACTGGTTTCAACACCATCCACAGTTGACAGTACTATACATTCCACCATACTCTCCGTTTCTAAAAACCTATCGAATAGTTTTTCTCTGCATGGCGGTGGAAGGTTTACAATCTCCAGCCCCAGGCTCAGGTACCCCTCATTCAGGCCATGGAGGACCCCTGTGACCAAGTCGACGCCGTAGCTGTGCAAGGATGGATTTGACATTCAAGACGGTTCTTCCCGCTTTGTCTTGCTAATGACCATATTGCTTGTGATGTTGATGAAATTCTCTGGCCAGATCCAGCTAGGCGAAGAGATAATGTATAGTATGTTTACTGTAGTATTTTCTGTACAATACTGTCCGTTTTCTTTTCAGATATTTTTATGGTTGTTGTTGTAATTTACTGTAATTGTAACCTGTACTGGATACAGTATTTTACATTTGTCTGTTTGCTGAGCTAACAGTGTTATGCACACTACTGTAGTAGCATGAAAACTGGGACATGTTTTGTTGTGATTCTCCATGTTGACTGATTTGGGTATATGGAGAGAAATAAATTATATTTTCCTCAGTCTGCAGCATTGGTCTTGTGTAGTGTTTGTATAGTTGCACTTTCTCTGTGTACTTCATTTACAGTATCATAATCACTGACAATTAGACTTGCTAAAAGTGTTTTAGGTTGGCAACAGCAGTGTGTAACTGGTTCAAAAAGATTGAAGTCATATGAAATGTGTGTGTTTTGTATGGTAACAAAATATTATTTTAATGAAGTCGTGTATAGTTTTGACAAATATTCCATTCGGTACTCCATTCTGCTTGTTTGTTTTATCTGTTGGCCCCGTTGCCTAGTCAACGCCATTTTACCTGCTGTTGTTGTGCTAGCTGATTAGCTGTTGTCTCACCTACTGTTTTAGCTAGCTTTCCCAATTCAACACCTGTGATTACTGTATGCCTCGCTGTATGTCTCTCTCAAATGTCAATATGCCTTGTATACTGTTGTTCAAGTTAGTTATCATTGTTTTAGTTCACAATGGAGCCCCTAGTTCCACTCTTCATACCCCTGATAACTCCTTTGTCCCACCTCCCACACATGCGGTGACCTCACCCATTATACAACCAGCATGTCCAGAGATACAACCTCTCTCATCATCACCCAGTGCCTGGGCTTACCTCCGCTGTACCCGCACCCCACCATACCCCTGTCTGCGCATTATGCCCTGAATATATTCTACCATGCCCAGAAACCTGCTCCTCTTATTCTCTGTCCCCAACGCTCTAGGCGACCAGTTTTGATAGCCTTTAGCCGCACCCTCATACTACTCCTTCTCTGTTCCGCGGGTGATGTGGAGGTAAACCCAGGCCCTGCATGTCCCCAGGCACCCTCATTTGTTGACTTCTGTGATCAAAAAAGCCTTGGTTTCATGCATGTCAACATCAGTAGCCTCCTCCCTAAGTTTGTTTTACTCACTGCTTTAGCACACTAACCCTGATGTCCTTGCTGTGTCTGAATCCTGGCTCAGGAAGGCCACCAAAAATTCAGAGATTTCCATACCCAACTACAACATCTTCCGTCAAGATAGAACTGCCAAAGGGGGAGGAGTTGCAGTCTATATTGCAGAGAGAGCCTGCAAAGTAATGTCATACTTTCCAGGTCCATACCCAAACAGTTCGAACTACTAATTTTGAAAATTACTCTCTCCAGAAATAAGTCTCTCACTGTTGCCGCCTGCTTACCGACACCCCTCAGCTCCCAGCTGTGCCCTGGACACCATTTGTGAATTGATCGCCCCCCATCTAGCTTCAGAGTTTGTTCTGTTAGGTGACCTAAACTGGGATATGCTTAACACCCCGCCAGTCCTACAATCTAAGCTAGATGCCCTCAATCTCACACAAATCATCAAGGAACCCACCAGGTACAACCCTAACTCTGTAAACAAAGGCACCCTCATAGACGTCATCCTGACCAACTGGCCCTCCAAATACACCTCCGCTGTCTTCAACCAGGATCTGAGCGATCACTGCCTCATTGCCTGTATCCGCTACGGAGCCGCAGTCAAACGACCACCCCTCATCACTGTCAAACGCTCCCTAAAACACTTCTGTGAGCAGGCCTTTCTAATCGACCTGGCCCGGGTATCCTGGAAGGACATTGACCTCATCCCGTCAGTTGAGGATGCCTGGTCATTCTTTAAAAGTAACTTCCTCACCATTTTAGATAAGCATGCTCTGTTCAAAAAATGCAGAACTAAGAACAGATACAGCCCTTGGTTCACCCCAGACCTGACTGCCCTCGACCAGCACAAAAACATCCTGTGGCGGACTGCAATAGCATCGAATAGTCCCCGTGATATGCAACTGTTCAGGGAAGTCCGGAACCAATACACGCAGTCAGTCAGGAAAGCTAAGGCCAGCTTCTTCAGGCAGAAGTTTGCATCCTGTAGCTCCAACTCCAAAAAGTTCTGGGACACTGTGAAGTCCATGGAGAACAAGAGCACCTCCTCCCAGCTGCCCACTGCACTGAGGCTAGGTAACATGGTCACCACCGATAAATCCATGATTATCGAAAGCTTCAATAAGCATTTCTCAACGGCTGGCCATGCCTTCCGCCTGGCTACTCCAACCTCGGCCAACAGCTCCGCCCCCCCCCCCAGCTCCTCGCCCAAGCCTCTCTCAGGTTCTCCTTTACCCAAATCCAGATAGCAGATGTTCTGAAAGAGCTGCAAAACCTGGACCCGTACAAATCAGCTGGGCTTGACAATCTGGACCCTCTATTTCTGAAACTATCCGCCACCATTGTCGCAACCCCTATTACCAGCCTGTTCAACCTCTCTTTCATATCGTCTGAGATCCCCAAGGATTGGAAAGCTGCCGCAGTCATCCCCCTCTTCAAAGGGGGAGACACCCTGGGCCCAAACTGTTACAGACCCATATCCATCCTGCCCTGCCTATCTAAGGTCTTCGAAAGCCAAGTCAACAAACAGGTCACTGACCATCTCGAATCCCACCGTACCTTCTCCGCTGTGCAATCTGGTTTCCGAGCCGGTCACGGGTGCACCTCAGCCACACTCAAGGTACTAAACGATATCATAACCGCCATCGATAAAAGACAGTACTGTGCAGCCGTCTTCATCGACCTTGCCAAGGCTTTCGACTCTGTCAATCACCATATTCTTATCGGCAGACTCAGTAGCCTCGGTTTTTCGGATGACTGCCTTGCCTGGTTCACCAATTACTTTGCAGACAGAGTTCAGTGTGTCAAATCGGAGGGCATGCTGTCCGGTCCTCTGGCAGTCTCTATGGGGGTGCCACAGGGTTCAATTCTCGGGCCGACTCTTTTCTCTGTATATATCAATGATGTTGCTCTTGCTGCGGGCGATTCCCTGATCCACCTCTACGCAGACGACACCATTCTATATACTTTCGGCCCGTCATTGGACACTGTGCTATCTAACCTCCAAACAAGCTTCAATGCCATACAACACTCCTTCCGTGGCTTCCAACTGCTCTTAAACGCTAGTAAAACCAAATGCATGCTTTTCAACCGATCGCTGCCTGCACCCGCATGCCCGACTAGCATCACCACCCTGGATGGTTCCGACCTGGAATATGTGGACATCTATAAGTACCTAGGTGTCTGGCTAGACTGCAAACTCTCCTTCCAGACTCATATCAAACATCTCCAATCGAAAATCAAATCAAGAGTCGGCTTTCTATTCCGCAACAAAGCCTCCTTCACTCACGCCGCCAAGCTTACCCTAGTAAAACTGACTATCCTACCAATCCTCGACTTCGGCGATGTCATCTACAAAATGGCTTCCAACACCCTACTCAGCAAACTGGATGCAGTCTATCACAGTGCCATCCGTTTTGTCACTAAAGCACCTTATACCACCCACCACTGCGACTTGTATGCTCTAGTCGGCTGACCCTCGCTACATATTCGTCGCCAGACCCACTGGCTCCAGGTCATCTACAAGTCCATGCTAGGTAAAGCTCCGCCTTATCTCAGTTCACTGGTCACGATGGCAACACCCATCCGTAGCACGCGCTCCAGCAGGTGTATCTCACTGATCATCCCTAAAGCCAACACCTCATTTGGCCGCCTTTCGTTCCAGTACTCTGCTGCCTGTGACTGGAACGAATTGCAAAAATCGCTGAAGTTGGAGACTTTTATCTCCCTCACCAACTTCAAACATCAGCTATCTGAGCAGCTAACCGATCGCTGCAGCTGTACATAGTCTATTGGTAAATAGCCCACCCATTTTCACCTACCTCATCCCCATACTGTTTTTATTTATTTACTTTTCTGCTCTTTTGCACACCAATATCTCTACCTGTACATGACCATCTGATCATTTATCACTCCAGTGTTAATCTGCAAAATTGTAATTATTCGCCTACCTCCTCATGCCTTTTGCACACATTGTATATAGACTCCCCCTTTGTTTTCTACTGTGTTATTGACTTGTTAATTGTTTACTCCATGTGTAACTTTGTGTTGTCTGCTCACACTGCTATGCTTTATCTTGGCCAGGTCGCAGTTGCAAATGAGAACTTGTTCTCAACTAGCCTACCTGGTTAAATAAAGGTGAAATAAAAATAAATAAATAAAAACAGGTGCAGTGATCTGTGAGCTGCTCTGACAGCTGGTGCTTAAAGATAGTGAGGGAGATATGAGTCTCCAGCTTCAGTGATTTTTGCAGTTTGCTCCAGTTTCTTCAAAGTAGCCACCCTTTGCCTTGACAGATTTGCACACTCTTGGCATTCTCTCAACCAGCTTCATGAGGTAGTCACCTGGAATTCATTTCAATCAACAGGGGTGCCTTGTTAAAAGTTAATTTGTGGAATTTCTTTCCTTAATGTGTTTGTGCCAATCAGTTGTGTTGTGACAAGGTAGGGGTGGTATACAGAAGATAGCCCTATTTGGTAAAAAACTACGTCCATATCATGACAAGAACAGCTAAAATAAGAAAAGGGAAACGACAGTCAATCATTACTTTAAGACATGATCATTCAATCCAGAACATTTCAAGAACTTTGAAAGTTACTTCAAGTGCAGTCGCAAAAACCATCAAGCGCCGTGATGAAACTGGCTCTCAAGAGGACAGCCACAGGAAAGGAAGACCCAGAGTTACCTTCTGCTGCAAAAGATAAGTTCATTAGAGTTACCAGCCTCAGAAATTGCAGCCCAAATAAATGCTTCACAGTGTTCAAGTCATACACACATCTCAATATCAGCTGTCCAGAGGAGACTGCAAGAATCAGGCCTTCATGGTCGAAATTCTGCAAAGAAACCACAACTATTTTTATTTATTTAACCTTTATTTAAGTAAGTCAGTTAAGAACAAACCACTTACTAAAATGACACCAATATTAAGAAGAGACTTGCTTGGGCCAAGAAACACGAGCAATGGACATTAGACCGGTGGAAATCTGTCCTTTGGTCTGTTGAGTCCAAATTTGCGATTTTTGTTTCCAACCGCTGTGTCTTTGTGAGACACATAGTAGGTGAATGGATGATCTCTGCATGAATGGTTCCCACCGTGAAGCATGGAGGAGGAGGACAATGACCCAACACACCTCCAGGCTGTGTAAGAGCTATTTGACCAAGAAGGAGAGTGATGGAGTGCTGAATCAGATGACCTGGCCTCCACAATCACCTGACCTCAACCCAATTGAGATGTTTTTTGATGAGTTGGACTGCAGAGTGAAGGGAAAGCAGCCAACAAGTGCTCAGCATATGTGCAAACTCCTTCAAGACTGTTGGAAAAGCTTTCCAGGTGAAGCTGGTTGAGAGAATGCAAAGAGTGTCATCAAGGCAAAGGGTGGCTACTTTGAAGAATCTAAAATCTAAACTATATTTTGATTTGTTTAACACTTTTTTGGTTACTACATGATTCCATATGTTTTTTCATAGTTTTGATGTCTTCAGTATTATTCTACAATGTAGAAAATAGTACAGAAAATTAAGGAAAAGCCCTTGAATGAGTAGGTGTGTCCAAACTTTTGACTGGTGCTGTATGTATATTCAAACCACTTCATATATTGAGTGACTTCAATTCCATTGTACCCCATATGCATACATGCATGTTCAGTATTTCCTTTGTGTATTCATGTACTGTATGTGTTGTGTGTGCATTGGTATGTGGAAAACTGTAGTGGTACACCTCATTGTAGGATTTTCGAAAAATGTGTTGATTTGACAGCGAAGGACTTGGAGCCGTGAAAGTGAGAGGTCTGCTAAGGAAACTGGGACTGAGCCAGAGAAAAACCTCAGACATCAATGACAACAATGATCAACATGTTTCATCTTCTATCAGTGGTGAAGACACCAAAGGTAAGAACAAAAGAAAGACATTCTGTATATCTTCAAATTCCATCAGAAACAGTATGAGTCAAAAGATGTGATGCTGTACACCACGTTTGGCAATGTATCTTACTAGCTAATCATTGTGTTTACTTGATAGCTACCTACACAAATAGGTAGCTAGAACAAAGTGTTAATAAGATTCAAATTAATTAAAAAGATTTAAAAGCAATACAAATATTCACTATTTTGACTTAAGTATTAAGTATTTACATATACTTGAAAAAAATTGTACTAAGTCGATTCAAAACACAATTTACGAATTGCACACACAAAAAACGTTTTTTTTTGCAGGACGTAACATATCATAACGAGATGGATGACATTGCACACAATTGGATGACGTAGTACACAAAAAAACGGGAACCTGTTTTTGCTTGTGAACACCACTTTCAAAACTACTGTCTGAAATTATACAATAATTAAGTATTATAAGTAAGTATTAACTATTACATGTAGAAACATAGTCTCGACGGTCCAGTGGGTTGAAGCATGGTGCTTGCATCACCAGGGTTGTGCCTTTGAATCCTGTAGTGTACACACATTTAATGTAGGTGTCCCTTTCAATTGTATGTTGCATGGATAGAAGCATCTGCTAAATTACCATGTTATCAATATTATTATCAAACATTACATCCAGAGACTACAATAGTTAGCGATTGCTGTGACCAAGAGTTACCTATAGAGGGCACTGTAGTATCATACCAGTCAAAGGCACCTCACCCTTATAAAAGACTGCACAGTTCTACATCTTCAATCCATTCAAAGTCAGCTAAATTAATATGTATCATTTTAAATGATTAATGTTGGATATTTTCTGGTCTGGGTACCCCCTAACCCTTATGATATTGAAGCTGTTACTCTCCAAGGTATGACTGGGTTAATATGCAGACCACATTTGGGAAATAGGGGGCAATTTCCCTTGAAATGAAAGGTGTGATCTGTAGATCTTCCACATGCAAACAGCCCTTATTGTCTTAAATAATTATTTATTAATAAATTAATAAAGTCATTTATGAGTTACATTTAGGCACATGTAAGTTCTTCACATTTCAAGGGGCATGTGTCCGTAGCTGAAATGATCATTGATGTGTGCCATTGGGACATTTTCCAGTTTGCGCATTGATACTAAACCATGCTTTTTCCTTTACCCATCATGCCCTTGTGCTTTCAGCCAGACCCAGGGCCATGTCAAAGTCAAAGGAGGAACGTGAGGTATCCATCGTCATGGAGACGTGGCTGAAGGACAGGTTGAGGGAGGGTAGTCCAGAGAATGAAATCCCAGTTTGACCAACTGGATCCAGACCAGACCTGCAAGGTGAGTCTGTTGACTGCTAGGGATTGGAGACAGGTGAAGTTTCAATATAGTTTAAATCTTAATCAATGTATTGGCCTGGTATTGAACTGAAGAAAGAACGAAGATTCAAAGTATTCAAGGTACTTAAACATCTGTGTTTGCCAGGGCATTTGTCTAGGTGTGCCTGGAGGAGTTTTTGCAGGTGCTTAAGACCTTTGGCCTGAATCTAAAGAGGGAGCATGTGGGCCCGCTGTGGCCTGGGACTCAAAAAGACGGGTGTGATCTATTACCCAGAGTTTCTCTGCATGTTTCAGGAACACAGCGAGAAAGGGGTCATCCCATGATATCAAGCAAAGAGGCACTGAGTTTGAAGGTAGGCCTTGAAATACATCCACAGGTACACCTCCAATGGACTCAAATGATGTCAATTAGCCTATCAGAAGCTTCTAAAGCCATGACATAATTTTCTGGAATTTTCAAAGCTGTTTAAAGGCACAGTCAACTTAGTGTGTGTAAACTTCTGACCCACTGGAATTGTGAAGCAGTGAGTATAAGTGAAATAATCTGTCTGTAAACAATTGTTGGAATAATGACTTAAGTCGTGCAGAAAGTAAATGTCCTAACCGACTTGCCAAAACTATAGTTTGTTAACAAGAAACGTGTGGAGTGGTTGAAAAACAAGTTTTAATGACTCCAACCTAAGTGTATGTAAACTTCCGACTTCAACTGTACATATGAGATGAGTAATGCCAGATATGTAAACATTATTAAAGTGACTAGTTGTCCATTCCTTAAAATGGCCAGTGATTTCTTGTCTATGCCTATTGGCAGCAGCCTCTAATGTGCTAGTGATGGCTGTTTAAAACCTCTACAGGATCGGTGTCCTGACTTCGGGACGGTTGAGCTAACGTAGGCTAATGCGATTAGCATGAGGTTCTAAGTAACAAGAACATTTCCCAGGACATAGAAATATCTGATATTGTCAGAAAGCTTAAGTTCTTCTAACTGAACTGTCCAATTTACAGTAGCTATTACAGTGAAAGAATACCACGCTATTGTTTGAGGAGGGTGCACTGTTATGAACTGAAAATGTATTAATAGACCAGTTAGGCACATTTGGGCAGTCTTAATACAGCATTTTTAACAGAAATGCAATGGTTCATTGGATCAATCTAAAACTTTGCACATACACTAATGCCATGTAGTGGCCAAAATGGATACTGCACCTGGGCTGAAATAATACATTATGGCCTTTCTCTTGCATTTCAAAGATGATGGTACAAAAAAAAGAATGGCTGTTTTTTTCTTTGTACTACCTTTTACCAGATCTATTGTGTTATAGTCTCCTACATTCCTTCACATTTCCACAAACTTCAAAGTGTTTCCTTTCAAATGGTACCAAGAATATGCATATCCGTGCTTCAGGACCTGAGCTACAGGCAGTTAGATTTGAGTATGTCATTTCAGGCTAAAATTGAAAAGAAGGGGCGGATCCTTATAAGGCCCGAGGATGTGTGGTATATGGCCAATATTCCACGGCTAAGGGCTGTTCTTATGCGCGACACAATGCAGAGTGCCTGGATACAGCCCTTAGCCGTGTTATGGTATATTGGCCAAACACCAAAAACCTAGATGCCTTATTGCTATTATAAACTTTAAACGTAATTAGAACAGTAAAAATAAATGTTTTGTCATACCCGTGGTATATGGTCTGATATACCACGGCTGTCAGCCAATCAGCATTCAGGGCTCGAACCATCCAGTTTATAATTAAGCAATAAGGCCCGAGGGGTGTGGTATATGGCCAACATACCAACATACCAAGAAGGGCTGTTCTTACGCACAACACAACGCAGAGTGCCTGGACACAGCCCTTAGACGTGGTATATTGGCCATATATCACAAACCCCCGAGGTGCCTTATTGCTATTATAAATTGTTTACCAAGGTAATTAGAGCAGTAAAAATAAGTGTTTTGTCATACCCGTGGTATACATTCTGATATACCACGGCTGCCAATCAGCACTCAGGGCTCGACATGTTGCGTTGTGCCTAAGAACAGTCCTTAGCCGTGATATATTGGCCATATACCACACCTCCTCATGCCTTATTGCTTAAATATACCACACCCTCTCAGACCATATTACTTAAGTATATTGCAATTTATCATATCATATATTGTACCATGTCATAACCCTGATACAGATGATAATATTGAGGGAATGGCCGTGTCCGAAATCTGTCTTGCCTATTACTTACTAAAACTACATACTGCGTACTAATTGTATTACATACTACTTAAAACGTACTGTTTTTGTGTTTTTTATTTTTTATTTAACCTTTATTTAACTAAGCAAGTCTAGTTTAGTAAAAAAACAAATGCAGTAAGCAACAAATATCAATTTACTAGGCTTATACATACTGGGAATAGGTAATCTAATGCGTAATTGATTTCAGCCATTCGTTAATTTTGGTACAGTGCATCAACATCTCTGATTACCAGCTGTTGTCAAATACAAAGCATACCGGACTGATGTTGTGTGACTAGGCCTGGCCCGCAGTCGGTGTTCAAATTCATCCCAGAGGTGTTCGATGGGGATGAGGTCAAGGCTCAATCAGTTAAGCCAGTCAAGTTCTTCCACACCGATCTCGACAAACCGTTTCTCTATGGACCTCGCTTTGTGCACTGGGGCATTATCATGCTGAAACAGGAAAAGGCCTTCCCCAAAATGTTGCTACAAAGCATAGAATTGTCTAGAATGTCATTGTAGTGTTAAGATTTCCCTTCACTGGAACAAAGGGGCCTGACCCAGGTCACAATATTTCTCAGCCAGTGATTGTCAAGCAAATAACTGTCGGTCTCATGGTAATTGACCGTTAATGAACATAAACACATTTAGCATCTGCTGGCATCCACACATAGCCTACAAGCCACTGATGCAGACCATTTTAAAAGTCTAATAAATCCATGTAGTATAGCCTACACCTTCGCAATTAATCCATTATTAATTTTAGACAGATCTAAAGAAGCCTGATTTGAAGAAAATGTAGTATATTTCACAAGAACAGAATAACATACTCTTATGTTAGGTCCTGATCTGGCTATGCCAAATGGCTGTGGGCTACACCAGTAAATTTAGCAGACAAGATTTGCTTAGAATTCCGTGGCATTATTTTATATTATTTCAAAGCATGAAGAATACAATTAAACAAATCCAAATAAAATGTGAACATTTTCTCCAAATGATTTGAGGGAGTGCACACATGCGGCTATTCTGTGTTGAGAGGTTAACAAAGAAATAGGCTCTCCTATATGCTTAATTTAGAGTTATTAATGTAACTTTAGTTGTTCTACAAACGCTGGGCTATATGTTTTGATTTTCAACACATTGTAAGGCTGCATGAGCTGTGCTTTGTTTTCTGCACAGGCTGTATACACACTTCATTAGTCTCTCAGTCACAATTTGACAAGCACTTGATAGTGCCTCGGATTTCAGGGCGGCATCCCCTTTGTGGCCTTAATGCACCTTTAAAAAATCTGTGCCTTTTGCGGTCAGTGGCTGTTGTGCCCTCTGCCCAGAGTGCTGCATTGTGCATTTCTCCTTAAGTGCTGAGAGCTTCTAAGCACCTCTCACTCACATGGCTCTCCATCATGTGATCGGGTCTTTCTCACAGGCTACAAGTGAAGACAGACACATCGGGGACGCAACTGTGCGCATCCTTATCCAATTCCGAGGTGCATATTGAAGATATTGGAAGAACTGTCCATTTTACAAAAGCCAACCTATTCTATTCTGTGCGAGAAATAAATATTCCAAACAATGTCTGGGACAGTAGTGGGATGCAATAGAATCCAAATTAACACAACATTTTTTTTACACAATGTGGCTGACACAACAGATCAGAACATTTAGCTTAAAATATTGTTAAATTATGATGCTATTTAATCACCTTATTATAAGAACAACAATGCGCACATGGCAGTAGGCTATAAGCGCAAACGTTCCATTAGGGGGAAAACACCACTGTCAAAAGTGACTGCAAATGCGATTATGCATGTAAATGCTTTTATTATAAAGGTGCATTTTTATGGTAAAAATAATCTTTCCAAACTTGTAACTCAGGCGTTGTTTTTTTTCTGCCAGTTACGCTCTAAACCTCTTGTAAATAGGATTAATGTTATTTGGCCACTTTAGTATAGTATAGTATAGTATATAGGCCTATGGGCTAGGTGACATGAGGTGTGCGACTATGATTAGAAAAAGTAGCACAAAAAAAGGCAATTTCTTTACAAGTGATAATATATAATTCACAAGTGATAGGGTACATACATATACAGATAGGGTACTTTACATATGCTAAATAATATATGTGTGAAATTTGTTTTGATTTAGAATGGACCATTATCATGCACCTCTCTCGAAACAGAGGCAGCGGAAAGAATACAGGAAATCTATGCACTTAAATAGCGAATGGAGGACACTTTTCCTGTGGTTCATTTTCATGGCAGCCAGGTAGACTATACTCCTGTTGTAAAGATAAACAATGTGCTTAATATTAGGAAAATTGAGAACTAAATATAGTAGGCCTAGTGTAAGGATCGACGCTGGAGACGAGAAGCAGGGTGTGAACATTTAACAACCATGGACAGGAACAGAATACGAGCAGTTTCTGGACAGGGTAAACAGAAACGACATTAATGCTGACTCAGGGATGAAACAGAGGAAACAGACAGATATAAGGAAGGCATTCAAAACGTGAAGGAGTCCAGGTGAGTCCAATGAGTGCTGATGTGTGTAATGATGGTGACAGGTGTGCGTAATGAAAGGCAGCCTGGCGCTCTCGCGCACCAGAGAGGGAGAGCGGGAGTAGGCATGACAATATCCCCCTCCTCTCTAGGGGCATGACCCGGAGTCCCACCTGGGCGAGCCTGACGGGCCGGCAGAGACATGGGCGCCGGCAGAGGCGTGGGAGCCTGGCGAGCCGGCTGAGGCGTGGGAGCCTGAAGATCCTGCTAAGGCGTGAAAGCCTGATGATCCTGGTAAGGCGTGGGAGCCTGATAAGCCGGCTTAGGCATGGGACCCTGATGGGCCGGCTGAGGCATGACGAGGGATGGGAGCCCTATGAGCCAGCTGAGGTGTAGGAGCCTGACGAGCCGGCTGAGGCATGACGTGGGTTGGGAGCCCGCCAACCCAACCAGGGCAAGGAAACCTCTCAAGCTAGCTAAGGCATGGAAGCCCGATGCGCCAGTTGAGGCACCCCTGGTTCCATTGGCGATGGCACCCGGACCCGACGTTACCAACAAAACTAAAAACTAAAACCTCCCTGATGCTTCGTATAGTGGTATCAGCAATCTGTAATGATCGACGCTGGAGATGAGAAGCAGGTACAGGGAGTGAACATTTAACATTTAATAACCATGAACAGGAACAGAATACGGACAGCGTCTGGCCAGGGTAAACAGAAATGACAATAATGCTGACACAGGGATGAAACAGACAGATATAGGGAAGGCAATGAAAATGTGAAGGAGTCCAGGTGAGTACAATGAGCGCTGATGAGCGTAATGATGGTGACAGGTGCGTGTAATGAAAGGCAGCCTGGTGCCCTCGAGTGCCAGAGAGGGAGAGCGGGTGCAGGCGTGTATCATGACACTATACGAGAACCAAATGCAGACACAGGAGGCAGATGGTTGGAGTTTAAGATCTTTAATAAATCCAAAGGGAATAGGCAAGAGAATGGTCATGGACAGGCAATAGGTCATAACCAGATCAGAATCCAGAAGGTACAGAGTAGCAGGCAGGCTCGAGGTCAGGGCAGGCAGAATGGTCAGGCAGGCGGTACAGAGTCCAGAACAGGCAAGGGTCAAAACCGGGAAGACTAGAAAAAGGAGAAAAGGCAAAGCAGGAAAACGAGACAAAACGCTGGTAGGCTTGGTCATACAAGACGAACTGACACAGAGAGACAGGAAACGAGGACAGGTGAAACAGCGGGACACCTAGCCTATAGAAAGCTGATGGGAACCTCCAATTTTTAGTAGAGGCCATCACTCTGTTTTCTCGCACATTTGCATAGCCTATAGGAATGTTGCACAACATGAGCTCATGGGCTCTCATGAAGTGTTTGATTAGATTTTCAAAGACATTTGCATTGATGTCAGAGCAATTAGAGGGACAATAGAGTACTGAGTACAAGGCAGTTAGCAAGTTTGGTAGGCTACTAACGACCATCAGCAGCACCAGAGTTTGGAGAAGGGTAATTACCATGATTAAACAGTCACATGGAATTTGGCTGCCTTCATGACTCGTGACCGCTGGTGTGGCGGTAATACAGTCACCACAACAACCCAGACCATTATTCCTCCTCCACCAAACTTTACAGTTGGCACTATGAATTTGGGCAGGTAGTGTTCTCCTGGCATCTGCCAAACCCAGATTCGTCCGTCGGACTACCAGATAGTGAAGCATGATTCATCACTCCAGAGAACGCGTTTCCACTGCTTCAAAGTTCAGTGGCGGTGAGCTTTACACCACTCCAGACAACACTTGGCATTGCACATGAAGATCTTAGGGTGTGTGTGCGGCTGCTCGGCCATGGGGCCGAGCAGTTATTGTGCTGACGTTGCTTTCAGAGGCAGTTTGGAACTCGGTAGTGAGTTGCAACCAAGCACAGACGTTTTTTACCCGCTTCAGCACTCGGCGGGGCCGTTGTGTCACCACTTAGCGGCTGAGCCATTGTTGCTCCTAGACATTTCCACTTCACAATAACAGCACTTACAATTGGCAGGTGCAGCTCTAGCAGGGCAGAAATTTGACGAACTGACTTGTTGGAAAGGTGGCATCCTATTTATTTTTTTAATCTGTTATTTTACCAGGTAAGTTGACTTGAACACGTTCTCATTTGCAGCAACAACCATGGGAATAGTTACAGGTGAGAGGAGGGGGATGAATGAGCCAATTGTAAACTGGGGATTATTAGGTGACCGTGATGGTTTGAGGGCCAGATTGGGAATTTAGCCAGGACACCGGGGTTAACACTCCTACGATAAGTGCCATGGGATCTTTAATGACCTCAGAGAGTCAGGACACCCATTTAACGTCCCATCCGAAAGACGGCACCCTACACAGGGCAGTGTCCCCAATCCCTGCCCTGGGGAATTGGGATATTTCTTTAGACCAGAGAAAAGAGTGCCTCCTACACCACTTCCAGCAGCATCTGGTCTCCCATCCAGAGACTGACCAGGACCAACCCTACTTAGCTTCAGAAGCAAGCCAGCAGTGGTATGCAGGGTGGTATACTGCTGGCATTACAGTGCAATGTTTTATACACCTGTCAGCAACGGGTGTGCCTAAAATAGCCGAATCCACTAATTCGAAGGGGTGTCCACATACCTTTGTATATATAGTGCATGTTCATCTCAGTTGGTTCCTTTCTTTTTCTCTCTGTCTCTCTCTCTTTCAATGTGCTTTCCAGTTCATTCAACAGAACGTAATGGTGAAAGCGATATATTTTATAGTTTCAGATATACACTATGTATACAAAACATATTATATTGAAATGTACATTTGTAGCACCAAGTGATTAAAAAAAAAACGGTATATGTTCTCCTCATGTAGACTAGATGAAGGTGTCTTCATCTGTCTAGCTCTCAACCATGAGGTTCAAAACCCAGATATGTTGTTTTGAAAATGGCAACTTAATCTGTGCTAAATTAATTTGCCTCTATGTGTATTTCTCCGGTTGACTAGTTTGAGATGTACTGCATGTGTATGTGTATATGTGTGTGTGTGTGTGTCTGCCTGCGTCTGCATGTATGAGCATATACAGTGCCTTGCGAAAGTATTCGGCCCCCTTGAACTTTGCGACCTTTTGCCACATTTCAGGCTTCAAACATAAAGATATAAAACTGTATTTTTTTGTGAAGAATCAACAACAAGTGGGACACAATCATGAAGTGGAACGTCATTTATTGGATATTTCAAACTTTTTTAACAAATCAAAAACTGAAAAATTGGGCGTGCAAAATTATTCAGCCCCTTTACTTTCAGTGCAGCAAACTCTCTCCAGAAGTTCAGTGAGGATCTCTGAATGATTCAATGTTGACCTAAATGACTAATGATGATAAATACAATCCACCTGTGTGTAATCAAGTCTCCGTATGAATGCACCTGCACTGTGATAGTCTCAGAGGTCCGTTAAAAGCGCAGAGAGCATCATGAAGAACAAGGAACACACCAGGCAGGTCCGAGATACTGTTGTGAAGAAGTTTAAAGCCGGATTTGGATACAAAAATATTTCCCAAGCTTTAAACATCCCAAGGAGCACTGTGCAAGCGATAATATTGAAATGGAAGGAGTATCAGACCACTGCAAATCTACCAAGACCTGGCCGTCCCTCTAAACTTTCAGCTCATACAAGGAGAAGACTGATCAGAGATGCAGCCAAGAGGCCCATGATCACTCTGGATGAACTGCAGAGATCTACAGCTGAGGTGGGAGACTCTGTCCATAGGACAACAATCAGTCGTATATTGCACAAATCTGGCCTTTATGGAAGAGTGGCAAGAAGAAAGTCATTTCTTAAAGATATCCATAAAAAGTGTCGTTTAAAGTTTGCCACAAGCCACCTGGGAGACACACCAAACATGTGGAAGAAGGTGCTCTGGTCAGATGAAACCAAAATTGAACTTTTTGGCAACAATGCAAAACGTTATGTTTGGCGTAAAAGCAACACAGCTCATCACCCTGAACACACCATCCCCACTGTCAAACATGGTGGTGGCAGCATCATGGTTTGGGCCTGCTTTTCTTCAGCAGGGACAGGGAAGATGGTTAAAATTGATGGGAAGATGGATGGAGCCAAATACAGGACCATTCTGGAAGAAAACCTGATGGAGTCTGCAAAAGACCTGAGACTGGGACGGAGATTTGTCTTCCAACAAGACAATAATCCAAAACATAAAGCAAAATCTACAATGGAATGGTTCAAAAATAAACATATCCAGGTGTTAGAATGGCCAAGTCAAAGTCCAGACCTGAATCCAATCGAGAATCTGTGGAAAGAACTGAAAACTGCTGTTCACAAATGCTCTCCATCCAACCTCACTGAGCTCGAGCTGTTTTGCAAGGAGGAATGGGAAAACATTTCAGTCTCTCGATGTGCAAAACTGATAGAGACATACCCCAAGCGACTTACAGCTGTAATCGCAGCAAAAGGTGGCGCTACAAAGTATTAACTTAAGGGGGCTGAATAATTTTGCACGCCCAATTTTTCAGTTTTTGATTTGTTAAAAATGTTTGAAATATCCAATAAATGTCGTTCCACTTCATGATTGTGTCCCACTTGTTGTGATTCTTCACAAAAAAATACAGTTTTATATCTTTATGTTTGAAGCCTGAAATGTGGCAAATGGTCTCAAAGTTCAAGGGGGCTGAATACTTTCGCAAGGCACTGTATTTGCGTGTGACGTAGTTGTGCACCATTAGTCCTTTGATCGAGAGAGGATGTGTCCATCTCGACGTGATGGCCGCAGAGAGAGCTGATTGACCCTTGACCCGGCTGTGTGGGGCGAGGAGGGGGCCCTGTCAGAGGGCTAATGACCAGCGGCTGCTCAGGGGCATTATGGGCCATGGCTAAGTGACTTGGCCGGATGACCACCCTCTGTTCTGACCTCTATGCCTCTCTTTTGTCCCCCATCCTGCCCTTTTCTTGCACCCCCTCTGGACACAAACACACGCACACATACACACACACCCTCTCTAGATTCGGCCTGGAGGTCGCAGACCCTGAATTTGAAAAGCTGTTGGACAGGCTGCCCCTGGACAAGGACGGAAATGTCCAGTACCCCGTCTTCATGGCTGCTTTCGACACAAGGTAATCCCCCAACTCACCCCCACCCCTTCTCTCCTTGTCCACTCCACCATCCCTTCACTGATGTTACCTCCCCCCCCTCTCTCTCCCTCTTTCTCTCTCTCTCTCTCACTCTTTCACTCTCTCTTTTACTTTCTCATTCTCTCTCTTCAGTGAAAATTCTCCACTCTGCTCCCTGAATGCAGCTAAATGTATTACGCCTCCAACCACTTCTTTTTATTTGTTGTTAATTAGCACAGTCTCCATTTTCGCCATGTGTTGTAAACATCCCCTAAACCAGCGATTCTCATCTGGTGGACCCACATTTTGGTTGCAGGAGGTTTTGAATGGGTTGCAAGTGTCTGAGTAAAAATAGTACAAATACTACAGTCTGAACTTAAATGACTGGGTAGAAAATGTGTAGAAATGATAGTGAACCTATATTTTAAAATAATTTAACCTCTGAACTATTTTAGTAATATAGAGTTATTAGCAGCACTATTTAGCGGATTTGGTTGATATTGTGGTCTCAAAGCAGTGAGCTTAACATTCTTCATCAAGAATATGGGCAAAATGTAATTACTGACAATGAAAAGGGTGGGACTGTTTGTTCTCTTGTCAAATAATTTGTACATTTACTATCATAGTAATAAGTATGTGACATTGTTTAATAAGTTTTCCAGATTGCATTTTTGCAACAACAAAAAAATCATGCTGCGAATATTGGATTGTGACTGAGTTGAAATAGGGTCCTGAGGCAAAACCAGTTGAGAACAACTGCCCTAAACCACTCTTTTTTTCTCTTTCCTCTTAATTTTTTTTACCCCTTTTTCTCCCCAATTTCATGGTATCCAATTGTTTAGTAGCTACTATCTTGTCTCATCGCCACAACTCCCGTATGGGCTTGGGAGAGACGAAGGCTGAAAGTCATGCGTCCTCCGATACACAACTCAACCAAGCCGCACTGCTTCTTAACACAGCGCCATCCAACCCGGAAGCCAGCCGCACCAATGTGTCGGTGTTGCATCTGGCAACCTTGGTTGGCGCGCACTGCGCCCAGCCCGCCACAGGAGTCGCTGGTGCGCGATGAGACAAGGATTTCCCTACCGGCCAAACCCTCCCTAACCCGGACAACGCTAGGCCAATTGTGCGTCGCCCCAAGGACCTCCCGGTCGCGGCTGGTTACGACAGAGCCTGGGTGCAAACCCAGGGTCTCTGGTGGCACAGCTGGCGCTGCAGTACAGCGCCCTTAACCACTGCACCACCCGGGAGGCCCCTAAACCACTCTTATTGTGAAGTAAAGGGTTAAAGCTCTACAATTAACTAACATAGATCCTCTTTTAGTTATTGGTTAAATAGTCTTGCACACTCATTTAGAAATCCTAAGTCGTGAATCCTAGGAGAATCATAGGAGATCATAAAGTAATGTCAAATAAAGTACAATAGTTGCCAGTAAAGTTTTATGAAGAGGTTTATGGTCCAATAATGTTAATTCATATTTCTATGTTATCATCCTCCATAAACTGTAAAACCTCAAAATAAACAAATATTACATTTTTGAAATATTTTCCAAGAATTTTAATCATGGTCTGCTTGGTTCTTTTTTGTTGTTGTGCATAATGGAATATGAAACAGAACCCTTTTTTTGTTTACATCCCTGTGAAACATTTTCATTGAAAGGATAATTATATAGAATTTCAAAAAAGATGTTTTAACATATTTTGTACAAAAGTTTACAGGAAATGTGGAAAAAAACATTGCAATCGTATGTATTCCCACCGCTGTAGCTTATTGTTTTTGTTTGCATCCTGAAACATTGCTGTCATTGACAACTTGTTAAAGTACTGTACTTTCAGAATACTGTTCCACTCTCAATTATTTTTTTCAATTAATTAAATATTCCTTAAGCTGCAGAAGGCCAGTCAAAACATGTATTTTATTTCACTGAGTAATGTCTTGAATGTAGATTTGGATTCATAGTATTTTCAGCATTTTTCTATTGGGCTGTGCTTTAGGCTCTAAGAATCATAAACGTTTTCCTGAAAGAAGAACATGATTTATGAAAACTTTTACGATATAATAATCTTTATCTGTTTGTATGACAATAAGTCATTAAGATCCCTTTTCTATTCTATATGATCATCTTTCACAGGGTTGGGAAGTTGTCAGACCTTTGTACAGATGTAGGATCTTAATTTGACCTATATTGTCACAGAAAAATAATCCTGCAGCAACAGGATTTCAACATTTAGTTCATAATATTCCTTGATTGGTGTCTAGGTTATTAGCTGGCCACATGAAAACTGCAAGACTGTTGATATAGCTTTGTGTTAGTGTGGGTTTTCAGTGAATTTCTGTAAATCATGAAAAATTCTGAGCAGCAAAAGAGTGATCAAATGACGATCCCACATCTATAGTTATCAATTGAATTCATGCCAATTTTACCATATATGAAATCCTGATATTACATAAATAGTTAAGTATTGAATCAGTTTTCACTGATCTGAAGTTGTTCCTATTCACAAAGTTGAATTGAAGATATATAGGTCAACAAGGTTAAACGTGATGGGCGAGTGAGAGGACAGCGTCTTATGCACGTGAACCCCAAAGCCGCCTCACACCACCCAATGAATGGCCAACAAAAACCATCCCAGTGTAAACGTTTCTTAAATTGAACAAGGTAATGAATTTTAAACTGCTATAGTAACTGCTCCCAGACATGTGGTTTTAGTGTGTGAGCGTGGGTGGGTGGGTGTGGTTCGGATTTGTGGATGTGGCTGTGTCTCTTTGTGTGTGTGTATGAACGTGGGGATGTGTATGTATAGGTGGGGGGTTGGGAGTGTGTGTGTGTGTGTGGGGGGGGGAATAAAGACCTAGAAAACCAGCCTGGCTTAGTTGACAGGTGACAAGGGTTATTTTGAATGGGGATTTTGTAATACCAACAGTGTGGAAAGGCCTGGGTACCAATGGAGTCCTGAAAAGAGAGAAAGAAAACTTTTATGCTCGCAAAGGAGGAGGGAAAAGCCACCCGAGACTCCGGGGAACTTAGGATCTCCCTAATCAAACTGCTCCACTGTCTAGCGCGCTAATTTTTATTCAATCCAGAGAAAGATGAAATAATTACAATCGGATTGATCCCCTGTGTCAGTGCCTGTGTGGTATTTTCACTCCCTTTTTTTCCTGTTTGTCTTCAACTTTGACGTATCAGTCAGGCAGGGCCCTGGGCTGTCCATACAGAGGCCTGCTCCAGACATGGCTGAATGTTTGAAACGTTGGATTTAAGTGGTTTTGGAATTAACATCAGTTAATAAGAGACCATACCCAAAACTTGGTTTGCGACACAAAACACAGTGAGAATTACAAACTTAACTTATGTTCAGACAACTACTCCAAACAACTGTAAACCACTAAATTACTGGAATATGCATATACATTATAGAATTAAAGGCACAATCTGTATGTTCTCATTTCCCTATGGTATCGAGTACAAACCCAATCAATCTCAAACAACTGAGACAACAACAATGTAGTTCAATATATGCCAGCCTATGAGTGTGCCTGTTGTATTTCTTTGGTATTATGGGCATATACACTGCAAAGACCATCCTTTTCTATCCTGAGTAACATGTTTTGGATGGAAAGTGGACAGCATATCAACCAGCATGAGAAAGGATTCCCCTAGGTGCAAATCAGGGATCAGACTCCCTCCCTCCCCACATCCTAACCTTAACCAGTAGTGTTGTGAATTCAAAACTCACCGAAGATCAGCGTCAACTCCCCGAAAATGTTCAAGAACATCAGACAGAATTGATTGATTTTATTTGACAGTAAAATAAAATGCATACATTTTTAATACATGGAATAACACAATAAATACTTATTTCAATTGTGGTCCACATTACATAGATACAGGAATTGATACATAGATACAGACATGAAAATGGCTTCAGTCATCAGCCAGCTTTAAAAAAATTATGGTTTGTATAGCTTTAAGGATCGGACCCTTTTTTATTTTTTATTTTTTACAATTTAGCCTAAAATGACATACCCAAATATAACTGCCTGTAGCTCAGGACCTGAAGCAAGGATATGCAAATTCTTGATACCATTTGAAAGGAAACACTGAGAATTTTGTGGAATTGTGAAATTATTGTAGGAGAATATAACACATTAGATCTGGTAAAAGATAATACAAACAAACAAACAAGCTTTTTTTTTGGTTCCATCATGTTTGAAATGCAAAAGAAATGCCATAATATAATATTGCAGTTTAGGCACCATTTAGATTTTGTCCACCAGATGGCAGCAGTGTGTGCAAAGTTTCAGATTGATCCAGTGAAGCATTGAAATACTGGACAATGTTAATGTTTTGTATCAAGTCTGCCCAAATATGCCGAAATGGTCAATTGATACATGATCAAGTACATAACCACAGAGAACATACAAAAATGATATGGTAATACAAAAGGTAAGTTTACACACTCCCAGGAATGTCATACATGATGAATCATTAGCAACCAGGAGGTTGCTGGATCGAATCCCCGAGCTGACAAGGTAAAAATCTGTTGTTCTTGAGCAAGGCAGTTAATCCACTGTTTCCTGGGTGATGAAGATGTGGATGTCAAATTTATTTTATTTTATTTATTTTACCTTTATTTAACCAGGTAGGCAAGTTGAGAACAAGTTCTCATTTACAATTGCGACCTGGCCAAGATAAAGCAAAGCAGTTCGACAGATACAACGACACAGAGTTACACATGGAGTAAAACAAACATACAGTCAATAATACAGTATAAACAAGTCTATATACAATGTGAGCAAATGAGGTGAGAAGGGAGGTAAAGGCAAAAAAGGCCATGGTGGCAAAGTAAATACAATATAGCAAGTAAAACACTGGAATGGTAGTTTTGCAATGGAAGAATGTGCAAAGTAGAAATAAAAATAATGGGGTGCAAAGGAGCAAAATAAATAAATAAATGAAAATTAAATACAGTTGGGAAAGAGGTAGTTGTTTGGGCTAAATTATAGGTGGGCTATGTACAGGTGCAGTAATCTGTGAGCTGCTCTGACAGTTGGTGCTTAAAGCTAGTGAGGGAGATAAGTGTTTCCAGTTTCAGAGATTTTTGTAGTTCGTTCCAGTCATTGGCAGCAGAGAACTGGAAGGAGAGGCGGCCAAAGAAAGAATTGGTTTTGGGGGTGACTAGAGAGATATACCTGCTGGAGCGTGTGCTACAGGTGGGAGATGCTATGGTGACCAGCAAGCTGAGATAAGGGGGGACTTTACCTAGCAGGGTCTTGTAGATGACATGGAGCCAGTGGGTTTGGCGACGAGTATGAAGCGAGGGCCAGCCAACGAGAGCGTACAGGTCGCAATGGTGGGTAGTATATGGGGCTTTGGTGACAAAACGGATTGCACTGTGATAGACTGCATCCAATTTGTTGAGTAGGGTATTGGAGGCTATTTTGTAAATGACATCGCCAAAGTCGAGGATTGGTAGGATGGTCAGTTTTACAAGGGTATGTTTGGCAGCATGAGTGAAGGATGCTTTGTTGCGAAATAGGAAGCCAATTCTAGATTTAACTTTGGATTGGAGATGTTTGATATGGATATGGGTCTGGAAGGAGAGTTTAACCAGACACCTAAGTATTTGTAGTTGTCCACGTATTCTAAGTCAGAGCCGTCCAGAGTAGTGATGTTGGACAGGCGGGTAGGTGCAGGTAGCGATCGGTTGAAGAGCATGCATTTAGTTTTACTTGTATTTAAGAGCAATTGGAGGCCACGGAAGGAGAGTTGTATGGCATTGAAGCTTGCCTGGAGGGTTGTTAACACAGTGTCCAAAGAAGGGCCGGAAGTATACAGAATAAATAAGGCAGCCCCCCGCACCTCTCAGATTCAGAGACACATTTCAATTGAATACATTTAGTTGGACAACTGACTAGGTCTTTACACTAACTTTCACACATCTAGATAGCCGGGCGGGGTGGGTGTGGAGCCAGAGGCAGCACGGGTTCCAACTGTAGAACCCAGTTCTTACATTTGAAAATAAAAATCGATTTTATCAAACAAAACTATGCTACATTTTATCTCTGGGACACTCAAAATGACAAGTCAGAGCAAGATTACTGAATGTAAGTACATTATTTACCTTCAGATGTGAATGTATCAAACCAGTTGCCTTGATAAACGTTTTTTGTTGTTGTAAACTCTCCTCAAACAATAGCATGGGATTTTCTCCCTGTAATAGCTACTGTAAATTGGACAGTGCAGTTAGATGAACGATAATTTAAACTTTCTGCCCATACAGTGGGGAGAACAAGTATTTGATACACTGCCAATTTTGCAGGTTTCCCTACTTACAAAGCATGTAGAGGTCTGTAATTTTTATCATAGGTACACTTCAACTGTGAGAGACGGAATCTAAAACAAAAGTCCAGAAAATCACATTGTATGATTTTTAAGTAATTAATTTGCATTTTATTGCATGACATAAGTATTTGATCACCTACCAACCAGTAAGAATTCCAGCTCTCACAGACCTGTTAGTTTTTCTTTAAGAAGCCCTCCTGTTCTCCACTCATTAACTGTATTAACTGCACCTGTTTGAACTCATTACCTGTATTAAAGACACCTGTCCACACACTCAATCAAACAGACTCCAACCTCTCCACAATGGCCAAGAGCAGGGAGCTGTGTAAGGACATCAGGGATAAAATTGTAGACCTGCACAGGGCTGGCATGCTTTGTAAGTAGGAAAGCCTGCAAAATCGGCAGTGTATCAAATACTTGTTCTCCCCACTGTTTAAGACATGTCTATGTCCTGGAAAGTTTGTGGTTACTTACAACGTCATTCTAGTCACATTAGCGCAAGTTAGCATCAACCGTCCTGGTATAGGGACACAAATCCCATATAACCTGTTATGTCTGCATCCCTTTGTTCTCAATTTCCGCCTGAAGACATAACCAAATCTAATTGCCTGTAGCTCAGCCCCAGAGGCAAGGATATGCATATTCTTGGTATCATTTGAATGGAAACATTCTGAAGTTTGTGGAAATGTTAATTGAATGTAGGAGAATATAACACAGATCTGGTGGAAGAAAAGAGAAAGAAAGAGCATACGTTTTCTGTTTTTTATTGTTGTAGTATCATCTTTCACATGTACTAGAATAGCCACACAGTCAGATAGGATGCTGGAGACAATTTTGATGGATAACACAAGAGGGCAACTGTAGGTGTGCAAAGTTTCAGACGGATAACTTCAGGAATGGGTGAGCTACATGACATGTAGCATGAAGTCACCCAGGTGTCCCACACAAGTTGCCCAAATGTACCCAAGTGGCCGAATTGGTGAAATGACCTATAACTATATACAGCAGTGCAAATAACTATACACAACATATCAAAAAGCAATTCTAACACACACACATACTAAAAATATATATATATATTAGAAAATAAATATTTTTTTAAAATTAGGTGTTCCATTCAACTCCGGCCATTGTTATATATATATATATATATATATACACACACCCAAACAAACAAACTACACATTTCATTGCAACATTTAAAAAAAAAATGTATATATATAATATATATTTTATATTTCATAAAACGGCATTAGCACTTACCCGTCCAGAAGTACATCCTGTCCTTGCAGAAACAGCTCCTCAGTTCATTTGAATCTCACTTTCACTTTTTCACTTTAGACTTTGACTTCGCTTTACAAGATTTATTCGCCATGATATCTTCAATGAAATCGTTGAAACAACAACTTTCCGAAATACAGCTGCAGGTAAAAAGCCTTACAGCAACTCCTCTGATCGTCAAGGCGAGAATGGAGTTCCCTGAGCGTGCGATTACAAACAAGGAATTGTGGTCCATCCCCAAACCATTACATACTGGCGTTTACCTCAGCTCATTGGCTATTTACCCAGCTAGATTTCAAGAAGATCAGTGGTCATTGGGCAGAAATATAGTCAATCAATGAAGCTTCGCTAAAATTATTGGTGCGTAAGGTAGTCATTTATCGTTGTCTTCAAATCAGCTCACTTCAGTCAATACTACCTGCAAAAAAAACAATGTTATTTGGCTGTGTTGCAAACATCCAGAGGAATGCACAGATAAACGATTAATGGATTTTATCAAAGAAAACGGCACTTCATTTGATCAATGGGTCACTCAGGAAGAGAAATAAGATCTCTACAGATATCCAGTCTAGCAGATTAAATTGCTCAACCTCCAGATTAGTACATAGGGGGAGTTTAAAGGGAGCAAAATGATGTTGCCACAAGCAGCACCGGTGATATTGAGTTGAGCAAGACGCAACACTTTACTCTTACACAGTAACTGGCATGTGCACAGGTTAAGTTCACAATGCGTACAGCGTGGTAGCCACGGGACCAAAATAGTAGAAGAGTTGAGCCTCGCACTTCAACGCTCATAGTTTTGCAGAAATGTACCGACTATGCTGTTTACTTTCTAACTTTATATATATGTCATATCGCTAAGTCTACCTTTAAATACAATCTCACAAGCTTGTTTTGGCTGGTCTGTAGCTTTTTCTTTAGATGTTCAGGGATGCTGGTGAACCATGACGTGCACACATAGTCAAAGTGACACTGAACTAGTGCACCTGCCAGAGTGTTTAGGATGTCACCATCAAGACATTTTGAAAGCATTATTAAGCATGAACTTGGCCTGCAAGGTAAAACTTTGCGTAACACTTTTTGTCAAAAAATTTTGCTATCTGTTCAAAAGTTCAAGCTTTAGAATTGTCCTCCACTTAGATAAGTTTCAACAGTGATCGGGTTAATGTGAGGCCATAAGAGTGTGTGAAGAAGTAATTGGGATTTAAAGGACCCAAAAGTTTTGGTGGTTAAACACGCCTGCTGTGAAATAGGCCTGTTGAACGGGGGGAGGCATTTACTCAGGCAAACAGAGGCCACTCTCTCACTCCTGGAGTCCCCCGGAAGAAAGAAGCAGTCGGAAAAAAATATGTCATCCCCTATCCTCTGTCTCTCAGGTGGCGGCCATTACTGCTTTAACAGACTCTGATTAAATCATCCAGTGTTTGTGTGGGCATCCTGGTAAGGAGGAGAGGAGGGGTTAGAGAACGGGTTAATGTTCGGCTCCAGCTCAGATCCGTGTGTGGGAACCACAGGGGGAGAAATCCACGCCAGGACACTTTGTTTCCCCCCCTTCCTCCCCCATCCCATTTTCTCTCTGTCCATTTTTGGGGTTTTCATTTTCTATTCATGGGGTGGAGGGAAGGGTGTTGTTGAGAGCAAGTGGGCAGAGGTGTGTGTGTGACTGTGTGTGTAGGAGCGAGCGACCTTGTGCATGTGCATATACACATGTCTGTGTTTGTGCATGCACACATGTATTGATGGTTGGGGCAATAGCAGTACAACTTGGTTTTAGGCCTCGGACCAGGGCCTATGGTAACAATAACAATGGCCACAGTGTTGTTGAGGGAGTTGCGTCCAGGACCTTCGGACATTCTTCCCATGTCAGTATAATCACTGCTGGGAGGTAGCTCCATTAAGGATTACCATCTCATTAATAGTATCCATGACTTTTGTTCAAAGGCTACTTGTTGTAATGTTGCCTTGTGGATGACGCCTAATCCTCTAAGTCTGCAGCTGTAGGGAAGGAGAAGGGTAGATCCCATCACTCTCTCACTCTCACACTCACACTCACTCTCACTCACACTCACACACACACACACACACACACACACGCACAGGGCATCTCCCAGTACGTCCCTGATGGCCTGGCGGGGATCAGGCCCCCTGAAAGACAGATACAAACAACATTCAAATGCAAAGTCCCTCCCTTTTTGGAGAAAAAGAAACATCCATTCTGAACTTCCACCCACCCTGATCCCCTCAGTAAATCCAAAGCCTAGTCACCCTCCCCCCAGTTACTCCCCTTCACCCCCCAGTCCCCTGTCCCAGCGCTCCTGGCTCTCGTCCTCCCATTCAGGCCTCCCTTTTCCGACATGCACAGCCCTCCTCTCAGATGGTGGGCCAGATTAGGAGTCGAACAATACAGTTTTCAATGTAAAATGTGCATCTAGTTAAGCTCTTTTTATCCCTCCATCTCTCCTCTTTTACCCTGGGATGGGATAGAGAAAGGGAATAAGAGGACTATTCATCAAGTCATCTCTGGGTGTCATGTCTCGGCAAATGATGGAGAATTCTCTTTATCTCTCTCTCACTCTGTTTTTCAATTCTATGTTATTTACCACAGTGCATAGGGAGCCTCAATAATTTCAGAATCTCAGTTTTGACCTGTTTTCATGTCATTTCTTTCAGGTTTGTATTCATACTGTATATGTATCTATATATACAGTGCATTCGGAAAGTATTCACTTTTCCACATTTATGTTACAGCCTTATTCTAAAATTGATTAAATTGATTTTTTTCCCCTTATCAATTGACACACAATACCCCATAATGACAAAACAAAAACAGGTTTTTATTTTTTTTTGCAAATTTATTCAAAATAAAAAAACATAAATATTACATTTACGTAAGATTTCAGACCTTTTACTCAGTACTCTGTTGAAGTGCCTTTGACAGAGATTACATTCTCGAGTCTTCTTGGGTATGACGTGTGTGTATGTAAAAGATATGCTTCAGAAACACACTTGATGAGTAACCTGGCGCGGTTAGACTTGTATTGGCTTACCAAGATAATGTCTAGGCTTCAGTTTAGCGGGCTATCACAGTATTGTGGCAGCAGGAGACCCGGGTGTATGCGTGCCTGCATGCGTGTGGTACGCTGTTTCTGAGCTAACTTGTGTTCTGGCCCGGTCCTGTTGTGCTATTGTTGGTGCCCTGGTGTCTGAAATGGGTGCCCCACTGTGATGGCCGCATTGGTGTCATAAAGTCACCTAACCCCCTCAGCCACTTCTGTTCACACTCTCCATACCTCTCCCTCAGTCCCTCATTCCTCTCCATCCTTGGCTACACTAGAGAATGCTCTTTAGTAGGATCTTTAAAAAAATATGTTTTTAAAATCTAATATTACTGCTTATATGAGTTACTTGATGTTGAATAGAGTTCCATGTAGTCATGGCTCTATGTAATACTGTGCGCCTCCCATACTCTGTTCTGGATTCTGTTCTGGACTTGGGGACTATGTAGAGACCTCTGGTGGCATGTATTGTGGGGTATGCATCGGTGCCAGTAGTTTAAACAGACAGCTAGGTATATTCAACATGTCAATGAATACCTCTCACATATACAAGTAGTGATGAGGTCAATCTCTCCTCCACTTTGAGCCAGGAGAGATTGACATGCACATTATTAATGCTAGCTCTCTGTGTACATCCAATAGCCAATTGCTATTTTCCTAAGTCCCTCTTTGTGGCACCTGACCACACGACTGAACAGTAGCCCAGGTGCGACAAAACTAGGGTCTGTAGGACCTGCCTTGTTGATAGTGTTTTTGAGAATGCAGAGCAACGCTTTATTATGGACAGACTTCTCCCCATCCTAGTTACTGTTGTATCAAAATGTTTTTACCATGAGAGTTTACAACTTAGGGTTTAGTAAATGATTTGTCCCAAATACAATGCTTTTAGTTTTTTAAATATTTAGGTAGGACTAACTTAATCCTTGCCAAGCAGTCTGAAACTAACTGCAGCTCTTTGTTAAGTGTTGCTGTCATTTCAGTCACAGTAGTAGCTGACGTGTAGCGTTTCATCTGCATACATAGACATTCTGGCTTTACTCAAAGTCAGTGACATGTTGTTAGTAAAGATTGAAAAAAGTAAGACGCTGCCCTGGAGAATTCCTGATTCTACCTGGATGTTTTTGGAGAGTCTTCCATTCAAATAAAAAAATATATAAAAATTGTGTCACATGCACCAAACACAACAGGTGTACTTACTTACTCAGTCCTCTCCTGTACTCCCTGTTCATTCATGACTGGGGCGGCAGGTAGCCTAGTGGTTAGAGCGTTGGACTAATAACCGAAAGGTTGCAAGATCAAATTCCTGAGCTGACAAGGTAAAAATTGTTCTGTTGTTCTGCTGTCATTGAAAATAAGAATTTGTTCTTAACTGACGTAAAAAAAAAAAATTGGCCTACCTGGTATACTGGGTTTGCACTTTCAGGACTTTTCTATTGATAAACTTAAATCAAATCAAATCAAATTCCTTTATATAGCCCTTCTACATCAGCTGATATCTCAAAGTGCTGTACAGAAACCCAGCCTAAAACCACAAACAGCAAGCAACAGTGATGTAGAAGCACGGTGGCTAGGAAAAATTCCCTAGAAAGGCCAAAACCTAGGAAGAAACCTAGAGAGGAACCAGGCTATGAGGGGTGGCCAGTCCTCTTCTGGCTGTGCCAGGTGGAGATTATAACAGAACATGGCCAAGATGTTCAAATGTTCATAAATGACCAGCATGGTCAAATAATAATAATCACAGTAGTTGTCGAGGGGGCAACAAGTCAGCACCTCAGGAGTAAATGTCAGTTTGCTTTTCATAGCCGATAATTAAGAGTATCTCTACCGCTCCTGCTGTTTCTAGGGAGTTGAAAACAGCAGGTCTGGGACAGGTAGCACGTCCGGTGAACAGGTCAGGGTTCCATAGCCGCAGGCAGAACAGTTGAAACTGGAGCAGCAGCACGGCCAGGTGGACTGGGGACAGCAAGGAGTCATCATGCCAGGTAGTCCTGAGGCATGGTCCTAGGGCTCAGGTCCTCTGAGACAGAAAGAAAGAGAGAATTAGAGAGAGCAAACTTAAATTCACACAGGAAACTGGATAAGACAGGAGAAGTACTCCATATATAACAGACTGACCCTAGCCCCCCGACACATAAACTACTGCAGCATAAATACTGGAGGCTGAGACAGGAGGGGTCAGGAGACACTATGGACCCATCCGATGATACCCCCGGACAGGGCCAAACAGACAGGATATAACCCCAAAATCAAGCGTACCTAAATTATTTGAAGGAAAACAAATTAATTTCAACCCTGATCTGGTAGAATGAAATAGTGGATTGGCTTTTGTAGATTTCCAGCCTCTGCTTCAGACCTGTAGTTTAGTTGGAGTGTCACAAGAGCACCTCCTCCCAGCTGCCCACTGCACTGAGGCTAGGTAACACGGTCACCACCGATAAATCCATGATAATAGAACATTTCAATGAGTATTTCTCAACGGCTGGCCATGCCTTCCTCCTGGCTACTCCAACCCCTGCCAACAGCTCCGACCCCCCTCTCCCCCCCGCAGCTACTCGCCCAAGCCTCCCCAGCTTCTCCTTCACCCAAATCCAGAGAGCAGATGTTCTGAAAGAGCTGCAAAACCTGGACCCGTACAAATCAGCTGGGCTATACAATCTGGACCCTCTCTTTCTAAAACTATCCGCCGCCAATGTTGCAACCCCTATTACCAGCCTGTTCAACCTCTCTTTCGTATCGTCCGAGATCCCTAGAGATTGGAAAGCTGCCAGGTCATCCCCCTCTTCAAAGGGGGTGACACCCTAGACCCAAACTGTAACAGACCTATTTCCATCCTGCCCTGCCTATCTAAAGTCTTCGAAAGCCAAGTTAATAAACAGATCACTGACCATTTCGAATGCCACCGTACCTTCTCCGCTGTGCAATCCGGTTTCCGAGCCGGTCCGGGTGCACCTCAGCCACGCTCAAGGTACTAAACGTCATCATAACCGCCATCGATAAAAGACAGTACTGTGCAGCCGTCTTCATCGACCTGGCCAACGCTTTTGACTCTGTTAATACGGTGGTATTCTTGTCGGCAGACTCAATAGCCTTGGTTTTTCTAATGACTGCCTCGCCTGGTTCACCAACTACTTTGCAGACAGAGTTCAGTGTGTCAAATCGGAGGGCCTGTTGTCCGGACCTCTGGCAGTCTCTATGGGGGTACCACAGGGTTAAATTCTCGGGCCGACTCTTTTCTCTGTATATATCAATTAGATCGCTCTTGCTGAGGGCGATTCCCTGACCCACCTCTACGCAGACGACACCATTCGGTATACTTCTGGCCCTTCCTTGGGCACCGTGCTAACTAACCTCCAAACAAGCTTCAATGCCATACAACACTCCTTCCGTGGTCTCCAACTGCTCTTAAACGTCAGTAAAGCCAAATGCATGCTTTACAACCGTTCGATGCCCGCACCCGCCCGACTAGCATCACCACCCTGGACGGTTCCTACCTAGAATATGTGGACAACTATAAATACCTAGGTGTCTGGTTAGACTGTAAACTCTCCTTCCAGACTCATATTAAACATCTCCCAATCCAAAATCAAATCTAGAATCGGCTTTCTATTTCGCAACAAAGCCTCTTTCACTCACGCCGCCAAACTTACCCTAGTAAAACTGACTATCCTACCGATCCTCGACTTCAGCGATGTCATCTACAAAATAGCTTCTCTACTCAGCAAACTGGATGCAGTCTATCACAGTGCCATCCATTTTGTTACCAAATCACCTTATACCACACACCACTGTGACCTGTATGCTCTAGTCAGCTGGCCCTCGCTACATATTCGTCGCCAGACCCCCTGGTCATCTATAAGTCTATGCTAGGTAATGCTCCGCCTTATTTCAGTTCACTGGTCACAATAACAACACCCATCCGTAGCACACGTTCCAGCAGGTATATCTCACTGATCATCCCGAAAGCCAACACCTCATTTGGCCACCTTTCCTTCCAGTTCTCTGCTGCCAGTGACTGGAACGAATTGCAAAAATCGCTGAAGTTGGAGACTTTATTTCCCTCACCATTTTTAAACATCAGCTATCTGAGCAGCTAACCGATCGCTGCAGCTGTACACAGTCCATCTGTAAATAGCCCACCCAATCTACCTACCTCATCCCCATACTGTTTTTATTTTATTTGCTTTTCTGCTCTTTTGCACACCAGTATCTCTACTTGCACATCCTCATCTGCTCATGTATCACTCCAGTGTTAATCTGCTAAATTGTAATTATTCGCTCCTATGGCCTATTTATTGCCTACCTCCTTATGCCTTTTGCACACACTGTATATAGACTTTCTTTTTTTTACTGTGTTGACTTGTTTATTGTGTTATTGGCTTGTTTATTGTTTATTCCAGGTGTAACTCTGTGTTGTTGTCTGTCACAATGCTTTGCTTTATCTTGGCCAGGTCGCAGTTGTAAATGAGAACTTGTTCTCAACTAGCCTACCTGGTTCTTGATGCACCCATCCCGTTAGCGGGATAATTTTCTCAACCACCACTGAATTGCAGAGTGCCCAATTCAAATGAAATTACTAAAAATATTTAATTTTCATGAAATCACAAGAGCAATATAGCAAAACACAGCTTAGTGTGTTGTTAATCCACCTGGTGTGTCAGATTTCAATAAAGCTTTTCAGAGAAAGCATACTAAGCGTTTATGTAAGGACATTTCTCTCAGTAGACAAAATATTACAAACAGCTAGCAGCCAAGTAACTTGGTCACGAAAGTCAGAAAAGCAATCAATTAAATTGCTTATCTTTGATGATCTTTGGATGTTTGCACTCACGAGACTCCCAGTTACACAATAAATGTTCCTTATGTTCCATAAAGATTATTTTTATATCCAAAATACCTCCATCTGGTTGGCGCGTTATGTTCAGAAATCCACATTCTCGAGCGGTCACGTCATCACAGACGAAAATTCCACACAAATTCCACATTCCAAATAGTATCCGTAATGTTCGTAGAAACATTTCAAATGTTTTTTATAATCAATCCTCAGGTTGTTTTTACAATATATAATCAATAATATATCATCCGGGAATGTAGCTTCTTCAATAGGAGAGAGAGAGAAAATGGCTGCTCCAAGCTGTTGCGCATACAAAATGCTGCTGTTACCCAGCCATACAATGACGTGATGTGATCTTTCTCGCTCATGTTTCAAATTAAAAGCCTGAAACTATGTCTAAAGACTGTTCACACCATGGGGTAGCCATAGGAAAATGAATCTGGTTGATATCCTTTTTAAATGGAGTGAAGGCAGGCTATGGAACATGGAGCTTTCAAAATAGAGGTCACTTCCTGGTTGGATTTTCCTCAGGTTTTCACCTGCAATATCAGTTCTGTTATACTCACAGACAATATTTTGACAGTTTTGGAAACTTTACAGTTTTTCCTATCCTAATCTGACAATTTTATGCATATTCTAGATTCTGGGCCTGAGAAATAGGCAGTTTAATTTAGGTATGTTTTTCATCCAAACATCAAAATACTGCCCCCTACACAGGTTTTAAATAAAGGTGAAATATATATATATTTTTTAAACCTACCCTAACCCTAACCCTGTTGGTGTAAAGAATGTTCCCATCACCACACTTTACACAATAAACACACACACACACGCACACACACACGCACACATGCACACACACATTCACACGCACACACACACACACACACACACAAACACACACACACACATACACAGGTTATTGATCCAATCATTCAGTTACTGGTGATGAAGTCCTCAACCCAACTAGCCTGTCAAATTTCAGTTTTGTTTTTTACACCTGATTAGATTTGTCCCGATTGGTCTCCTGATTGTGACCTCTGGCACGTGACCTTTAAAACCTACAGTCTTCCCTGACACTGGCCCTGAAACTGGTCCCGGCCCTCAGCCAAAGGAACCAAAGGAGCCAAAGGCAGAGGAGTGGCTTGGCCATTTCT
Source organism: Oncorhynchus tshawytscha (assembly GCF_018296145.1). NCBI lineage: Eukaryota > Metazoa > Chordata > Actinopteri > Salmoniformes > Salmonidae > Oncorhynchus > Oncorhynchus tshawytscha. The sequence continues at coordinate 12,477,727 of NC_056439.1, read as the reverse complement.
CCAGACAAAAGGCAGGGCGGTAGGGGTGGCTGGGAGGACACACCAGCCCTGCCCCTCTTGAGTCCTGCCAAGGGGACAGGGAGCAAATTAGGACCAGTGTTTTTTGTCTGCCCTTTCTATTGGCTCCCTTACAGGGTTGACTGGTTTGTCAGGTGCCCTCAAACTGTTTGACCACATCACATATCCTTTCAGGCTGCCTCAAAGCGTTTCATGTTTTCGTCCCTGATTCATGTTGTCGCTTTGCGTATGTGCGTCGTTGGGCAACTGAAGCATATGTGTGGAAAATGTGCAGGCTTAAGGGTCCGGACACAAAGCAACCCCTGCTTTTATTAAGAGACTCACTGCACTGCTACATTCTCCTGTCCTTTAAGACATTCTTAAAGCGACCTTTTCAAGTGAGCAAAATCTCCCAGAGCACAAAACAGAGCAATTGAGACTGAAATAATCTCTCTGTTAATTGAATTCCAGGAGAGGAGTTCCCAGTCTTTCGAGGCAAGTCCTGCTGGAAATTTGGGGCTTACCAACTGAGAGCAGGAGGGGCTGAATGTGCAACTCGTGAGTGAGGAGAGCAGGATTCTTGGACGGGTTCAGAGTGTGGCACAGGTATAATGACATTTCCTCATATATTATGTTTAGCATATTCAACAGTTAAAGGTGCAATACTATATGTAGAAATAGCACCACCGTTATCTGGTTCCTAAAGTTCTATCATTTTCGCCTAATTTCAGTTTATGTGACAAAACAATATACAGGTAACTACCAAAATAAAGGAAACACCAATATGAAGCATCTTAATAGGGTGTTGGGCCACCACGAGCTGCCAGAACAGATTCAACACATCTTGGCATAGATTCTGGAACTCTATTGGAGGGACGCAACACCATTCTTCCACAAGAAAATCCCTAATTTGGTGTTTTGTTGATGGTGGTGGAAAATGCTGTCTCAGGCAACGCTCCAGCATCTCCCATAATGATTCAATTGCATTGAGATCTGGGCCCAGATTCACAAAACCTTCTTAGGAAGAAATTTCTTCTTAACTGTCATTTTTACCTTAACTATAGACTTAAGATGAAAGTTAAGCAAAGTTGCTATTCCTCAAAAAGGTTATTGGAAATGTTCTTGCACTATTTCTTATGTTTCCCCTTTAGGAAAAAGTTAAGAAGAAATTAGATTCTTGAAAATAACGTTTTTATATTTGTTAAACCCTTGTCTTAAACTCAATGAGAGAAGTGAAAAATTATTCTGTAGTTGTTCTTTTTCTCGAAATTTAAAAGGTCCAACCTAGATTCAAGCCAATCTCTTAGGTAGTTGAACATGTTATTACTCCAACCTCGTGAAAGTGACAAACTGATACATTTTCGTCAAAAACAACTCATATCGAAGGAGTGCCTTTGATTTTAATGACCTGGGCTCAGATTCACAAAACACTTCTTACACAAAAACTTAAGAAGGTTCTTAAGAAAAATAAGAAGAAGTTCATAAGATAGTTCGTTAGTGCAATTCCTCAACAATATCTTAAGATTTAATCGTTTCTTCCGAACTTCTCAAATATCTTCTTACAAATCTTCTTAAGATGTTTGTTGCTAGGCAACTGTTTTAGCTAGCTATCTAGCTAGCAATGGCAATCATGTTAGCATATTTCTTACTGAGATTACTGTTCTAAAGCATGTTCTTGGGTTGAAATAACTTTCATATGAAGTTTGTGAGTGAATTAAACATTAAACTGTCCTGAATTAAACATTAAACTGCCCTAAGTTTAAGGTAAGTGTTGAGCTATCTTGGAATTAAGGACATTTCCAAGTACTTTATTTTCAAGAATTACATTTCTTCTTAACTCTATCCTTAAGGGGAAACATAAGAAATAGCACAAGAAAATGTCTAATAACCTTTTTGAGTAATAGCAACTTTGCTTCTAATAGCCTCTTTGGGCTAGGGGGCAGTACTCTGAAGTTCGGGCGACTGACGTGCCCAAAGTAAAGTGCCTGTTACTCAGGCCTAGAAACTAGGATATGCATTGGATAGAAAACACTCTGACGTTTCTAAAACTGTTAAAATAATGTCTATGAGTTAACAGAACAAATATGGCAGGCGAAAACCCGAGGAGAATGCATCCGTAATTTATTTTTTGAGGTCACAGGCTAGTTCAATGCTAGTCTATGGGATAATCAAAAGAATTCCTCACAGATTGCAGTTCCTATGGCTTCCACTAGGTGTCAACAGTCTTTAGAAAGGGTTTCTGGCTTGTTTTGTGAAAAATTAGCAAGTATTTGTATTTTTTCTAAGGTGCCCCTCGTTAGGACTCTGGTCTTGTGGCGCATGTGAATGAAGGCACGCACTTGCACTGAACATACTACATTCCGTCTTAAATTTGATAGTTTATTTACATATTAGGGTACCTGAGGATTGATTAGAAACGTCTATAGTATTCTCTCTGGTATGCAGTCTGGTTTCCGCTCAGGATATGGATGTGTCACTGCAACCTTAAAGACCCTCAATGATGTCACTATTGCCCTTGATTCTAAGCAAAGTTGTGCTGCTATTTTTATTTACTTGGCCAACGCTTTTGATATGGTAGACCATTCCATTCTATTGGGCTGGCTACGGAGTATTGGTGTCTCTGAGGGGTCTTTTGCCTGGTTTGCTAACTACCTCTCAGTGCAGTGTATAAAATCAGAACATCTGCTGTCTCAGCCACTGCCTGTCACCGAGGGTGTACCCCAAGGATCGATCCTAGGCCCCCCGCACTTCTCAATTTACATCAACAACATAGCTCAGGCAGTAGGAAGCTCTCTCATCCATTTAAATGCAGAAGATGCAGTCTTGTACTCAGCTGGCCCCTCAAAGGAATTTTTGTTAAACACTCTACAACAAAGCTTTCTTAGTGTCCAACAAGATTTCTCTGCCCTTAACATTGTTCTGAACACCTCCAAAACAAAGGTTGTGGTTTGGTAAGAAGAATTCCCCTCTCCCCACAGGTGTGATTACTACCTCTGAGGGTTTAGAGCTTGAGGTAGTCACCTCATACAAGTACTTGGAAGTATGGCTAGATGGTACACTGTCCTTCTCTCAGCACATATCAAAGCTGCAGGCTAAAGTTACATCAAGACTTGGTTTCCTCTATCGTAATCATTCCTCTTACACCCCAGCTGCCAAAGTAACCCTGATTCAGATGGACATCCTACCCATGCTAGATTACAGACGTAATTTATAGATTGGCAGGTAAAGGTTGATCTCGAGTGGCTAGATGTTCTTTTCCATTCGACCATCAGATTTGCCATCAATGCTCCTTATAGGAAACATCACTGCACTCTATACACTTCTGTTAACTGGTCATCTCTGTATACCCGTCGCAAGACCCACTGGTTGATGCTTATTTATAAAACCGTGTTAGGCCTCACTCCCCCTATCTGAGATATCTACTGCAGTCCTCATCCTCCACATACAACACCCATTCTGACATTCACATTCTGTTAAAGGTTCCCAAAGCACACACATCCCTGGGTCGCTTGTCTTCTCAGTTCGCTGCACCTAGTGACTGGAACGAGCTGCTACAAACACTCTGATTTGACAGTTTTATCCCAATCTCTTCATTCAAAGGCTCAATCATGGACACTAACTGACAGTTGATGTATTGTTGTCTCTACCTTCTTGCCTTTTGTGCTGTTGCCTGTGGCCAAGAATGTTTGTACCCTGTTTTGTGCTGCTACCATGTGGTGCTCCTGCCATATTGTGTTGCTATCATGTTGTTGTCATGTTGTGTTGCTACCATTGTTACGTCCGTTGTTGAATGAGTTAGACCAAAGCGCAGCGTGGAAAGTGTTCATAGTACGTTATTAAATTAATAACAAAAAACAACAAAATATTATTGACCGTAAAGCTCTGTAGTGCTAAACAGCAACTATACAAAGACAAGATCCCACAAACTAGGGTGGAAAACAGGCTGCCTAAGTATAATTCCCAATCAGAGACAACGATAGACAGCTGCCTCTGATTGGGAACCCAACTCGGCCAACAAAGAAATAGAAAACTAGAATGCCTACCAAATGACCCCCTGACCTAACCAAATAGAGAAATAAAAAGGCTCTCTCTGTTCAATACAAGAAGACAACAAACCAACTCTACTTTTCAAGTCTTGCACAACTCTTAACAGTGTTACCCGGTTCCTAGATGGTCGTACTTCTTCATTGCACAAAGGAATAACCATCAACCAAATTCCAAAGACTTGTGACATCCAGTGGAAGCGGTAGGAACTGAAAACAAGTGCCTAAGAAATATAATTTCCCAATGAGAACTCACTGAACAAAAAAACCCACAATCTGAACGGTTAGTCCTCGGGGTTTTGCCTGCTACATAAGTTCTGTTATACTCACAGACATGATTCAAACAGTTTTAGAAGCTTCAGAGTGTTTTCTATCCAAATCTACTGATGATATGCATATCTTATATTCTTGGCATGAGTAGCAGGAAGTTGAAATTGGGCACGCTATTTATCCAAAAGTGAAAATGCTGCCCCCTATACCTTAAGAAGTTAACTGACTTGCCTAGTTAAGTAAAGGTTAAATAAAATTTAAATACACACATATATACACACATATATATATATACAGTGGGGCAAAAAAACTATTTAGTCAGCCACCAATTGTGCAAGTTCTCCCACTTAAAAAGATGAGAGAGGCCTGTAATTTTCATCATACTATGACAGACAAAATGAGAAAAATCCAGAATATCACATTGTAGGATTTTTTATGAATTTATTTGCAAATTATGGTGGAAAATAAGTATTTGGTCACCTACAAACAAGCAAGATTTCTGGCTCTCACAGACCTTTAACTTATTCTTCCTCTGTCCTCCACTCGTTACCTGTATTAATGGCACCTGTTTGAACTTGTTATCAGTATAACAGACACCTGTCCACAACCTCAAACATTCACACTCCAAACTCCACTATGGCCAAGACCAAAGAGCTGTTAAAGGACACCAGAAACAAAATTGTAGACCTGCACCAGGCTGGGAAGACTGAATCTGCAATAGGTAAGCAGCTTGGTTTGAAGAAATCAACTGTGGGAGCAATTATTAGGAAATGGAAGACATACAAGACCACTGATAATCTCCCTCGATCTGGGGCTCCACGCAAGATCTCACCCCGTGGGGTCAAAATGATCACAAGAACGGTGAGCAAAAATCCAAGAACCACACGGTGGGACCTAGTGAATGACCTGCAGAGAGCTGGGACCAAAGTAACAAAGCCTACCATCAGTAACACGTTACACCGCCAGGGACTCAAATCCTGCAGTGCCACACATGTCCCCCTGCCTAAGCCAATACATGTCCAGGCCCATCTGAAGTTTGCTAGAGAGCATTTGGATGATCCAGAAGAAGATTGGGAGAATGTCAAATGGTCAGATGAAACCAAAATATAACTTTTTGGTAAAAACTCAACTCGTCATGTTTGGAGGACAAAGAATGCTGAGTTGCATCCAAAGAACACCATACCTACTGTGAAGCATGGGGATGGAAACATCATGCTTTGGGGCTGTTTTTCTGCAAAGGGACCAGGACGACTGATCCGTGTAAAGGAAAGAATGAATGGGGCCATGTATCGTGAGATTTTGAGTGAAAACCCCCTTCCATCAGCAAGGGTAATTGAAGATGAAACGTGGCTGGGTCTTTCAGCATGACAATGATCCCAAACACACCACTCGGGCAACGAAGGAGTGGCTTCGTAAGAAGCATTTCAAGGTCCTGGAGTGCCATAGCCAGTCTCCAAATCTCAACCCCATAGAAAATCTTTGGAGGGAGTTGAAAGTCCGTGTTGCCCATCAACAGCCCCAAAACATCACTGCTCTAGAGGAGATCTGCATGAAGGAATGGGCCAAAATACCAGCAACAGTGTGTGAAAACCTTGTGAAGACTTACAGAAAACGTTTGACCTCTGTCATTGCCAACAAAGGGTATATAACAAAGTATTGAGATAAACTTTTGTTATTGACCAAATACTTATTTTCCACCATTATTTGCAAATAAATTCATTAAAAATCCTACAATGTGATTTTCTAGATTTTTTTTCTCATTTTGTCTGTCATAGTTGAAGTGTACCTATGATGAAAATTACAGGCCTCTCTCATCTTTTTAAGTGGGAGAACTTGCACAATTGGTGGCTGACTAAATATTTTTTTGCCCCACTGTATATATATATATATATATATACAGTGGGTAGAACAAGTATTTTATACACTGCCGATTTTGCAGTGTGATCTCTGTCACTGCTAACAAAGGTTTCTGTACCAAATATTAAATTCTGCTTTTCTGATGTATCAAAGACTTATGTCATGCAATAAAATGCAAATGAATTACTTAAAAATCATACAATGTGATTTTCTGGATTTTTGTTTTAGATTCCGTCTCTCACAGTTGAAGTGTACCTATGATAAAAATGTACAAATACTTGTTCTCCCCACTGTATATACAGTTGAGGTCGATTGTAATCGTTAAAACTCATTTTTCAACCACTCCACAAATTTCTTGTTAACAAACTTTAGTTTTGGAAAGTCGGTTAGGACATCTACTTTGTGCATGACACAATTATTTTTCCAACAATTGTTTACAGACAGATTATTTCACTTATAATTCACTGCATCACAATTCCAGTGGGTCAGAAGTTTACATACACTAAGTTGACTGTGCCTTTAAACAGCTTGGAAAATTCCAGAAAATGATGTCATGGCTTTCGAAGCTTCTGATTGGCTAATTGACATAATTTGAGTCAATTGGAGGTGTACTTATGGATGTATTTCAAGGCCTACCTTCAAACCCAGTGCCTCTTTGCTTGACATCATGTGAAAATTTAAAATAAATCAGCCAAGACATCAGAAATACAATTGTAGACCTCCACAGGTCTGGTTCATCCTTGGGAGCAATTTTCCAAATGCCACGTTCATCTGTACAAACAATAGTACGCAAGTATAAACACCGTCATACCGCTCAGGAAGGGGGCGTGTTCTGTCTCCTAGAGATGAACGTACTTTGGTGCAAAAAGTGCAAATCAAGCCCAGACCAACAGCAAAGGACCTTGTGAAGAGCCTGGAGGAAACAGGTACAAAAGTATCTATATCCACAGTAAAACGAGTCCTATATTGACATAACCTGAAAGGCTGCTCAGTTACACCAACTCTGTCATGAGAACTTATTGTGGAAGCTTGTGGAAGGCTGGCCAAAACGTTTAACCCAAGTTAAACTATTTAAAGCCAATGCTGCCAAATACCCACTGGGAATGTGATGAAATAAATTAAAGCTGAAATAAATAATTCTCTCCACTATTATTCTGACATTTCACATTCTTAAAATAAAGTGGTGATCCTAACTGACCTAAAACATGATTAAATGTCAGGAATTGTGAAAAACTGAGTTTAAATGTATTTGGCTAAGGTGTATGCAAACTTCTGACTTCAACTGTATTTATGTACTTTGTATTCCTCATTTACACAAGTGTTGGCATTATTTTTGCAGTTACCTGTATAGTTTAGTTTAGAGCAGTGGTCACCAACCAGTCGATAATATGATAATTATATCACTGTACAGTATATACTGTATGTGAATATACATGAACATATTCACACCTAATTTCAATTCACTGGTAAAGGGATGACGCCCTAAATATGACGGTAAAGACCCATGAATCACAACTATGTTTATTTATTTATATTTATTTAACCTTTATTTAACTAGGCAAGTCAGTTAAGAACAAATTCTTATTTACAATGACGGCCTACCCCAGCCAAACCTAGACGTCGCTGGGCCAATTGTACTCCCCCCTATGGGACTCTAAATCATAGCCGGATGTGATACAGCCTGGAATCTTACCAGGGACTGTAATGACGCTGTGCCACACACTTGAACACAAAGATCATTCCTAAAATGTGAAATGTTTCTTTTAATTTGCTTATATTGTTTTGCTTCACTGTAAAACAAAGAAAAATGCAACTGTTCAAATGTCTAAGTTTGCTGGACTAAAACATGTTAAGCTGACATGGAATACTATACTAACCAAGGCTGTAAAAAAATAACATACTTTTGAAGGCAAATAAATTCTTACTCAAGGGAGTTGTTGACCTTGTTCACTATAAGATGATTTTTTTTTAAATGATGTGTGTGAATACTGTAGGTATTGAAATTTGACTTTGCAACTACAATAGCTGAGTCAACCACACAATGTGTTTAGTTGCAAAACTAATTTAGACCCTCAACTTTGATGCAACTGAAAATATTGTGCTTTGTTATCTAAAGTAGTAATTTGCCATTTTACAGACATGATTTTCATCTATATTTCCACAGAACTGAGTAGTCATTGTAATTCAAAATTAGTTTTCATTCATAATGTTTTACCTAAGCTCTTTTGATGGAAGGAAATAAGTCAAAATATGAATAATTGGTTGGTGTTTAGACATAATGATATTAAAGTCTACAACAAAAATGTTTTTAATCTGAACGTTTTCACTTCTGAATTATATTATTCTTTAGGCAATGTCTTGGGAAATGACTCAAAATGCATTATATTCCTCCCAGTCCCGGGGAGTATTAGTCGATAGTGTCACAGAGTTATGGAATGCATACTGCCTCTTTGTCTTACCACCGTGTCAAATCAACTGATTCATTTTTAGTACTTCTTAGATGTCACATAAACCTGTCTCTCCTCGTGACACAAGTGCCCCTTGTTGTGGCACCACATGATAACCAAAGCCACCCCCGCGATACTCACACAGTCATAGGCACTGATCTGAGGGTTGCTTTGGAGACCTGTTGACCACAAAAACAATGGCCATCAGAAGCAGCACTGTCTCCTGGCAAATGATGCCTTAATTGTGGGAGTTAACAAGCCTGCTCTTTTTTTCCCATGAAAAACAAAGCATGATTTTGTTTTTCTTGAGAGCACAGGCAGACCATTTTCTAAGGCATATTGCACGCTTGTTTTGGTGTTCCCATGTCATGCTCTGCTCTGCATTGGGCTCCATGTCTCTCAGAATCTCACTGCCAAAGAAGAGTGACAAAGACTACGAGACTGGGGACACTTTTTCAAAGTTTGGGGATCATTTCCAAAAAATGTATTACTCATTTATCTGAGTCTTCTTTTGACCCTTTCCCACTTGTTTTCTCCTTTATATCGTTTCCCTCCTTCTGTCTATTCATTTTTTAGCTGGAATATCCCAGTGGCTGCACTAAATAGAGGTAATGTTGAATAGAACATCTCCATGGATTTGCATAATCTCGTGGCATTGGGGTTCTCAGTGCGGGTGAGCATATTGAGGGTTGTGCCAACTGCAAAAAGGTAAAGCCTTCATCCCTTGGCAGGGGGGACCCTCACCCTACCCTTCCAGAGTCTTAGTACAACAACTTAGTCCGAATCCAGCAGGTCCGCAGCTAATATACCACATCTAGCCAGTTAAAGCTTTCTCTTCTGAGATACTCCCGCTCTCTGTAATATTTTCCACTCAACTCAGCTTTTTTATGTATATATATTAGGCTTTGTCACTTGAAAACATGTTATATCTCACATATATCCATCTACATGGGCTATATAAAAATAGAATAATGAATAGTTAAATGATCTGTGTCAAATCTGTTTTTCTTCAAAGGGCTTCTTTACTCATCAATAACATATTCTCATGGAGCTGAGAGTCAGGCAGTATAACGGCGTAGACATGTTTTTTGTTGTTGTTGTTTGTACATTTCTTACAGACCCATTCATGTCTGCTCTTTCACAGTGCTTCCCATTCTTTGGCCTCCGGTCGACGCCAACAAGGCCTAAGATAGCTGTTTGCTCTCTGATGGGAAACTTTTGCTCATGTGCTGGGTTGGCTGCCAAGTTTTGGCATTGTTATTGGTGGTGGGGAGTGGGGAGGGGGGTAAAGCAAAAAGGGACCCTTAAACCCTGTGAGATAGTAGTTATTCATCTATATGTAGTGGGAATTGTCTCTCTCTTCTTTCTCCATCCCTTTCTCACTCTGTTGTTCTTTCTCTCCCTACTCTATTTTCATATTTTCGTCCTGCAGATTTGACATCCACCCGAATTGAGCCGGGGGGAGATCCGACATCTTTGGGTCACTTTGATTACCTTTGATTTCTTGCAGCTTGCGCGCCACTTTGGCTACTCTCCCAAGTCCTCGTGCTTTCCCAATGCCATGCGCAGCCCCCTGAAGAAAGGGGATGAGAATCTCCGGCAATGCTCCAGAAAGCTCCACTGTGTGTCTAACACACTTGTAGACGGCGTGCGTGCCAAGGTAGGGGTAAGGGGACATGGGTGGGAAGATAAGAGCGGGGGTAGAGGGGACTTACAAAACAAACAAGGGTAAGCCCCTATCGCCTTCAACACACACAACACTGTGCTACCCGCATCTGTCTAATGAGCTCAGTTGGGAGCTTGGGAGCAAGCTCAGTTGGGAGCTTGTTTAAGGTTACAGCACTGTGTGTGTGTGTGTGTGTGTGTGTGTGTGTGTGTGTGTGTGTGTGTGTGTGTGTGTGTGTGTGTGTGTGTGTGTGTGTGTGTGTGTGTGACTGATGGCTGTTGGGTGGGTATGAGAACAGGGGGCCATGGGAGTTTCCTAGAGGGACTTGCTGCTCACACTCACCCAGCAGAGAGAGCTTTGTCCTTCACGTGGGAGAACCAGAGGACCTCCACTCCTGTCTCCCTACCACCATATCCCCATTCGTGAAATTGGAGGGGGAGGCCACTCGGCTTTGCTGCAACTCTCAGGGAACCTCCCAACTTCCCCATTTCGGATCAACATTCTTCCCTTCTACCTTCCCTGTGATCATGATAATAATAATCACCACACTTTAAACAAAGCACAACTTTTAAGGATTAACAAAGCCTTTATAATCCCTTTTTAAAAGGAGAGTTGAATTCCACATATTTTCCAGATTTGAAATGACAGAGGGGGATACAGACTGGACAAACAGCTTGAAGGGTTGGAGCTGGGGTTGAACCTCTATCTCTGGTGGGGAGAGTGGTATAGGCTACATACTGTATATGTGTCTTGAGCCAGGAGATTTACCACTAGGCCACCGGCTCTGCACACCATAAACCATTTATAAGACTTACTGTATATATGTAGATGCTTCCAAAATCTTCGGAAGCAAATATCATTCCTTATAGTCCCAGTTGGTAATAGACCGCCCCTGTATGTGGGGAAAACAACCTGTGGTTACCTAGGTTATCCCATTGGCTCACAGCAACAACAACAAAATTGTTGTCTGCTTGTTTTACTCAATTACAAAACTAGATTTAAGAAAATTACAGCATGTCTAAAGATTACTTTTCAACATTGCCTGCTCCCAGGAATTCTGACAACTTAGAAAATCATAATATTATAGGGCTTCCGTCATGCCTCTTTTCATGAAGGTGCTAGCAGCCACGTGAGTGAGTACTAACTAGCTACCAACCGGAACATTAAGCTACCCAAGACCAAAAACACAAACAAACGGACTATACAGCTACAAGTACTGAGTACAGTTACAAACGGACTATACTAAACAAGTTACATTTCTTACCTGCGATTAAATCATTTTCACACACATATAACCTACTTAGACACCGATTTCCCACATTTCCTAGCCTCCCATGCTGAATATATGTTCTCTTTCAATTATTTGTTGGAGACGTTATTCTCACTTCTCTTCCTCACGAAGAGCACTACTCTCTAGTTCTCCTCAGATTGACTCCATACCTGTTTTCCTGCTTACCTGCTCACAAGTGAACCGTTAAGGATTTCAATGCAGTGTAGGTCTTCAGACCCTGTCGAGAGTTTGAGTACTAACCTGAAGGTTTTTGTTTTGTGTAAAAAAATCATTTTCTACTTCTCAGTCTCTATTAGTAGTTAGCTTCACGGCTAGCTATTAAGACTCGGTTAGCCCACGCTGCAAGGCTAACTTGGCTAGCTCGCTGAAAGGGAGGAAGGCACTCCCTCTTCTGCCTGCAACACAGACACAGGCCCCATGGCAGCCCGTTGGTTCCTGCATCTCGCCCCAGTCTCACAGCTTTGAGGGGGCAACAAGCTGGCCATGGGGGACTGAGATCTCCTGTGACTCAGCAGTCGTCTGCCAAGACTCAGGCTAGGCCCCTGAACCAGGCCAAACCTGTAAGGAAGCAGTCTACAGTATATGCTACAGCTGCAGCAAGGATCCGCCATCCTAACTCTGCTAATGGAAGTAAGATGGGTCGGACAACTTAAGGCGTAGCCCTAGCAGCTGAGAAGGATAAAGTGCAAGGCCAACGGCTCTCTGCCCTACCCTCTCACTTTGGGTTTAACAGTTGCCACTCCTTCCCCTCTCAGAGTTCGCAGCAGTGAAAGGCAGGCTGTGTTTAGACAGAACCCTATTCTCTGTGCAGCAGCTCACTTTAGTGACCGTGCTCACATGAGAAAATGGAGGAGACACACTTTTTGATCCCCCCGATTGCCTCCCTCCTTCAGGCTCTCCCCCAGGGATCTTCTCGGGTTTTCAGCAGGGGACAGAAGTCTGCATGTCATCTCTCCTTCCAGTCTCACCAACACACGGAGCAGGACTGCAATCTGTCTTTCGCCATCCACTGTGACCCTTTTACCCTTGCCTATGGCCTTTTCCCCTCTGACTGCTATAGAGCGAACTATCACATTCAAGCCAGCTCTGGTATGCGCCACTCCAGTTTTCCCACCAGAGGGCACTGATACTCTGTACAACAAGGTAGGGGAACACTAACCATATTAGCTACGCGGCTCTACGGGAGGACAAGTTTCCAGGACTTACTCTGGACGTTTTTTTCCCTCTACATGGCAAAGACAACTTGGCTCTGTTATGGAGAACACTCTCCATTCAGCTAGAGATCAGTCGGTACAGTAATTTGTTTCTTACTTTGGATCTTAGGGAAAAGGCGGAGAGCTATCTGGTACTTTTGAGTCAAATGTTTCGACCCACCTACTCATTCAAGGGTTTTTCTTTATTTTTGCTATTTTCTACATTGTAGAATAATAGTGAAGACATCAAAACTATTAAATAAAACATGTGAAATCATGTAGTAACCAAAGAAGTGTTAAACAAATCAAAATATATTTTATATTGAGATTCTTCAAAGTAGCCACCCTTTGCCTTGATGACTGCTTTGCACACTCTTGACATTCTCTCAACCAGCTTCACCTGAAATACTTTTCCAACCGTCTTGAAGGAATTTGCACATATGCTGAGCACTTGTTGGCTGCTTTTCCTTCACTCTGCGGTCCAACTCATCCAAAACCATCTCAAATGGGTTGAGGTCAGGTGATTGTGGAGGCCAGGTCATCTGATGCAACACTCCATCACTCTTGTTCTTGGTAAAATAGCCCTTACGCAGCCTGGAGGTGTAATGGGTCATTGTCCTGTTGAAAAACAAATGATAGTCCCATCAAAGTGCAAACCAGATGGGATGGCGTATTGCTGCAGAATGCTGTGGTAGCCATGCTTGTTAAGTGTGCCTTGAATTCGAAATAAATTAACGAATGTGTCACCAGCAAAGCACCCCCACACCATCACACCTCCTCCTCCATGCTTCACGGTGGGAACCACACATGCGGAGATCATCTGTTCACATACTCTGTGTCTCACAAAAACACGGTGGTTGGAACCAAAAAATCGCAACTTTAGACTCACCAGACCAAAGGAAATATTTCCACCGGTCTAATGTCCATTGCTCGTGTTTCAAGTAAGTCTCTTCTTCTAATTGGTGTCCGTTTTTATAGTGGTTTCTTTGCAGCAATTCGACCATGAAGGCCTGATGCAGTCTGCTGCCTGTCATGTCACCCTGACATAGTTTTGCGAGAATTATTGGAATAAACGGGGGCTGGTCTCTGCTGGTCTCCGAAGAAATCCTCATTGTCTGAGACCAAGTCAAGACCGAGTAAAAATGTATCAGAGGCCGAGACAAGACCGAGACACTCATAGTGTGATCTCGAGACCGGACTCGAACTACAACACTGGATTATGCCTATCTCCTTGTTTATAGACCGGCAGTTTGCTGTGACTCAGTCAGAATGCGCTTCTGCGCATTGATAGGTTGCTAGCAAACATCCTGGCCTATTTATTTATTATAGTGGCAGGCTAACAGGATGCAGCAGCCATCTAAATGATCAGACTGAAGCATGCTTTGAGAAGTGATCGAGTGAACGGAGACAGCTTTGCTTCATCCAATCAGAGCATCAGGATCAGTCAACCAATCAAATGTATTTATATAGCCCTTCTTACATCGGCTGATGTAAGAACATGGCCAAGATGTTCAAATGTTCATAGATGGCCAGCAGAGTCAAATAATAATAATCACAGTGGTTGTAGAGGGTGCAAAACCCTTGTAGAGGGTGCAAAATTCTGACCACTGAGCAATTAGGTCAAAATCAAACGGCAGAGGGCGTTGGCCAATTGCGGTTCTAGTGTGAAGTCATTTCATGGCCCAGAAAGTGATACAGTTCATGCAGAACTGTTGTTTTGTCTATGAGGGGGACACTTTGCTTACGGCCAAACTCTAAGCCTTCAGTTCGTCCTGAGAAGTGTCAATTGTGCATAAGACCCTTTCACAGCAGCAACTACCCACTGAAAAGCATGGAGATGTAATATTCCTCCATCTTTAGCTTTGCTACTGCCCTTGGCATCCCTAGGCGTATGCGTGGGCTGTGCTAGCTACTGTTCATGTCTGCAGTCTTCCCAGGGTTTTTTCAGGTTAATGTACCTAACCCCATCTTTGGCCTGGGTCGACTTTTTCTCATTATCGCACCTTGGAGCCTATGGCTTTTCGCCTGTCACCTTCCCTAGAACGGTGTCCTCGTAGTTGTCCAATATTCATCTATTTGGATTGGTAGGAGAGCTCAGGCGAGGGTGTCAGGCGAGGGTGTCAGGTGAGGGTGTCAGGCGAGGGTGTCAGGCGAGGGTGTCAGGCGAGGGTGTCAGGCGAGGGTGTCATGCTCTTCACTCATTGGCAACCACTCATGGAAGAGGGTGGGCCCTTCTCTCTCCAACGATATCCTGCCAGATCATGGGGGCTATTATATTGACTTATAGTGGCCAGGGTGATAGCCTTCAGAGGGGCATGGAAGGGCCCTTTCCTACAGAGGAGTTTACCTCTTGGGCACTGTTTTAAACTGAGATTGTGTGTGCCTTGTATTGGGTTTCCCAACACTTTGTTTTGAGGTTTTGTCCCAATTGGTTGCCTCTGCACCTTTTCGGTGTGTACTCCCTCAGTTATTGGGACCTCTGAGGGTTGCTGATCTTTGAGACTACCCTGGCTTCAGAGAGCATATCTTTGTGATACCGAAACAAATAATTGAAAGAGAACTTAAGGTTACTTCCGTATCCCTGGTTCCCTGATATTATGAGTGAGATGTCTCACCTCATTCCCCTAATCGCAAGAGCGCGAGGAAGAAAAGCATGTTTGAAAATAACCTGAGGGCGAGAGTGGCTCCTTATAATGAAAGTGAGGGGCTCCCCTCATTCGCCACTGTCCAACATATGCTTTTGATAGATTCTTCCAAGAGTAGGTGATC
This sequence comes from Oncorhynchus tshawytscha, assembly GCF_018296145.1. Lineage (NCBI taxonomy): Eukaryota > Metazoa > Chordata > Actinopteri > Salmoniformes > Salmonidae > Oncorhynchus > Oncorhynchus tshawytscha. The sequence continues at coordinate 12,462,194 of NC_056439.1, read as the reverse complement.
ATAGCAAATCTCCACGTGAGATATCTCACTCATAATGTATTCTAATGTATATTGTGTTTAATGTGTATTTTAAGTTGTATAAGTCAGGGTGCATTTGGAAAAGAGACATAGGTCTCAATACATCTTCTCTGTCAAAATCAAGGTTAAATAAATAAATAAATAATATCAGAGATCCGGGGTTACGCAAGTAACCTTAATTTACCCCAGGTGCTCAAAGCACTTTTCATTGTATGGGTTAATCACACCAGTATCCACACCCTTGATAACGACCCTTACATATTATAATCTGCCATTATTTCCCTCCCTCTACACTGGCCTAGGTGAAGCTGTCATTGGATGAGTTGCAGGGGGAGTTTGAGGAGATGGATCCTTATAGGAAGGGGTTTGTGAGCCAGGAGGAGTTCCAGGAAGTGCTGAAAGGTCTGTGTGTGCACCTCGATGACTACGAGTGGGAGATGCTGGCTCGAAAGTTTGACATCGACAGGGATGGAAGGTGGATGAAATGAAGGGAATTCTGATTAGTTGACATACAGGATAGCCTATCCCTGTTAATTGTTTTGCACAAACCTAACATTTTTGCACAAACCTAAAACCATCAGACTGATGTTCCATCTGATTGTGCCTCAGCCACATTCCAGTGGCTATGGCCAATGGCTTTGATCCTTATAATGTGAATGAAATTCCATCCTCAGAGTTTCCTTTGGGAGACGGAAACAGCCGTGGAGGCATGGATCCAACATGGCCGCCATACTGCAGTCCCATAACGAAACATAGGATCTGTCTGCAGAGAAATGTTCTTCCTTGTGTGACCAAGTACCACTTAGCTCAAGACTAAGTAAGAAAGTACACTTACTAACTTTTAACCAATGTGTTCCACCATAGATTTAGGATATTGTAATCCACTTCCATATCCTTATAGAGTACAAGATCGAGTTAAACCCCATTCAGCATGTTGAAACCCTTACCATGATTTATTTTCATAATGAGCTTTATTGAATAATTGCTGCTGAAAGAAAATTATAATACTCCTTTGGAAAAAGTTAGTTATTCAAGACTTCTTGAATTAGAACCATATTACTTTTTTAAAAATTAAAATAAACTAAGTAGAGCTAAGCACAGGCAAAATCCTAGAGGAAAACCTGCTTCAGTCTGCTTTCCAACAGACACTGGGAGACAAATTCACCTTTCAGCAGGACAGTAACCTAAAACACAAGGCCAAATATATACTGGAATTGCTTACCAAGACGACTTTCAAATGTTCCAGAGTGGCCTAGTTACAGTTTTGACTTTAATCGGTTTGAAAATCTATGACAAGACTTGAAAATGGCAATGATCAACAACCAACTTGACAGAGCTTGAAGAATCTTTAAAATAATAATGTGCAAATATTTTACAATCCAGGTGTGCAAAGCTCTTAGACTTTCCCAGAAAGACTCACAGCTGTAATCACTGCCAAAGGTGATTCTAACATGCATTGCCTTAGGGGTGTGAATATTTATGTAAATGAGATATTTCTGTATTAAATGTTCAATAAATTTGCAAAAATTTCTAAAAACATGTTTTCACTTTGTCATCATGGGGTATTGTATGAGATTTTTAAAAAAAAGTATTTTGGCACTGTAGTGGGGTCCAGAATTATTGGATCACTTGATAAAGATGAGCGATAATGACTCTTGTCACGCCCTGGTCTTAGTATTTTGTGTTTTCTTTATTATTTTGGTCAGGCCAGGGTGTGACATGGGTTTATTATGTGGTGTGTTTAGTCTTGTTTTTTTTTTGTAGGTATCGGGATTGTGGTATAGTGGGGTTTTCGAGAAAAGTCTATGGTTGCCTGAAGTGGTTCTCAATCAGAGGGAGGTGTTTATCGTTGTCTCTGATTGGGAACCATATTTAGGCAGCCATATTCTTTGAGTGTTTCGTGGGTGATTGTTCCTGTCTCTGTGTTAGTTTGCACCAGATTAGGCTGTTTAGGTTTTTGCGTTACGTTTCTTGTTTTGTATTGTTTGTGTTCTTTCTTCATTAAACATGAATCTAAGTAACCACGCTGCATTTTGGTCCGCCTCTCCTTCGACGCAAGAAAACCGTAACATCTATAAAATAAATATTTCAAATACTGAGCTATATTGTAGTGTCTAACAAATTGGGAAATTATATTATTTTATACTAATACTCAGAGAAAGAGATTATGTTTGGGTCAAAGATCATACCCTCATCTCACATATCACCATTACCAATAGCAGGGGAGATTAGCATGTTTTGGGGGTATGATCTTTGACCCTCTGTAACTTTCTCACTCATCATTACTCACAATTCATTCAGGATTATCCGTAATTATGGTAGTATCCACATTAATGTAGAAGTTTTTAGAAACATATTCCGTTCATATTTACAATGTGACTCCAAAATGATATAATACATTACTTACCATTCAATTATATTGGGAAAAAATCATCCGAAACACAAACAAAATGAGCTGAAAATACATCCAACAGGTTTGTAGAGTCACAAGCTTGATGTAGTCATTTGGGACCAAATACTAAACTTAACAAAATCTCCCCAAAAAATATTGTATTCCTGTTTTCAATACTCCAGCACATTCCTTTTGCGAGGATAACGACACTGAGCCTTTTTCTAAAATGTTTTATGAGATTGGAGAACACATTGGGAGGGATCTTAGATCATCCCTCAATACAGAATCTTTCCAGATCCTTGATATCCTTCATCTGCGCTCATGGACTTCCCTCTTAAATTCAAACCACAGGTTTTCAATAGGACTCAAGTCCTGAGACTGAGATGGCCATGGCATAATGTTGAATTTGTTTGGTCAATTAACCATTTCTTTGTAGATTTTGAAATTCCACAAATTAACTTTTAAAGCACGCTTGTTAATTGAAATGCATTCCAGTTGACTACTTCATGAAGCTGGTTGAGAGAATTCCAAGACTGTGCACAGCTGTCATCAAGGAAAAGGGTGGCTATAAAATATATTTTGATTTGTTTAAAACTTTTTTGGTTACTACATGATTCCGAATGTGTTATTTCATAGTTTTGATGGCTTCACTATTATTCTACAATGTAGAAAATAGTAAAAATAAAGAAAAACCAAGGAATGAGTTGGTGTCTCCAAACTTTTGACTGGTACTGTATATATGAGTGAGAAAGTTATAAACACACAAATATCATACCCACCCAACAATGCTAACCTCCCCTGTTATTGTAATGGTGAGAGGTTAGCATGTCCTGGGGGTATGATATTTGTGCATCTGTAACTTTCTCACTCATCATTATTCACGATTCATTCAGGACTATCCGTTATCATGGTGTAGATGTGTTTAGAAGCATATTAAATTCTTATTATAAAAGTGAAATTTTTTATATTTTTTATTTATTTATTTATTTAAAAAGTATATATTTATGGGACCAAAAATATACAATTTTTGGTCCCATAAAATGTGGGGACTATGTACAAAAGTGCTATAATTTCTAAATAGTTCACCTGATATGGATTTTAAAAAATACTCTCAAATTAAAGCTTGTATAATTTCAAATCCAAAGTGCGGGAGTACAGAGACAAAACCACAAATGATATGTCACTGTCCCAATGCATTTGGTGCTCATATGTAACAAACTCTCCATGTGCTTTACACTTGTACATTCCTTCATGTTAAAATCAGTTCAAAGTGGTATTTTGTTCAGTTTCAACATTCCTGTAAGGAGGGAACTCTTGTTTGTGAAAGTTCAGTGTGTGATATTAATGCAAAAGATAAACATTATCTAACCAGTGAGACATTGAAAGCTCACTCATTGAGAATCAGTTTACATGACAATAAATGTTTTTTTTTGGCGGGGATCCTTTGTTTCTGTGTTCAATTTATTATTATTCATGGTGAGTGCTGTCGCTAAATCTTTTTCATCTGGATGAACAGGGAGTCTTTTTTTCTCTGCTAAACTTTGTGTTTAGAGCACAGACTTAAACCAATATTGGGGCTGTTGGGACCAAAGTATTTTTTCAAAAGCCCTCCTCTTTTATCTTATTATCACTTTTCCATCTGCGTGGGCACTTTGTCTTCCCCTTTTGGTCCGTAGCTGGCGTTGTCCATTTATCCATCCATCCATCCTCTAGTCCACACAAGGACACCTGCAGACCCCTCACTCTCTTTGCTTTAACCCGCACCCATGGGACACTCTGGCTAATTAGTGTGTGTAAAAGTGTACATGTTGGTGAAAGAAGGAGAGGAAAACAGTAACAGGGCTCCCTGACCTGGGCTGAAGAGGGGAGAGGGCCTGGTGGAGACGGGTCTGGGGTGCGGGGGTCTGGGGTGTCCAGCAAGCAGCTTTAGTCCTTCACTTCCATAGAGAACACTTTGATTTCATGGGGGTGATTACTTTTCTTCCGATTCACTCAAGGATGAAGCCCAAGGAACCAGAGATTGTCCTCCCATGCAGGCCCACCACAATGGGGCAACCCTAGCAAAAAACACTATGAGTTTCTCACTTTCTTTTTTACCTCTCTTTTCTCACCGCTGTCTTGGAAAGCAATGCCATACAACTTACTTAAAGAAAGAGTGAAGGGACAGGAATTGGGATTGGGGAGGAGATTAGTTGAGTTATTGAGAGACAAGGGAAGAGCATTTAAGGCACAAGCTGGACAAAATCAACTCCCTACTAGTTGGAAGACATTTTATTTTCTATGTGGGGGAAAGTCAGAGGCCCTGCCACAATTGAGTTATCAGAGTCCAGGTAAAGAATTTGCCCAATTGAAATGAGTCCAAATATTTTTAAAGGAGGGCAAGAAGGCTGAAATGGTTTAAATTTAAATGGTGGGTCCAAAGTTGTTTTTAAGAATGGCAACAGGGCTGAAAATTGTCAACATTTTTATGGATTGATTGAAATATATGTATTTTTTAATGATGGCAATGACCATGGTCGGGTCAAGAGCACTTCTTTAGTTGACTTGTAAATCCCAAGGTTGACTTTATCCTCCGCTGATAAAATGGTTAGACTGGAGCACTGTCCTCCTCCAATGTTGGATCAACAATGCACACCATGGCTCACTGACAATTGATAAAATTGTATGCAAATGAAGGGCAACTATTAAACCAAGGTGGCCCTCATCTTGTCCTCGGAACTGCAAACTTTAATCTGACCCACAATGATGAATAGTCTAGCCTAATTTGCCAAAATATATGGAGTTGATGCAATTTGCCTATGCCAAAAGTGTGTGAGAATGTTCATATTTCATCTGTAGTCCTTGAAAATCCCTTCATGAAGAATCCCCAAATCACTTTCATGTTTTATTTTATTTAACCTTTATTCAACTAGGCAAGTCAGTTAAGGACAAATTCTTAAATTCTTATGATAATGTTAAAAAGCATTTTGCATTACTGGTGTTGTGAAACATTTTCAATTCATTGTCAGAATACATCAAGTGACCACTTTATTTCTTACTGGCATGAGAACTGATATTTTCCCTACTAACAATACCTCACCTATTATAACCATGAATAACAATGTTATAACAGTGTAGATACAGACATAGATTGATATTTGTGACAAAAGACTTTTGTTGATCATTGAAATCTCATTGATAAACTTTAGCTTGGCTGAGGGAGCGAGGGATGAATGGGACCTAACATGCAAGCTTGTTTAAGATAGGGGCTTAAAGCATGGAGTTGCCCCCCTTCCCAGAAACCTCTGTTTCTCATGTTGTTAACACACAGAGATGAACCCTTCCCTAGAAGGACCTCCTCTTTGAGAGAGAGCATCGACAAATCGTGTTTGTTATTTTAATTATATTTAAATGTAGGTAGAAGTGCCTCTAGAAACCATTGCTTCTCTCTGTGTTGAAACAAGGAGATTAATCCTTTCCTTTAGGGCTCACCCCTCTCATGCAATGCCATGCATATTGGCCACATGGTGGAACTATAACAATCTATTTCAAATGCAAACTTTGAAAGGTCAATCCCCTCGCCCCACCCTGTGTGACACAGTCCTGAAATTTGATACTCATGTCCCTCTCCTCACAAGCAACACATTTTCCTAAATGGCCCATGAAGTCCGCCATGATGGATTTTTTAGCCATTTTGAATTCCTCCAGAACTGCTAGGCCGATCTAGATTAAACTTCATATACAGCATCTATTGACCAAGCTCTCTCAAGGCAATATTATCTGCGAGTCTAGCTAATTTGTTGTGTTACAGCCTGAATTTAAAATATATTTTTTTAATGTCACTGATCTACACACAATACCCCATAATATCAAAGTGGAATTATGTTTTTAGTCAAATGAAAAGCTGAAATGTCTTGAGTAAACAATTATTCACTACAAAGATACAAGAGTGTTTCTAATTCAGTTGACAGAGAGGAAGGAAACCAATCGGGGATTTCACAATGAGGCCAATGGGGATTTTAAACCAGTTACAGAGTTAAATGGCTGTGATAAGGAGAAAACTGAGGATGGATCAACAACATTGTAGTTACTCCACAATACTAACCTAAATTACAGAGTGAAAAGAAGGAAGCCTGTACAGAATACAAATATTCCAAAACATGCATCCTGTTTGCAATAAGACACTAAATACTGCAAAAAATGTGGCAAAGTAATCAACTTTTTGTCCTGAATACAAAAGCATTATGTTTGGGACAAATCCAACACAACACATCACTAAGTACCAGTCTTCATATTTATAAGCATGGTTGTTGCTGCATCATGTTATGGGTATGCTTGTCATTGGCCAATACTAAGGAGTTGTTTTTTAGGATAAAAAGAAAAGGAATAGAGCTGAGTACAGGCAAAGACCTAAAGGAAACCCTGGTTAAGTCTGCTGTCCAACAGAAACTGGGAGACAAATCCACTTTTCAGCAGGGCGGAGTTACAGTTTTGACTTTAATTAGCTTGAAAATATATGGCAAGACTTGAAATGGCTGTCTAGCATTGATCAACAACCAACTTGACAGAGCTTGGAGAATTTGTTTTAAGAATGAATGGGCAAATATAGTAATATCCAGGTGTGCAAAGGTTTTAGAGACTTACCCAGAAAGACTCACAGCTGTAATCGCTGCCAAAGTTGCTTCTAACATGTATTGATTCAGGGGGTTGAATACTCAAATCAAAATGATGTTCCATTCAACAAAATGTGGAAAAATTTGTCAACATCATAAAAAATCATCCAAAATATGTATATTGCATGATATGTTTAATTTTGAGTTCTGATATTTGGCAAGCGTGATAAGGAGCACAGATGTAGCTAATTTAGGGCAATGTGTCCAATTTGTCCTGATGGTGGCATATTGGGTCCACAGCTGAACCCCGACATTGCTGCTTGCAGCTATATTTTACTATTTGCATTTTATTTGAATATAGGTGTAGAAAACTAGGGCTGGATGGGTGGTGCACTGTGAATGTGCACCATTATTAAGGGATCACCCAGGAAAGAAGCTTACTGTCAATCATGGTGTTGGAGTTCAACAGACTATTGTGTAAAATGACACTTATTCCAATCACCTATTCTGATCGATAATGTGTGCACAATAACTTATTGACCCCATCTTTAAAAAATTGTATCTCAAATCTGGTATATGACGGAGCTTGTATACGGCCTAATAGGTTGGCATCTATATCTTCATAATCATATTTCATAATTGACTATATTTTTACTCAATGATTCAAATATAAATATTATCCCATCACTTAACAAGACAACACCTCTCACTATAGCCATTGGTTGCGCTGAGTCACTGCCTTTAAATAACGTGGTAAAAGCATTGATGCCGATGTAAGGATCTTAATTTGAGCCAGTATGCTACAGCTGAAAAATAGTACTGCAGCAAAAGGAAATGTAAATTATGTGGATTATAATTAATGGAAATGTTGGTAGGGGTTGATACATTTTTGTAAGGGAAAATCAAGTCTGAAATTAAAAAGTGAAAATGACAAACTTCAGAAGTGTTTTTAAACCTCAAATACTCTACAAGTTTTTGTAATCGTGCAACAGGGTGATCGGTTTTAGGTCTTAGGAGGGTGCCAAAACGTTAGTTCAGCAATGAGTTAATGAATAACATATATTTGGGAGTGTGTGACTTTCTTAATTTTTTCAGTTTTCAATAGCCATAAAAAATCTTCAAATTATAGAAAAGCAACCTCTATCATGTTTATGATGGTACATATGTTTTAATTAGGAAGTTGAGTAATTGATGAAGAGGAGAGTAGCCTAACTGTCAACCTCAACATATTTTCATATTTGAGTTAACAAGAGTCCATCCTTCACAGAAGAAGGGAAGTCCCAGTTTAGTGAGTTAGTTTAGTGCTTATTTAATTGTAAGTGGCCTAAGGTCCTATCGACACATAATACTACTAGCCTAGAGGATAAAGATAAGTGGACCACGGTTTCTTGTCAACTAGCATCTTACTGGCTATAATCCGTTTCCACTAACATTGCTATATGCTCCAAAAATGCTAGGATATTCTGTAACTTGCTAAATAACCAGTTAAAGGACGTTATATACTTTCTTAATTCCATTATTTTACTTTTAGATGTGTGTATTGTTGTGAATTGTTAGATACTACTGCGCTGTTGCTGCTAGAAAGAGAAGCATTTCGTTACACCCGAAATAACATCTGCTAAATATGTGTATTTGACCAATAAAATGTGATTGTATTTGTTTAAAAACAGATTGTATGAAAGGACAACACCCTTGGTTAGTTTAAAATACGCGTAAAAGAAAGTTAACCAGCCTATCCCTTTAAGAAATACAAATATATATGTTTGTAGAAATGGCCTGAGTGGTTTGACTGTAACAGGCTAACTCTTTTGTAATAAATGATTTAGAAGAATGAACAATTCGGCCTATTCATAATCAATAGACCAACGCTATTATACCATCAGATTTTTAGGGAGATTTTCACCAATTGATGACCAACCTATGTTATAATACCACAAGAAAACCAAAAACTGTGGGAAATAAACATTTACTTTTATTTAAAAAATATATATGTATTGTACAGTATACAATATCCACAATCTTTAAGTATATTATTATGAACACATATATAAATAAAGACAACACAAAATGGTTGCCGGATTCTATTTACAACGCGTGTTGCGTACTGTGCAAACTGAACGCATTCGCGTGCGGGTGGCCGTTAAAGAAGTTGAAGTAGTGATGGTCAAGTCCTTGCACTGGTGACAAGTAGCCACCGTGGTGCTGTTGCGTCGGCGCGGAAAGCGGCACAGTTGGGTACGACATGGTTGGGCTGCGTGCAGTGCTGTGCCAAGAGAAGTGTCCGGGTGGGCTCTGCTGAAACACGGAGTCGCTGGGGCTGTGGCTCTGGTGTGTCTCCGGGGAGGAGTGAAACTGGCACAGATAATCTGCCTGGTCTGGCAACGCGCCTAGGGAGCCGAACACCGGCTCGTTGACGACTCGGGACTTGGACTGAAGAAAGGCCAGAATCCTTGCGTACTTGATGTCTTTGGTCTCAGCCCTCTCCTCCGTGGTCAGGTAGTGTACCAGGTTCTTCATGCACTCGTGGTAGCCGTAGTGGAAGTAGTTGGCGAACTCCCCCAGTAGCTCACCTAAAAGGAATCCGAAGAAGGGGACGATCAGAAAACACACCGAAACGCCGTTATTATTTAGGCTATTACATTCAAATGTGAGGATATGTTTACGATATAGACTACAGTGATGATGATTGATATTACGGCGATAAGTGTGTAAACCAGACAGCCGGAATGGAGTAAAAGAAGGTGGAACAGGATAGGGATGCGCTCTGGGGTGAGAGACCCGGGTCCGTGCGCATTGGAGCCAACAGGAATATGTACCTTTTTCTCTGCCCCTGGGGAAGTCTGCGGAGTGGAGCGCTCGTAGATACTGAACTGTCATCTCCAGAATCTCGGCCTTCTCCAGTTTTCCAGAGTTCTACCATCAGAAAAAAAAGTTATTAGAAAAAATATATTAAGTCGTTTAAATACACTAAATCAAACAGATGAGCCTACAGACGGCAGATGTCACGCATAGCAAGGATTTAATGCAATGAGTAGGCTAAATAATACATATATTTAGCCAATATAAAACTTCGAATAAGATGATTTAGGCTATCCTTTATGAATTCTGAATAAGATTATTTAATTTCACAACTGTACTGTAGGCTACCTGTTTCGCGCGCGCCATTGGCACAGTTTTCCCCAGTTCGTTTAGACAGCGGTTGATGCGGTCCCGTCTTCTTTTTTCTATCACTTTATGGGAGATGGGAGTTCTCTGAAAGAAAAATATCAACGCAAATGATTAGACAAATAAACATAATCAACAGTGGGACAGATCTAACGTGTATAGCTCTGGAAACCTAGAATACAAATCTGACTGAAACTATAATGAAGACGAAACTACTTGGAAACCACACGGCAAAGAGACGCATAAGCCTTGCCTAGCCACCTTGATGCGCTTTTGTGCACTAGAGCGCAATAAGCGCTTGCGAGTACCACATGGAACTAGGCAGGTGCCAAGGCTCCAACAGAACCATGGGGTATGGCACACATGGGTTTCAAACCATAAATTATACTATTTTACTGGTAGCTTAAGCCAATTTTCTTCTTTGAATCAATTATTTACATTTTAGTCGTTTTTGCAAACTCAAATGTGTACTATATTGGTTCCGATCGATTTCCATGGACCCAAATTTCGCATTTGACTACACATAGCCATAATGATGGTACATTATGAGTACCAAAGTAAATTATTGTAGTAAATATCAAAATAACGACTAGAAAAGGCCACGGTTTCCGAGTAGGTTTCCATCCCACAGCGCAGAAGGGGAGCGCCTACCTTGCGATCCTTCATCTTGGATGCCATCCTTTGGCAATGTGCTGATAAAGTTCTAATTCAAAATATGAATGCCAAGAGGCAGTTTGGATGTGTGTTCCTTAGCTTGTAAACTAGGTAGACTGAGAGGTGAGCTGAGAAGCTGTCCCTTATAAAGCGAACATCCGAGGGACTCCAGCATTCATGGTTTAAATTATTCCATAGGATTAAAGAGCAAGCTTCTGGTAAATGTGAGCATTTAGGATCAGTTAAAGAACAAGTAAAACGTCTGAAGCCGTGGGCTAGCAGAGGCAAAGACTTGCTTTGTTCATCCACGTGGCTGTTCAAAAGACATGCACGTGATTATTTTTATAATATTATTTGCATAGTAACAACTCAGGCGGGAAATGTGAACTGAGCGTTGGGTTCGCCTGATCCGACCGGGCGCAGTGCGCGCACTGAAAACAAAGCCGCTGAAAAAAGACCCCTCTTTCTTCCAACTCGCGTTTCTCACACGATCGCCTGTTTACAAATCCCAGCAAGCGAACTTAACTTCCATCCAAGCCCTGTCTGAGTTTTAAGGCCTGTCCAGTGCCATTAGAGTAATTAAGTAAGCCTTTAATAGGCTGTTCCGCCAAGTTCAAGGGAGAACTTTTGGAGACGGAGTCCCCCCGTTTGTTCTCCGCGTTTCTCACACGACTTGATGACACGTCCATCTTTTATGAGAGATGGCAAGCTTTTTGTTTACATTCTTTATTTCGTGGGAGTCCTAGGCAGGTGTGTGATGGGTCTGGCACACGAGCGTCGCCTGCGTACCGGCCGGCGTCTCCAGCAGTCTTTGGCACTAGAGGGTTACCCACCACCGAGGACTCTTTGGAGAGGCTCAATTTGTATCCTATTATCCTATAAGAAAATGTCTATTGAGTTGAGTGAATAGTTTCATTGGCCTACATTTTAATAATGCTGTGAAAGAAAAGGGAGAAATAAAGAATACAGCTGGTGTGAACGTGCATTATCCCCGTCACCTGCGTCAGGGGTAGCCTAGAGACCCCTATTCATTTGCCTAATTTCGGTCAACTTAACAAACTTTGGGAGAAATTATTCTGGTATTGTTGTGAAGGGTGAAGCTTTCTGATCGAATTAACAGCATGTTTTGATCCGGTAAACGTCATTAGAAAGAAACAATCGCGTTTAAAGGGGCCTGGGTAACGCGCCAAGTGGAGACGCCAAAGCGCAAACTTCACAAAGGGAGCTAGTAAATACCACAGGGGACTTTTGTACCCTCACATTGCTCAAGTTTTCTCCAACAAAGGGCATTATTTTATACTTGAATACATTTCGTACAACAATTGGCTATTTTCTTCAAACATATTTTCACAGCAAGTTTAACAACAGGTTTATTGTGTACGCTCCGTCTCACAGATTCAGCCTTGGGTCTCATGCGCCAAAACCGTTTTCTCGTCTGCTTTTTTTCATCGGGACGTTTTAATCTTGAAAGTTTCGCCGTGTTTCATATAATTGATCCTGTGTGCAACTTTTGAGAGAGAAAAATTAATAAAAGAAATGGAGCTTAAATAAAATATAAAGGATCCCAGGACTTCTAAAGCGTTGGAGACTAGAGCACCACTAGAGAAAGGCGCCGGTGAACAGGACTGGGCCATTAAATCTAATTACTTTTATTGTGTTTGTTTTAACACGTCTTTATGCATGTGGTCTTTGAAAACAAGAACAACAACGTTTTTATGACTTTTTATTACGTTTTATAGTGTGACTATGTCCTATCGAAAGTCTACAAAGAGACTTTAGGAACTATTAACGGTGGTTAAAGACAATGCGTCATAGTTTTCTTACCGATCCTTGACATGTTTTATAACTACATTTTATTATTCAAACTTTAAACTACATGTTTTCTAATCACTGTGGTAAAAATCGAGTTATGAGTTTGCTAAATGTTTTGTTATTGTCATTTGTACTATTTACACAGATGTAAAACAGTCATGGTGGATGTCTGGGCACCAGGACTGCGTCTCCATGCTGTACACTCCAATATACCCTAATGTTCCATACTATACACATTTTAAATGCTCAGATCACGTGGGATGTTTAAAATAATGACACATGTGTTTTCATATGGCGTTATTTGTTCAGTATTCTAACCACAATAAAACAACTATTATATTCAGTCATATGATGTATGAAGCCTAATTATTTAATAATACCATAAAGGACAACAAATTAAGGCGAGCTCAGATTAGATATTAGGTTCTGCATTAAACAAAAATAATAAGTGCATAAGAGCAGATCAAGTCCATGACAAAAAATAAGATAGCAGTATCATGATAAAAAAAACTAATATTTATGTATTTGCAATAAATAAAATAAAATGTGAGCACCAAATGCCTTATATATGTCATGTAAAATCAACCTGTTCTCAGAGCATTTCATATTATTCTGTTCGTAAGAGGCACCCCCTTTAGCATGATATGTTACGTTTTGTATGGTATGTATCAATTTTTGGATGTCCATTACCCAGTTCGTATGATAAGTTACGAATTATAATTCATATTATATGTTACAAATTTGTAAAATGTACAATATGTTAAGAATTTGCTAAACTTACAATATGTTACAAATTTGCAAAACATATGATATTGTAATGAAACGGGCGCTATCGACTGTGCCGCAAAAGCATGCTCGTGCAGCAGAGTCGATTTCCACGCTTATAAACCCAGGGTCGTTACAATATGTTACAAATTCCAGATAGGTGGCTAACATTAGATAGCTTGCTAATGTTAGCTAGGGGTTAGGGTTAAGGTTAGGGCTAAGTTTAGGAGTTAGGTTAAAGGGTTAGGGGAAGGGTTAACTTAAGGTTTAACTTAAGGTTGAGGTTAGGGGAAGGGATATCTAACATAAGTAGTTTCAAATAACTAAAAAGTAATAAGTAGTTGAAAAGTTGCTAACATGTTAAAGTTGTCCGTGATCAGATTCGAACTTGTCACCTTTGAGATGCTAGATTTTCACATTACATGCTCACCCATCCACCCTGACTAACCATCATACTAATTTGAGGGTCCTTGATTTATATTTACTATGTTACGTCTAGTCTATGAGACCAGGCTGGTAAAATAGGCCAAATAGATTATTATCTGAGGGAGCAACATAATACCACCAACAGCAAACACATAGTATTTTCTTAACAAAAATGTTTTATGAACAGTTATACATTAGGAGTTGAATATCATCATACAATTCCAGTGTTCACATTAAGGGTTAGGGTTAGTTCGTAAATTCACTGGAGTGTCAGAGTGCGCTCTGGGCGGTTCATACATTCAGAGCATTGTCGGATTGTCAGTTTTTAAAATTCGAGAGCGTTTCGCTCTCGGAGCTTTCACAGTATCTCTTAACTCAACACGATAGCAGGCGATGAAACATCGGAATCCATTCAACACTACCTAATATGCTTGCTAGCTTGCTAGCACCCACATGATTATCCAAATGTTTGCTGATGAGCAGGGTTGATCCAAGCGTAAACGTTTTAGCTGCAAAGTCGATGGCAGGTTATAGAGTGGGTGAAAGGAAGAAAAGATCTAGGCTACCTAAAAGTCTGAATCCATGTAAAAGAAAATCATATTGGCAGCGGTTGCATCCCACTGGGCACAGATGTAAGTTCAACGTCTCCTTTTGATTTCAATTTGGTTGAGTTGTTAATTAACTAACGTGAATTCAGCAAAAAATGTTGGGTGAATTATTTTTCAATAAGTCACATAATCAGTTGCATGGACTCACCTGTGTGCAATAATTGTGTTTAACATGATTTTTGAATGACTACATCCTCTCTGTACCCCACACATACAATTATCTCTAAGGTCCCGCAGTCGAGCAGTGAATTTCAAACAGATTCAACCACAAGGACCAGGGAGGTGTTCCAATGTGTCACAAAGAACTATTGGTAAATGGGTAAAACAAGAAGAAGAAGATATTAAATATCCCTTTAATTAAGTATGGTAGAGTTAATAATTCGACTTTGGATGGTGTATCAATACACCCAGTCACTACAGGCGTCTTTCCTAACTCAGTTGCCTGGAGGGAAGAAACCCGCTCAGGGATTTCCTTCCTCTCCGGCAAACAGTTACAGAGTTTAATGGCTGTGATAGGCGATAACTGAGGATGGCTCAACAACATTGTAGTTACTCCACAATACTAACCTAATTGAAAGAGTGAAAAGAAGGAAGACTGTACATAATACAAAAATTCCAAAACATGCAGCCTGTTTGCAAAAAGGCAATAAAGTAATACTTCAAAAAATGTGTCAAAGCAGTTATTTTTTTCCTGAATACAAAGTGTTATGTATTGGGCAAATCCAATGCAACACATTGCTGATTATCACATTCCATATTCTCAAGCATAGTGGTGACTGCATCATGTTACACTTGTAATCGTTACGGACTGGGGAGCTTTTCAGAATAAAAAAGAAATGGAATGGCTTTAAACACAGGCAAAATCTGCTTTCCACCAGACACTGGGAGCAGGACAATAACCTTAAACACAAGGTCAAATACACACTGAAGTTGCCTACTAAGAAGACAGTGAATATTCCTAAGTGGCAGAGTTACAGTTTTGACTTAAATCTGCTTGAAAATCTATGGCAAGACCTGAAAATGGTTGTCCAGCAATGATCAACAACCAATTTGACAGAGTTTGAAGTATTCTGAAAGGAATAATGGGCAAATGTTGCACAATCCAGTTGTGAATAGTGCTTAGAGACTTACCCAGAAAGACTCACACCTGTAATCTAATGAAGATAAGTGTTTTAATTTTCATAAATGTTAAATGTATCTTAATCCCCCTGCATTACTTTAGAATTGAATATTCTCATGTATATTCTCATGCAAAATGAGAATCAACCAATGTTTCTCACTAACTACAATTTAACATACTCATCAAACGAATGTACTAAACCATCCACATTTTTGTTTTTATTCATTACAATAATATTATACTTATATAGGTTAAAAAACCTCATTCTAAGAACTGCATAGGCCTATTTATTTATTTTAAAACTAGGCAAGTCAGTTAAGAACAAATTCTTATTTACAATGACAGCCTAGGAAAAGGGGGTTTAACTGCCTTATTCACGGACAAAACGACGGATTTTTACCTTGTCAGCTCAGGGATTCGATAGAGCAACCTTTTGGTTACTGGCCCAACGTTCTAACCACTAAGCTACCCCAATATTAGGTAGTCGATGTGTTATCAACCTATTTCCGAAATTATTTGTTGTAGGTATAAGATTTATTATTACAAAAATAAATTACAGCCCTTATGGTAATGAAGTGTTAAACACTGGACAGGTGTTAAACATTGTCATGCGCTGCGCTGTGACCCGCAATGACCTATCGTGAGTCCCCGACACCAATCCTTTAGCTTCTCGCGCCACCCTGAGTCTGATCTGCCTCAGTTCACACTCTCACCATTGCGTGTGAAAATCAAATAAATAAGGAATACAAACAAAAATAATACATGGTGAAAATAATGATGGATAAATGCAAATCATCAATGATATGATATTATATTACCGTTTTTTTTTTCAATCACTTTGGCACATTTTTTAGATGTATGTGCTACTATATTTGAAAACTAAGTACAAAATTCTAAACTGATAACTGTTATAATGCCCCCTAACAAAACTCTAAACTGATAACAGTTATAATGCCACCTATCTTATTTTCAGAACCTTTGATTGCACATTCATTGCAGTTTCCCAGTTTTCTCCCCTGGGTCATTCATGCAAAATCAAGGTATTCTGTGAAATACCATGAGAACATTTTGTTTAGTCACCAATACATCAGATAATTAATGATAGGCTCACCATTTAGTCATTTTAGCTAGGCTACCATTTCCAGTTTCTTTCAATGGCTTTGGCACTTATTTTCACAAGTAGGCCTATGTGGGGAATTTTCAAAACTCCAAACTGGTAACCCTTGTAAAACAGCAAGCCTTATTTAAAACCCGTAATTATGTATTCATGTTGTTTGGAGACATCTTTCACCACACAACCTTTGATCCAAAATATACATTTACTGTGAAATACCATAAGAACATTGATTTAATCACCAAAACACAACATAATGATATATTCTCAATTGAGTCATTTTTACAACCATTTAATCCAATAGCAAAAAACGCATGTTTAAAAATTGCCCTTTGAATATAATATGCAACAGTACTGTAAATTACAGTACATTACACTATTTTCAAATTATACAATTGCACTACCCATAAACATTCACTGAAAATCTAATTTATATCCCATGTGTGATTAAAGGTGCGATCACTGAAGACATCATTCATAATCAATGACGCAACAAAATAAATGTCTTGTTCAGATATAATGACAACATAGGTGCATTGTAATCAAATGAAACAAATGAATACCTGACAAGCCTACCTTGAGGATTAGCAACACCGGAGGGTTAGCTTTATTTTTAGGGCAGCCATACTCAACAGGCAGACCGCGGTCCAGAGCCGGACCCAGAGCGGGGTCAATACAGACCCCGTGTCCCGAATGTAACTATTTTATGATTTTTTTTTAGCAACTCAGTCGGGCTTTCAATTTAATGCAGTTTGGGGTTGCATGGGTCGCGAGGTGGGGCTTTGTAACCAAACCGAGAAATTACAATATCCATTCCTTTGCTACCTAGGAAATTTGTGTGACCGAATCTTCTCAAATAGTAGTTGAGTACCCCTTAGTATAGGGGATGCAATTGTTACGTACAGTACAGTAGGCTATATCTCTGATCTTGTAAATATATATAAATATTTAACTTACTGTGAAGTAGGTGTTTACTCGATGCTGTGCGGTTTGTTGCTAACGTTACTTTGCTACCGCAAACTTCACGGTTTTTACTTTTTAATTACCGCTTTATATTTTCCCTCGTTAGACTTTTTTCATTCAACTTTTTCACCCTGGACACTTTATCTGGGCATGGTTCGTCAGGACTTCCACCAGCCGAAGCTAAGTAGTAACTAACATGATGCCTTCTAATTGCAGTCGCTGTACTCATAATATACAGGAGAACGATCGCCTTACGGTGAGGATAGCTGTGCTGCAAGCCCAGCTTCAGACTCAATCGTTAGGCAAGGGTAATGTCAGTGTGTGAAAGGATGAAACAGCGTCTGTGCCACCAGTAAGTACAGATAGTAGTAGAAATCCCCATGCACAGTCCCTACAGCCGGACAACATCCTCAAGGCTTCTGGAAGGAAATGCTGTAGGAATGCTCAACCGGTGTCGCTCATTCAGCCGACAGAAACTTTCAACCGGTTCTCCCCATTAAGCAGCGAGTCGGAGTCAGAGGGAGCCTTCTCTGGTCTCTCCTCCACCAGTTACGGGGTCTGAGACGCCGAAGCCTCCCACCATTAGCTCTGACAAATTGAAAACCTTAGTCATTGGCGACTCCATTACCCGCAGTATTAGACTTAAAACGAATCATCCAGCGATCATACACTGTTTAACAGGGGGCAGGGCTCTCATCTTATCTAAGAACAGGGCTCTAATTCCTCTAGCTCCACAATGAAATAGGGTGCAGGGTTGGTTAAGTTTCCACTTGCCTCTAAAGAAAGGTGTATTTAATGTTCAAGCATTCTTATTGGTTGGTTCAACTCTGATGACAATAAGGCGTGTTGTGATTGGCCCCGCTTGCAGATAGGGTGAGATCGCGAACGTCGGTATGAAAATGTGATGCAATGGGTTGGTCACGTTCTGTATACTGTTTTCTATTTTACAATGTGTACAAGTTTGCTGTACATTACTAATTTATACATGTGTGGGTATATGGTACCTGTTAGGGGTGTGCTTTGGCATATGATTGCTGTAAATAAGTGTGTTAGCTAGCATACACCGATGTAATGGTCACGTAAGCCCACTGCTAACACAGTTGTCTTCATGCTACAGATTTTGCCATCGACAGCCATCAACATTGTTAAGCCCTGCACAACTAACGTGCTGTTTCCTATTTAACAACAGGTATTTACACATGCTATATTTTGTATTGTATTTTGTTCGTCCCAGTATGAAAATGTGATGCAAGGGATTTTTCCATGACAGAAAATCAATATCGTTAAGGCCTGCACAACTAATGTGCTGTTTCCTATTTAACAGAAATAAATGATGCTCAACTGGGACCACTGGCTGATGTGATTTACTTGGACAAAACACAACGCAAGGAAAGTACGATTTACATCTGTTACACTGGTGCCCATGACTCTGGTGCTGTGACTCGTCTTCTTGTCTTCGCTGGACGTCACGTGGAGGGATCGGAGACCCGGCTTCAAGAAGTACTGCGGTTGCTGATGCAGGCCAGAGGCCTAGGAGGGGACAATTACATGAGATTTTCTCAAGACCTATTCCTGAGGGGGTCACCAAAAGTAGTGCTGTAACACATAGCGTACGTTGTAATATGTTAAATGTATATTGAGGAACCATAATCACTACTACTGGATAATTGATAGGTACAGTAGTTAACTGAAGGATTGTCCCAACTTGTTCAAATGTTTAAATCATTATAATACTACTACTAATAATAGTTATAGCAGTGTTCCTTATCAGTCCTGCAATACCAAGAAAGGCCAGTGGGTGGCAATGGAACTGTACACTGTATGGGTGCAGTTTTCGTAAAATACAATGAACATGGTGTGATCTCGTCTAAAATAATCTCCATTGAGAACCATCACAAAGTTGGTCTCTGTGTTGAATTGACCTTTTAATTGGACTTTTTCTGATACATTTATATAGTCATTAAATATGTGCCACTGACCTGAGTCTACTACAACAGCTTTACAAGAACAAAAAGCTCAAAATAAGTACAGTTCTAAAAGCAAAGTAACTACTTCAATAAATAACCCAAATAAATCAACCAAAATATCCTTCAGTCAGTGTCTCAACTATTCAAACAGCAGCTATGGACAAGTATGTCACACAAAGTATGCAATTGTAAATAAACTAACATGAAATAAATAATTAGTAAGTGTACTGTCATGTACTAAAAACGGAAAACTACTAAACAAAATAACAAATATCATACTATACACCAGGGGTTCTCAAACAGGGGTCCATGTACCCCTAGGGGTCCCTGGTGTAATTGCAAGGGGTCCGTGAAATTCAAAAGTATAATGAATGTATTCAGTACCACAAGGTTTCCAGTAACTTTACATACAATATAGAGGGGGTGGAGGTCCCTGAGGACCGCTCAAAACCTTCCCCGACTTGCCTCAAAATATGCAGGGGTTCCAGTACCCCAAAAAAGGTTGAGAACCACTGCTATACACACTACTGAACAAAAGAACCAAACATGTTTGTGGGTTTCAATGGATCCAACAAATTGCCTGCAGATATTTTCCCTCTTGAGACTGTCCAGCGTGTCTTTATGTACATTACAGACAACTACGCCGTTCAGTCTCTCTTGGCCCATGCTAGCCTGTAGCCAAGTCTTTAACCTGCGGAGTGCACTGAAACTCCTGACACTGGCACCACAAACAAAATTCTGATCAGCACCTCAACTTGGTCAAACAACCCCCGCACCTCCACTGGAAGACTCCTGAGGACCTCTGCTGCCTCTCCACTGCTGATACAGGGGTATTTGTTGTGAAAGAGAGGGATCTGCACGGGAAGAGAATCTATGTTCAGCTCTGGGTACTGATCTAGAGACTCATTCAACACCCCTCTGAGAAGCGCTCTTTCCAACTTTTGCAGGGCGTTTAGACCGTCCTGGTCAAAACGGTTGCCAAACTGAACCTCCACACCATCCAACACTTGAAAAAATTCTGCCCTAGAGTGATCCACTGCTTTGCCAGCAAATCGTCTTGAGTGCGTCTCAATGGATTCAATAGAGTCGATCAATGTTGTTGCTTTCTCATACAGTGCAAGGTAGCTTTCGTCATTTTTCCTGCCCCTAAGAGATGACCGCACACACTCGACTGCAGCCTGCATACCAGAGACAGTCTTGAGTTTTCTGCAGTGAAATGTTTACACATTCAAGCTCTCCAAGAACAGCAGAGGCAAGTGTGAGGCCCAACACAGCCTTTGCTGAAGTGCTCGAATAAGCCACTGGCAGTTGAAGCTGTCTTGGATGCAGTTTTTTCCATCTCCTCTAGGCTGCTTAGTACCTGCTCATACTGCCCTAGCACAGCTCTAATAGCAGTATTCCGCACAGTACACCTTGTTGGAGATAGGGGTTTCAGGGTGGTCAGATTTGCATCTTTGAACGTGGCAATTGATTCAAACATGCTCTTAAACTTTCCTGACTGGCCATAGAGGACACCTAACTGCCTCCAATTGCTCTTAAATACAAGTAAAACTAAATGCATGCTCTTCAACCGATCGCTACCTGCACCTACCAGCCTGTCCAACATCACTACTCTGGACGGCTCTGACTTAGAATACGTGGACAACTACAAATACTTAGGTGTCTGGTTAGACTGTAAACTCTCCTTCCAGACCCATATCAAACATCTCCAATCCAAAGTTAAATCTAGAATTGGCTTCCTATTTCGCAACAAAGCATCCTTCACTCATGCTGCCAAACATACCCTTGTAAAACTGACCATCCTACCAGTCCTCGACTTTGGCGATGTCATTTACAAAATAGCCTCCAATACCCTACTCAACAAATTGGATGCAGTCTATCACAGTGCAATCCGTTTTATCACCAAAGCCCCATATACTACCCACCATTGCGACCTGTATGCTCTCGTTGGCTGGCCCTCGCTTCATACTCGTCGCCAAACCCACTGGCTCCATGTCATCTACAAGACCCTGCTAGGTAAAGTCCCCCCTTATCTCAGCTCGCTGGTCACCATAGCATCTCCCACCTGTAGCACACGCTCCAGCAGGTATATCTCTCTAGTCACCCCCAAAACCAATTCTTTCTTTGGCCGCCTCTCCTTCCAGTTCTCTGCTGCCAATGACTGGAACAAACTACAAAAATCTCTGAAACTGGAAACACTTATCTCCCTCACTAGTTTTAAGCACCAACTGTCAGAGCAGCTCACAGATTACTGCACCTGTACATAGCCCACCTATAATTTAGCCCAAACAACTACCTCTTTCCCAACTGTATTTAATTTTAATTTATTTATTTATTTTGCTCCTTTGCACCCCATTATTTTTATTTCTACTTTGCACATTCTTCCATTGCAAAACTACCATTCCAGTGTTTTACTTGCTATATTGTATTTACTTTGCCACCATGGCCTTTTTTGCCTTTACCTCCCTTCTCACCTCATTTGCTCACATTGTATATAGACTTGTTTATACTGTATTATTGACTGTATGTTTGTTTTACTCCATGTGTAACTCTGTGTCGTTGTATCTGTTGAACTGCTTTGCTTTATCTTGGCCAGGTCGCAATTGTAAATGAGAACTTGTTCTCAACTTGCCTACCTGGTTAAATAAAGGTAAAATAAAATAAAATAAAAATCCCAGATCATTGGGGAGGCTGAGATGCCAGCCTCTGTAATCAGATTTACACAGTGTGCTCCACAATGCACATAGAGGGCTAATGGCTGCTGCCTCCTCACAATTGCCTGTGCACCTGTGTATTTTCCTGCCATGTTTGAGGCACCATTGTAACTCTGCCCACATAAGCCAGACATGGGCAAATTGAGCCTCAACAACACATCAGTTGCCACTTTCGCAATGCCCCGCCTGTTGTCTCCGACACCCTGTATAGCCCAATAAAATCCTCGTGAGGGACAAGGTCAAGGTCATGGTCAACATAACGCAGACAGACACTCTCCTGTTCAGTACCAGAGACATCTGAGTACAATCAACAATTACTGAAAATTGTACAATCGGAAGAGACCTAATCTCAGCTGCTACGCCTCGAATGACTGTATTGGCCATGATGTTCAGAATTTCATTCTGTGCTTTGGGGCCTGTGTACATTGTGGTACGCTCTGTGACCACTTCAGTAAAATGGGATCATCCTCTTCTGCCCTAAGTTTCAAAAGCTGGTATAAATTCCCACTGTCATCCGTGTGGCTTCTAAAGGCTTGTCCCTGTCTTACTACATGCCGCACCGAACTAACAATTGTCATCAAGCAATGCCTTGCGTCCTCCTGCTGTTTACCCCACACTGGCTGGCTTGAAAACCCTTGGCTACAGTGAACACAACACTCCTTTTATTGATGGATTATAATCTAGCCAGGGGGAATCACGAAACCATCTCTCTTGAAACGTCAACACTCTGTTGGCAAGAGTTTGCGGTTTTATAAATTGTGGGTGTGGCTGATATGGTTTTGTGCCATCACTGAGGTAACTGGACAATACTGTGCCACTGTCCCCTAATAATGGTGCTGCTGGCAACAAGGTTGACACCTGGTCCTGCCGTGGCTGTGCCACTGTCCTCTGAAGTCTCTCTCCCTGGCTCGTTCCCTTTCACCACCCTCACAGTCTATCTCCTAGAAAAGAAATAAGTTGTTTGCCGTACTCCTAACTACCAGTACCCAAAACGACACAATTAATCACAACAGCATTACCATTGCCTTAAACAAATCTTAGTTCAGTCACCAGTTTAAGTTGAGAGTGGGGGTATCCATGGCATTTCCCAATTATGTCCCTATTTTACAAGTCAAAAAAATTGAGAACCTTTCATTATGTTGCCCAACAAAGACTCAACAAACTTACCTGAGACTCCCTGTCTCTGCCAGTCTGTCCCTGCCCATCTGTCCCCAGCTCTGCCGTCTGTGTGCAATCTGTTGCCTGCTCTGCCTAATGACATCATTGTGAAACATTTTTCTATTAGCATTTCACTTCTTTCCTATGAACATTTGATCAACTAGTCTTTGAGATATTAGGCTACTAGGGTTCTTACTTTGCATTTTGGTGTACTGAAATACTCTGATGTCCGTCTTTTTTTTGCCATTTTTCTACCTGGCTGGCTGGCTGGCTACACAGTGTGTAGGATATTTACAGTAGGAGATGGGCTTCTATCATCTTATCTTCTATCATTCTATATGGGCTTCGATCTAAAAGGTAGCTAGCAAATGTGAAACGAATTGCAGTGACGAGTTGACAGATGTATGAGTTCACCATTTACACAACATATGCTGAAACCTTTTGTAATTTTAATATAGTTTGTTTCATGTTGGCTGGCTTCCAACAATCGCTGATTTTGCAAAGCTTAGCGAGCACCAGTTCCGTTTCTGTGGTGTTTGCTATAATCATTGCTATCTGGTTAAATAAATGTGAAAAAAAATAAAAGTTCCCTAGCGACAATTGAGCTTTTGCAACGAGACCATTAAATATATTTAAGGCAATGGTAGAGGAGAGTGTAGTTCAGTTTATCGCTAACCTTATCACAGGGACTTTGAAGCACTACAGCTGCATGCTGATCTTGGAATAAACTGACGATAGCAAAGATTCCATCTTTGACGACGCTACATAAATGGAATAGGTACTAGCTAGCTTGATAGTTAACGTTTGCTTTAGTTTGCGCGCTAGCTCTGCAAATTCAGCTAGTGTATGTGTGAACCCTGCCAACATAAAAAAAAAACATTGCTATGGCACGATTGACTGGATTAACCTCACATCAGTTACGTGCATTGAGTGCCTTTCAGACAGTAGATACTCTGTTACCTTGCCAGCTAAGGAACTGGCAGTGGATCAAACCATTGTGAGGCAAAGGGCGGGGGGGTCGCAATCTTTTGAAACTTAAGAACGCGCTATTAAGTGTCTATAATCAGCACAAGTGCTTTCCTTGCGTATTATTCATATTATTGAAATTACATAGTTATGTTTACAGTGATACATTGGCGGGGACAAATCATATTTATATCATATTTTCAGTGCATTATGTTCAAGCTGATTTGATAGAAGTGTTCATATTGATTGTGATAAAAAAAAGACTTAATATTTACATTTAAAAAATATATATATAGCTACATATTTAATAAAAAATAAAAATCATTTGTGTTTTTTGTTTGTTTAATGGAACGTTTTGGGAGAGGTAGGGGAGTTCTCATGTTTAACCCTTCACCGCCAGTGGGTAGGGGGGCAGCTATTTCTCCAGTTACACACCTCTGGCCAGGCCAACTACACAGGCAAGTGTGCGCTTTCCACATGATTTAGAGCTACCTCAACTCAGTGCATTCGAGCCAGTTTCACCTAGTCCTAGGAAGGAGGATGTGTCTATGGATTTCCTGGCAGACATTGTTAAGCAGATAGGTTACTCCATAGGTGACAATATTGCCTCTTGTTTGGAATCAAAGGATATGGGGTGGGACAGAAGGTTGATTATGTTGGTGGTACCAAGGTTGGGGCCAGCTCTAGTCTAAATGTAGTGGTGAAAATGATGTCAGAGAACCAGTGTGTTTTAGGGGGGATGGTTTAGAGGAATGCACAGTGCATGAGTGGGAGGAGACCATGCAGAAGAAGGGCTATAGTGGGCAGGAGAGGTCAGATGAAGTTTTGGGTAAGCTGACAGGGCGGGCATGTAACGTGGTGAGAGTAAGCCTATGCAGTAACCCAGTTGACTTAAGCCAGGGCCCTAGACCGTTTTTTGACATTCTGAAGCATCAGTTTAGCAACACAATCAACTCTGACATGCCCCTAGCTGATGTTTATTCTACTTTGCCAATGGAAGGGGAGACTCCATTTGATTACTGGATCAGACTGAACAGAGCCATAGAGGTGGCAGAGGACTGTTTGAAGAGGCAGAACAAGGAGCTTGACAATCCATCACGTGTTCTGACTGTCATGTTCATCAAGCACTGTCCGAACTCAAAGCTGTCATTGATATTCATGTGCAAACCATTGCATGACTGGACGGCTGCGGAGGTCCATGGCAGGCTGGAGGAGTACCAGAGGAAGTGCAAGGCTCCACGTTCCTTGCGGCTGGCCCCACTGGTCACCACACTGACGCAGGAAGTAAGTAGGCCAGTGTCGGCTGTTGCAAACTGCCTGGACCCCTTGCAGCAGCCCACAAATGGCTCATCCAAGGCATTGGATCGTGTTATTGCCATGCTTGAATGGGTCTTGGAGCAGAGGCCACAGCAACCTGTAGGCGGCTATGATAACCGTTTCCAGAGGAGGCCCCGGAGAAGGGAGAACCCGTCTTTGCAATGCAAAGTGTGTGGGGATGCGAATCACAGCACAATGGATCATTGTTATTCACACCACCTCTGCTTCCTCTGTTATGCAGCTGGGCACACACGTCAAGAATGTCCTCGCACTTCATCGGTAACTCCCGTCGCTCCATCAAAAAGCAATACGACACAGCGGCAGGAAAACTAGCTGGCCCGCATGGGATGGGGGGGAAGTGTTGGGCCTTGTGAGGTGCCCCAATCAGATAGTGGTGTAGATTTAGAGTCAATATATTCAAGTGTATGTGATGAAGTCAAGTCAAACGAAAAAGTCATTATGCAAAATACACAGAGAGTGCTCCACAACAATGAAATCTTCTATATTAGTGTGTTACTGGGGGATGTTATAGAGGTGTGCACTATGATTGACAGCGGTTCTATGGCATGCACATTGAGCTCAACAGTGGTGCGCAGACGCCTTGAGAAAGCAGGGGTGCTCAAGAGTGGCTCCCTCATGAAGTGGTGTTGGTTGGCTGCGGGGGGTTGAAGACCAAGCCTGTAGGTGTGTGTGAATTGAATCTGTCTGTGTATGGCAGCAGTGTTTCTGTCCCTGTTCTAGTAGTGGAAGGCCAACGTGATGAGCTCATCCTAGAAAGCAACGTGATAAAACACCTCATCGGGGAGCTGAAGACGACCGATGACTTCTGGGAGAAGATGTCGCTCGTGCTGGTCTGGAAGAAGTCTGGCGATCTGAGACTGTGTACAGACTTCCGATGGCTCAATGCTCGCACCGTAAAGGATGCTCACCCTCTACCTCACCAAGCTGATGCTCTGGCGGCCCTGGGTGGCAATGCCTTCTTCTCTACAATGGATTTGACCTCAGGCTACTACAATGTGGAGGTGCATGAAGGCGACAAGAAGTTTACTGCCTTCACTTCTCCTTTTGGGTTATATGAATATAACCGTCTTCCACAAGGACTATGCAACAGCCCAGCTACATTCATGAGGATGATGTTGAGCATTTTTGGGGATCAACATTTTTCTAGCCTTCTATGCTACCTAGATGATGTGCTGGTTTTTGCCCCGACTGAAGAACTTGGAATGCAACGCTTGGAGTCAGTTTTTGAGTGTCTCAAAACCCATAATCTGAAATTTTCTCCAAAGAAATGCCATTTCATGAAGAGGTCAGTGCGGTTCTCGGGGGATGTCATCAGTGAAGGAGGTGTGGCCACAGACCCAGAAAAAGTGAAGGCTATTGCAGGGATGACAGAGACGGATCTCATGGAGGATAACACGGACGTGCCCTCCCAGGGGAAGATTCGGTCCTTTCTCTGAATGATAGTCTATTACCAGCAGTTCATTGAGGGGTGCTCCACCATTGCTAAGCCGCTGCATGGGCTGACAACTGGGACGAAGGCAACACACCATGGGAAAGGCCAGAGGAAAAGAGGAATACATAGGAAACTCACAGCAGCAGACTGGACTGGTGAGTGCAAACAGGCCTTTAGTCAGTTGAAACAAGCTCTCCTCAATCAGGTCATGCTAGCCCACTCTGATTTTATTAGACCTTTCTTGCTGTCTGTAGATGCATCTAGAAATGGATTGGGTGCTGTCCTCTCCCAGGTGCCAGAGGATGGGTCTGCGGCCAGACCCGTAGCATTCGTTAGCAAATCACTTACTTATGCACAGTCAAAGTATCCTGCCCATAGGTTAGAGTTTTTTGCTTTACGCTGGGCCGTCTGTGAGAAGTTTAGTCATTGGCTAATGGGCAAGCCTTTTACTGTACGGACAGAAAACAACCCATTAACGTACATCCTGTCCAAGCCCAAATTGGACGCCTGTGAACAGAGATGGGTTGCTAAACTCGCTCCATTCGTGTTTGACATCAAGTACATCCCCGGTCCCAAAAATGTAATTGCTGATGCACTCAGTAGACAGCCATTTGTGCAGCTCTCTCCATCGCATCACAAGGGTTCCATACAAGGCCTTGCTGGAAGAAGCTGCGGGAGTACATGCTGAGAAGGTGCAAGATGCTGGTCTACAGAACTGTGCGCTGCTACTGCCTCAGCTCACTCAGTCACTGGTGCCATCTGAGATGTCAGATGTGAGAGTGCTGTCCCGTGACGACCTGATATCAAAGCAGCGCCAGGATGACGCACTCGTCAGAGTTGTCTTCTACTTGGACAGGGGCCGTAGTCTTTTTAGGAGGGAACGTGGCCATGAACCAATCGAGGCTCTGCGGATTCTGAAGACCTGGGAGAAGCTCACTCTAAAAATGGGTGTACTATATACCAAAAAGTTTGCTGTCAAAGAAGAAGACGTACCAGTATGTAGTACCCACCTCAATGAGGGTGACAGTTTTGAAGGGTGTCCACGATGAAGCCGGTCATCAGGGGCAACAGCGGACGTTGAACTTGACGAGACAGAGGTTCTTCTGGCATGGTCTGGAGTCGGATGTGAGAGAGTATGTCAAGACCTGCAAGGGGTATGTGTTCAGTAAGGCCCCCGAGCCAGAGGCTCGAGCTCCACTGGAGAACATCATCACGACTGAGCCCCTCGAGTTTGTGTGTGTGGACTTCTGGTCTGCTGAAGACTCCAACAACAAGTCCTTGGATGTTCTGGTCGTCACTGATCATTTTATTAAGATGGCCCATGCCTTCTTGTGTCCGAACCAATCAACTGCTAACACAGTTGTCTTCATGCTACAGGTTTTGCCATCAACAGCCATCAATACCGTTAAGCCACGCACAATTAACGTGCTGTTTCCTATTTAACAACAGCAACAGAAATAAATTATGTTCAACTGGGACCACTGGCTGGTGTGATTTACTTGGACAAAACACAACGCAAGGAGAGTACGATTTACATCTGTTACACCAGCTTAGTGGAGTCTGCCACCAGCACAGTCAGTGTAGTCAGCTTACCCATTGAGTCTATGTCTGTGCCTCGATCTAGGTTGTGCAAAACTAAACAAGGCAGTGTTCGCTCTAGCAAGCTCACTGGAAGAAAGACCTCAATTCCTGTCATTATTGAAAGAGATTGTGATATCTCACATCTCAAAAAAGGGCCACTTAATGTTAGATCCCTTACCTCCAAGGCAGTTATAGTCAATGAACTAATCACTGATCATAATCTTGATTTGATTGGCCTGACATGGCCCAGAAAATATGGCTTAAGGGCTTTCTCCTATAGAACTACATTTTTATGGAATGGTCTGCCTATCCATGTGAGAGACGCAGACTCGGTCTCGACCTTTAAGTCTTTATTGAAGACTCATCTCTTCAGTAGGTCGTATGATTGAGTGTAGTCTCGCCCAGGGGTGTGAAGGTGAACGGAAAGGCACTGGAGCGACGAACCGCCCTTGCTGTCTCTGCCTGGCCTGTTCCAATCTCTCCACTGGGATTCTCTGCCTCTAACCCTTTTACAGGGTCTGAGTCACTGGCCTACTGGTGCTCTTCCATGCCGTCCCTAGGAGGGGTACGTCACTGAGTGGGTTGAGTCACTGACGTGATCTTCCTGTCCGGGTCGGCGCCCCCCTTGGGTTCGTGCCGTGGGGGAGATATTTGTGGGCTATACTCGGCCTTGTCTCAGGGCAGTAAGTTGATGGTTGGAAGATATCCCTCTAGTGGTGTGGGGGCTGTGGGTGGGGTTATATCCTGCCTGGTTGCCCCTGTCCGGGGGTATCGTCGGACGGGGCCACAGTGTTTCCCGACCCCCTCATGTCTCAGTCTCCAGTATTTATGCTGCAGTAGTTTATGTGTCGGGGGGCTAGAATCAGTCTGTTATTATATCTGGAGTATTTCTCCTGTCTTATTCGGTGTCCTGTGTGAATTTAAGTATGCTCCCTTTAACTCTCTCTCTTTTCTCTCTTCTCTCAGAGGACCTGAGCCCTAGGACCATGCCTCAGGACTACCTGGCCTGATGACTCCTTGCTGTCCCCAGTCCACCTGGTCGTGATGCTGCTCCAGTTTCAATTGTTCTGCCTGCGGCTATGGAACCCTGACCTGTTCACCGGACGTGCTACCTTGTCCCGGACCTGCTGTTTTCGACTCTCTCTCTCTCTCTACCGCACCTACTGTCTGTAGCTCTGAATGATTGGCTACGAAAAGTCAACTGACATTTACTCCTGAGGTTGCACCTGTTGCACCCTCTACAACCACTGTGATTATTATTATTTGACCCTGCTGGTCATCTATGAACGTTTGAACATCTTGGCCATGTACTGTTATTATCTCCACCCGGCACAGCCAGAAGAGGACTGGCCACCGTTCAGAGCCTGGTTCCTATTTCTGTATGATATATCTTGGATAAAGGAATAAAGACAGACTCCAATGTCAGGTTCAATAGCCTTGTTTGTGCATTGTACAAATCCCTACAACTGGAGTCCGGGGAACAGTCCGGCTAGTCGATTACCTATCAACTAGACTCCGTAACAGTTCCTCTCTAGGTTTCTTCCTAGGTTCCTGCCTTTCTAGGGAGTTTTTCCTAGCCACCGTGCTTCTACACCTGCATTGCTTGCTGTTTGGGCTTTTAGGCTGGGTTTCTGTACAGCACACTTTGTGATATCGGCTGATGTAAAAAGGGCTTTATAAATACATTGTTTGATTGATCATCATAATACCATATCATACATTTTCATTATGTAGTTCTCAAAATCAGTAGTAGACAAACCAGTTTAAAATCTATAGGTTTACCAAACGGTTAAGTGATTATCGATTAAGAGCAGTCAGAGTAATAGTAAAATGTATTTTAACAAATAAACAGACTATCATATCAAAATTAATGTGAGCATTGCATTGTGAAAGCAATTACTTTATGTGAACATACTGTAAGGTGAAACATGTATTTCAAAATGAAACTGATTAACTTTGCTAAAAAAAGTGACTGTATTATTTAATGGGTTGTACTTAGTTGAGTAAATGGTACATATTATTTTAGAACTTGATCCACAATTTGTTTTATAATTTGGCAGGTTGTGTTGTAAAAAGAAAAAAGTTATATTGCCACATCGACAGATTTTTCACATCGTCAGCTCGGGTATTCAAACCAGTAACTTTTCAGATACTGGCCCAATGCTCTAACCATTAGGCTACTGCTGCCTGTAATGGCAGGTTGTGAGCATGTTGAGAAATATGTGTCTTACAGTTTCATTATCCTTATACAGTACATACGTAAGACAAATCATCAGAAATAGGGGTATTGGCTACTGCAAAAACGTAGAACAGTGTTGTATTCCATTTCTGCCCCATGCAACATTTTACTAAATCACCTTTTCCCCATGACTTGTCAACTGATGCAGTATCCCCTGCTTGAAATTCATCAGCTTTTAGTGTATCATTGACATTTAGATCATGAGTGGAATATATGATTAAATACAACCCAAATATTTCAGCATTGCACTACACTATAATTCCAAATGGTAGTGCATACACTCTAAAATGAGGGGTTCAAGAAGGGTTCTTCTAAGACCCTCAAAGTTCTTTGAGAAACCTTAGGGTTCTTGGCATTGAACATTACCCCCAAAATGTTATTCCAAGAACCCCATAAGAGGTGGGGTTCATTGATGAACCTCCTTAGTTGTTGGGCTTCTTGCAGGGACCTAACTGCCCGACTGAAACATTTGGATTTTAATATGAAAGGATTTGAATATGAAAGGACATAACTGAAAAATGTAAATATCTCAATTTCAGTTAAGGTTTGTCCCTTATATGATCTAAATTTATATTGTTTTATGATGATACCATCTATCTTTTCAAATTCACACAAATCTTGTACATTTGGAATTATAGTGTAGTTCACTGCTGAAAAACCTGGGTTGTATTTAATATATTCCACTCATTATCTAAATGTCAATGATAAAACAGAAAATGGACACAATTCAATGGATAAAAAGTCAACAGAGGTAAGAATATGTAGGCTATAAGAATATGTTGAAGGCTAGCTGTATTGGGTCCAGGTGACTGAACTGCTCACTTTTGTGTCTGTCTGCAGGTATACAGAGGAGGAGGCATACAAATGTATGTTGTGCAGATCACATGTACCATCCTCCCTTACCTTGTCAATGAAAATCCCATAGGCTTCTACATTATAGACAAGGCATGTGAAAACCATATATAACATATAACATAATGAAAACCATTATCAAAACCGTTTTTTTTAATTCACATTTACCACTAAAACCAAGGTATGATTACTGTCGTGTGCGTGTTTTGTTAAACATCTCTGTAATTACTATTTTTTTTGATTCACAGACTTCACCCTCCCTACACCTCTGATAAATATAACAGGAAACCTGTTCGATCACCATACACTGCAAAATCATTCTGGCTATGGATACAGAGAACATCAACACATTAACATCCACACGCCAGAGGATATACCCATTGGACTTGGGGCTCTGCTGGGAATTTACCACATATTTGGATATTTTATTCTAATTTGCCACTAAAATCATAATAAACACTGACAACAAAAATATTTTGCTATTGCTGTGCATATTATTAATATTAATAAGGGGGGATAGTTCAAAAACAAACCCAAAAGGTTATTCAAAATGTTATTTGAGGATCCATTAAAAGGGGTTCTTTTGATAACCCTTTTATGGGGTTCCCCAACAGTTTCAATTTGAAGAACCCCTAAAGGATACTCCATTAACTTTTTGTATTTAGAATGTAGAGTGACTCCACGTTGTCCTATTGAAGCACACTGGTTGACGGAGAATAATGATGTAGTATTTACAGCCACATACATATATTATTTGGTTTTCCTTCACACATAAATTCATGTCAAATTGATACATTTATGAGATAAAATATAGAAATGTACAGTGTTCAGCATTTATCAAACTATATGTTAACTAAGCACTATTTTTTAATTCAGTAGTTATGTTTAGAGCAGTTTGATTAGGTGATAGTGAATTGTATTGTTAACAAATTACATTACAACAATATCAAAAGTAATGTGAATATTGCATTTTGAAAAGCAGATACTGATTGAATATGTAGACTATCCAAATTGAAAGAGTGATTTGGTGCATTTACAAAGTGACTTTGTAAATGTGTTTGTTGTACTCAGTCAAATGTGCTTAGAGTTTTGAAACATAAGCCATTTTGATGTTTAGAATTGTGAAAATTGCACCAAAGTGATTGCAAAAAAACTGTAATGCCACATATAATTGAAGTGTTGACAATTTTTCATCAGAAAAATAATATAAGCCTATTTTGTAGCCTATCGATGTCCGTCTTAATATGACAGGGGGAAAACTAACCTGCAGTAGGAGGATTTGAATGAATATTGAATATTTAGAATCGCCACCAGGGGGCAGTTAGAAGTGGTGTTTGCACTACCATACGTGGGGGTCTATGGAATAAAACAATTATTGCATTCACGTTTCTAAATGTTATGCATTTTATTGCAATACAGAATATAGTAATATGTAGTCAGCCACAAATTGATACTCTTCAAATTGACAATGAAATAATGACTATCCTCTGTAACTCTAAGCTTTAGATTTAGTTGAATAACATAACTGATAGTCTGACATCAAACAAAGATTTGCTGAGTCTCACTTTGATGTGTCCTACACTAGTAGTAGAACATTGGACATCTAGTAGTGCGCTATTGGTCTGGTCAAATTAAATAATGAGCAAAACAAAGAATTGGGTTCATCATTTTATCAAATAACAGTTTCCATAATCAAACATTTAAGGTTCGAAAGAAAGGCAAAGCTTTCCAATTATTAAAATTAAAAGTCTGTAATTGAACATAAAAAGTTGATTGAAAAAACACAGTGTACTACTGATGATGTATGAAAGACGCTGTTATGGTTATTATTGCATATGAAATATTGTAATTACAGAATGAACCATTTCCAGTTATAACCACAATAGGAAGCATAAATACATTGTAGACATTATACTTGTCTGTCATAAGAAGGCAGACCTTGGTGGTGGATGAGTTGAGTTGACGCCCATTCAATTCAAAGTGCATTGAGCACCTGGTGGAAAAGCACTATAGCAATCCAATCCATTATGTTCATAATTATTGTTTGTCATCAGCTTAAAGGGGTAGAGCATGTAGTCCTACTGCCACATCAGCCCATTTTTCCCCTTTTACCTGAACTGCTTATGGCCAGTCTGTTTCAGCCTACCGTTTTTCCCAAGTGGGAAAAAGTGAGAGATGGGATCTAGTAGTGGATTGCTTTATTACTTTGCAGTTGTGGCTGCAGACTGGGTTCTGCACAGAATTATTGGCCAGATTTACCCAGGTTTGCACAGCAATCTAAAAAGAAAAGGTTCCTGGAGTATTTGTTAGGGGTTATTCAAGTTGAAACTGTTAAAGTTATTTGAAGAACCCTTTATGTGTATGTGTGTAGATGCGTAGTAATAGTGTAGATGAAGATGGTGCATGGTGATTGATTAACAAAACATGCACACGACAGTATTCATACCTTGGTTTCTGTGGTAAATGTGAATGAAAAAAACTGTATTATGGACATACCTTGTCTATAATGTAGAGGCCTATAGGATATTCATTGAAGAGGTAAGGGAGGAGGATGGTAATGTGATCTGCATAACATACCAATACCAGTTGACATACGTACCTTTGTATGCCTCCTCGTCAGTATACCTGCAGACACAGACACAAAAGTGATCTGTTCAGTCATCTGCACCCTATACAGCTAGCTTTCAACATATTTGTATAGCCTGCAGTACATATTCTTACCTCTTTGTTGATTGATATCCATGGAATTGTGTCCATTTTCAGTTTTAGAAAGATAGAAAGATATATGGTGTCATCAGAAAACAATATCAGTTTAGATCATACAAGGGACAAACCTTACCTTAACTTGAGTTAGTTAAGTGCCTGCACCTGCTGTCCTTTCAAATTCAAATCCAAATGTTTCAGTTGGGCAGTTAGGTTCCTGCAAGAACCTCCAACTAAGGAGGTTCCTTGATGAACCCCACCTCCTATGGGGTTCTTGGAAGAACCGTTTGGGGCACTTTTCAGTGCCAAGAACCTTAAGGTTCTTCAAAGAACTTTGAGGATCTTAGAAGAACCCTTCTTGAACCCCTCATTTTTTGAGTGCAGATGCCAAATTGGCACCTTCAGTAATGGATAAAACACCAAAAACAAATAACAATTATGAAACTGTCTTCATCTACACTATTACTACATACATACACGTATTCTTTCACTAAACATTTATTTGCTATTTTTGTACTGTCCTTTATGTTCGGTCCTCTGCGGCTAGTAGTTGGTAGCGCATGGCTTTTGCAACGCCAGGATAGTGGGTTTAATTCCTGGGTTCTCTCATACGTAAAAATTGTATGCATGACTGTAAGACTGCTAAATAGCATACATTATTATTATTATTATATTATTTCATAAAACAGGTGGACATGGAACATCCTTTTCTCAGACATCCAGTGTTGTTTTGCTTGTACACAGATTTGTTTTTAATCTGCCCTTAATGTACGTATTTGTGCAATAGTAATTTTTTTACTTTACATTCATTCCCCATCATCAGGATCAGCCATTGGCTTGGTTGAGGCACCTGCTCGGAATGTTGTTGACCAATCCTAGGGAATGTCACCAGCTCCCTCAGATTTCTCTGTGCTCTTTTGTTGAATGCTTGCTTCCATTACTCGACACGCCACAATTGCTCTATTGAATTTGAAATCTGGACACTGTGGCGTGTACCTGAGGTACGCGCAATGTTGTTGGTGTGCGCCAAATAAAAATGTGATTCACATGAAAAAAAAGTTGTACTTTTTTTTTTTTTTTTTTTTCACATTTTCAAACAGTCCATTGATGTTTTACAACGGGGCTATACATTTGGGTGAGTTTTTTTTCCTCACCTGAGTAGCCTCATTTCACTGCCAAAAATAAAATTAAACAATCTAGTGTTCAGTGAAAAAACAATACAATGTCAAATACAGGTAACCTAGTCAAATAATAAACATCCAGTCACATTAACCGTTACCCTCTCGCGGGAATTCCACTAATGTAGCCAAACGTAGCTGCTGCTCATGTTGGTATCTGTACTGATGGTGCAAAAGCCATGACAGGGAGACATAGTGGAGTGGTAACGCGGGTACACTGCAGCATCCACCAAGAGGCTCTTGCTGCCAAGGGAATGCCTGACAGCTTGAAAGACGTTTAAGACACTACAGTGAAAACGGTTAACTTTGTTAAAGCAAGGCCCCTGAACTCTCGTGTATTTTCTGCACTATGCAATGATATGGGCAGCGACCATGTAACACTTTTACAACATACAGAAGTGCGCTGGTTATCAAGGGGCAAAGTATTGACATGTTTTTTTAAACTGAGAGACAAGCTTAAAGTTTTCGTTACTGCCCCTAATTTTCACTTGCCTGACTGCTTGCATGATAACGAGTTTCTCACACGACTGGCCTATCTGGGTGATGTTTTTTCTCGCCTGAAGAATCTGAATCTAGGATTACAGGGACTCTCCGCAACTACATTCAACGTGCGGGACAAAATTGAGGCAATGATTAAGAAGTTGGAGCTCTTCTCTGTCTGCATTAACAAGGACAACACACAGGTCTTTCCATCATTGTATGATTTGTGCGGAAATTAACTCAAGCTTACGGACAATGTCAAATGTCATATAGCGAAGCACCTGAGTGAGTTGGGTGTGCAATTACGCAGGTACCTTCCCGAAACAGATGACACAAACAACTGGATTTGTTATCCTTTTCATGCCCTGCCTCCAGTCCACCGAAATCTGAACAAGAGAGTCTCATCGAAATTGCAACAAGCAGTTCTGTGAAAATCTATTTTAATCAGAAGCCACTGCCAGATTTCTGGATTGGTCTCCGCTCAGAGTAACCTGCCTTGGAAAATCGAGCTGTTAAGACACTTAAGACCCTTTGCAACCACATATAGTTGAAGTCGGAAGTTTACATACACCTTAGCCAAATACATTTAAACTCAGTTTTTCACAATTCCTGACATTTAATCCCAGTAAAAATTCCCTGTCTTAAGTCAGTTAGGATCACCACTTTATTTGAAGAATGTGAAATGTCAGAATAATATTGGAGAGAATTATTTATTTCAGCTTTAATTTCTTTCATCACATTCCCAGTGGGTCAGAAGTTGACATACACTCAATTAGTATTTGGTAGCATTGCCTTTCATTTCTTAACTTGGGTCAAACATTTCGGGATGGCCACTCCAATACCTTGACTTTGTTGTCCTTAAGCCATTTTGCCACAAATTTGGAAGTATGCTTGGGGTCATTGTTCATTTGGAAGAACAATTTGTGACCAAGCTTTAACACTCCTTCCGTGGCCTCCAACTGCTCTTAAACACTAGTAAAACTAAATGCATGCTTTTCAACCGTTCGCTGCCTGCACCCGCACGCCCGACTAGCATCACCACCCTGGATGGTTCCGACCTAGAATATGTGGACATCTATAAGTACCTAGGTGTCTGGCTAGACTGTAAACTCTCCTTCCAGACTCATATCAAACATCTCCAATCTAAAATCAAATCTAGAGTCGGCTTTCTATTCCACAACAAAGCCTCCTTCACTCACGCCGCCAAACTTACCCTATTAAAACTGACTATCCTACCGATCCTCGACTTCAGCGATGTCATCTACAAAATAGCTTCCAATAGTCTACTCAGCAAACAGGATGCAGTTTATCACAGTGCCATCCATTTTGTTGCTAAAGCACCTTATACCACCCACCACTGCGACCTGTATGCTCTAGTCGGCTGGCCCTCGCTACATATTCGTCGCCAGACCCACTGGCTCCAGGTCATCTACAAGTCCATGCTAGGTAAAGCTCCGCCTTATCTCAGTTCACTGGTCACGATGGCAACACCCACCCGTAGCACGCGCTCCAGCAGGTGTATCTCACTGATCATCCCTAAAGCCAACACCTCATTTGGTCACCTTTCGTTCCAGTTCTCTGCTGCCTGTGACTGGAACGAATTGCAAAAAAAATCACTGAAGTTGGAGACTTTTATCTCCCTCACCAACTTCAAACATCTGCTATCTGAGCAGCTAACCGATCGCTGCAGCTGTATATAGTCTATCGGTAAATAGCCCACCCAATTTACCTACATCATCCCCATACTGTTTGTATTGATTTTATTTTATGCTCTTTTGCACACCAGTATCTCTACCTGTACATGACCATCTGATCATGTATCACTCCAGTGTTAATCTGCAAAATTGTAATTATTCGCCTACCTCCTCATGCCTTTTGCACACAATGTATATAGACTCTCTTTTTTTTTCCTACTGTGTTATTGACTTGTTAATTGTTTACTCTATGTGTAACTCTGTGTGGTCTGTTCACACTGCTATGCTTTATCTTGGCCAGGTCGCAGTTGTAAATGAGAACTTGTTCTCAACTAGCCTACCTGGTTAAATAAAGGTGAAATAAAATTTTAAAAATAAAAACAATTCCTGACTGATGTCTTGAGATGTTGCTTCAATATATCCACATAATTGTTCTTCCTCATAATGACAACCATTTTGTGAAGTGCACCAGTCCCTCCTGTAGCAAAGCACCCCCACAACATGATGCTGCCACCCCCGTGCTTCACTGCTGGGATGGTGTTCTTCTGCTTGCAAGCCTCCCCCTTTTTCCTCCGAAATTAACGATGGTATTTATGGCCAAACATGTCTATTTTTGTTTCATCAGACCAGAGGACCTTTCTCCAAAAAGTACGATCTTCGTCCCCATGTGCAGTTGCAAACCGCAGTCTGGCTATTTTATCGAGGTTTTTGAGCAGTGGCTACTTCCTTGCTTAGTGGCCTTTCAGGTTATGTCAATATAGGACTCGTTTTACTGTAGATATAGATACTTTGGTACCTGTTTCCTCCAGCATCTTCACAAGGTCCTTTGCTGTTGTTCTGGGATTGATTTGCACTTTTTGCACCAAAGTATGTTCATCTCTAGGACACAGAAAGCGTCTCCTTCTTGAGCAGTAGGAAGGTTCTTGGCTGATTTTTAAAAATTTTCCCATGATGTCAAGCAAAGAGGCACTGACTTTGAAGTTAGGCCTTGAAATACATCCACAGGTATACCTCCAATTGACTCAAATTATGTCAATTAGCCTATCAGACGCCATGACATAATTTTCTGGAATTTTCCAAGCTGTTTAAAGGCACAATCAACTTAGTGTATGTAAACTTCTGATCCACTGAAATTGTGATCTGTCTGTAAACAATTGTTGGAAAAATTACTTGTGTCATGCACAAAGTAGAGGTCCAAACCGACTTCCCAAAACTATAGTTTGTTATTAACAAGAAATGTGTGGAAAGGTTGAAAAACGAGTTTCAATGACTCCAACCTAAGTATATGTAAACTTTCGACTCCACCTTCCGGTTCTCGGCCCTCACTAGCATGAAAACTAAATACAGGCACAGACTGTGTGTGGGAAATGATTTAAGACTGAGACTCTCTCCAATACAATCCAGCATTGCAGAGTTATGTGCTTCCTTTCAAGCATACCCTTCTCATTAACCTGTGGTGAGTTATTCACAATTGTTGATGAACAAATAAGGTTTTATATGTAAGATGGTTCAATAAATAAATTCTTGATTATTAAATTATTATTTGTGTCCTGGTCCTATAAGAGCTCTTTGTCACTTCCCACGAGCCGGGTTGTGACAAAAACTCACACTCATTCTTATGTTTAATAAATGTATTGTATAGTGTGTGTGTGGCAGGCTTACAATAATGGCAAAAACATTTGAGAGTGCACTGACCCTGGTGCTAGAAGGGGTACGCAGCTGGAGGTTGAATGTTTGAAGGGGTACAGGACTATAAAAAGTTGGGGATCCACTGCTCTAAATGTTAGTTGTCACCATGAGATCACAGAGGACAGTGTGTGAGTAACTTGTCCGCTGACTGACAATCTTAATATTAGTTGGACCATTGGTTGGACAAAGTTAAGTTAGGCTAGACAGCATAAGCAATTGATCAGCTGACTTCAAACAATGTCCTTTGCTTACTGTAGGTTATCATGTCCTTTGCCCTGGTAGAATATCATAGTTTGTCCATATGAGAAAAAGGGTAGGTGTAACGGTTTTCATATAGTGAAGGAGAGTCGGACCAAACTGCAGCGTGTCGATTGCGATCCATGTTTATTTAAACAAACGTAAACACGACTAAACACGAACACTACAAACAATAAACGAAACGAAAACCGAAAACAGCCTATACTTGTGTCAACTAACATCAAACAAGGACATTAAGACACTCAGGACAATCACCCACGACAAACTCAAAGAATATGGCTGCCTAAATATGGTTCCCAATCAGAGACAACGATAAGCACCTGCCTCTGATTGAGAACCACTCCAGACAGCCATAGACCTTGCTAGACAACCCACTAAGCTACAATCCCAATACCACCACCAAAACCCCAAGACAAACACACCACAATTACAAAAACCCCATGCCACACCTGGCCTGACCAAATACATAAAGATAAACACAAAATACTTTGACCAGGGCGTGACAGAACCCCCCTAAGGTGCGGACTCCCGAACGCACCTCAAAACAATAGGGAGGGTCCGGGTGGGCGTCTGTCCATGGTGGCGGCTCCGGCGCGGGACGTGGACCCCACTCCTTTAATGTCTTAGTCCCCTCTCCCTTCGTCCCTGGATAGTCCACCCTCGCCGCCGACCATGGCCTAGTAGTCCTCACCCAGAACCCCACTGGACTGAGGAGCAGATCGGGACTGAAGGACAGCTCGGGACCGAGGCAGCTCGGGACTGAGGGGAAGCTCGGGAGTGAGAGAAAGCTCAGGAGTGAGAGGAAGCTCAGGAGTGAGAGGAAGCTCAGGAGTGAGAGGAAGCTCAGGAGTGAGAGGAAGCTCAGGAGTGAGAGGAAGCTCAGGAGTGAGAGGAAGCTCAGGCAGGTAGATAGATCTACCAGCTCCTGGCTGGCTGGTGGTTTCAGCAGATCCTGGCTGACTGGCAGATCCTGGCTGACTGGCAGATCCTGGCTGACTGGCAGATCTGGAAGAGTCTGGTTGACTGGCAGATCTGGAAGAGTCTGGTTGACTGGCAGATCTGGAAGAGTCAGGTTGACTGGCAGATCTGGAAGAGTCAGGTTGACTGGCAGATCTGGAAGAGTCTGGTTGACTGGCAGATCTGGAAGAGTCTGGTTGACTGGCAGATCTGGAAGAGTCTGGTTGACTGGCAGATCTGGAAGAGTCTGGCTGACTGGCAGATCTGGAAGAGTCTGGCTGACTGGCAGATCTGGCGGCGCTGGGCAGACTGGCGGCGCTGGGCAGACTGGCGGC
Source organism: Oncorhynchus tshawytscha (assembly GCF_018296145.1). Classification (NCBI taxonomy): domain Eukaryota; kingdom Metazoa; phylum Chordata; class Actinopteri; order Salmoniformes; family Salmonidae; genus Oncorhynchus; species Oncorhynchus tshawytscha. The sequence goes on along the minus strand of NC_056439.1, from coordinate 12,421,024 downwards.
GCTGGGCAGACTGGCGGCGCTGGGCAGACTGGCGGTGCTGGGCCGACTGGCGGTGCTGGGCAGACTGGCGATGCTGGGCAGACTGATGGCGCTGGGCAGACTGACGGCGCTGGGCAGACTGGCGACGCTGGCGGCGCTGGGCAGACTGGCGGCACTAGCTGCTCCATATCGGCTGACAGCTCTGGCGGCTTCTTACAGACTGACCGCTCTGGCGGCTCCGTGCTGACTGGCAGCTCCTTGCAGACTGGCAGCTCCTTACAGACTGACAGCTCCGTGCAGACTGACAGCTCCTTGCAGACTGGCAGCTCCATGCAGACTGGCAGCTCCATGCAGACTGGCAGCTCCATGCAGACTGGCTGCTCCATGCAGACTGGCTGCTCTATGCAGACTGACAGCTCTGGCTGCTTCATGCAGACTGACAGATCTGGCTGCTCCATGTAGACTGGCTGCTTCATGCAGACTGGCAGCTCGGGCTGCTTCATGTAGACTGACAGCTCTGGCTGCTCCATGCGGACTGACAGCTCTGGCTGCTCCATGTAGACTGGCTGCTTCATGCAGACTGGCAGCTCGGGCTGCTTCATGTAGACTGACAGCTCTGGCTGCTCCATGCAGACTGACAGCTCTGACTGCTCCATGCAGACTGACAGCTCTGACTGCTCCATGCAGACTGACAGCTCTGACTGCTCCATGCAGACTGACAGCTCTGGCTGCGCTGAACAGGCGGGAGACTCCTGCAGCGCTGTGTCGGAGGAAGGCTCTGGCTGCGCTGAACAGGCGGGAGACTCCGGCAGCGCTGGAGATGAGGAAAGCTCTAACAGCGCTAGATAGGCGGAGACTCCGGCAGCGCAGGAGAGGAGAAAGGCTCCGACAGCGCTGGAGAGGCGAGGCGCACTGTAGGCCTGATGCGTGGTGCTGGTACTGGTGGTACTGGACCGAGGACACGCACAGGAAGCCTGGTGCGGGGAGCTGCTACCGGAGGGCTGGGGTGTGGAGGTGGTACTGGATAGACCGGACCGTGCAGGCGCACTGGAGCTCTTGAGCACCGAGCCTGCCCAACCTTACCTGGCTCGATGCCCACTCTAGCCCGGCCGATACGAGGAGCTGGAATATACCGAACCGGGCTGTGCACCCGCACTGGAGACACCGTGCGCTCCACAGCATAACACGGTGCCTGCCCGGTCTCTCCAGCCCCCGGTAAGCACAGGGAGTTTGCGCAGGTCTCCTACCTGGCATAGCCATACTCCCTGTGAGCCCCCCAAGAAATTTTGGGGCTGACTCTCGGGCTTCCATCCGCTCTGCCGTGCTAGCTCCTCATAATGCCGCCTCTCTGCTTTTGCTGCCTCCAGCTCGGCTTTGGGGCGACAATAATCTCCAGGCTGATCCCAGGGTCCTTTACCGTCCAGTTCGTCCTCCCATGTCCATTTCTCCAGGTAGTGCAGCCTCTCCCACTGCAGCTGCTGCTCCTGCCTCTGTTGCCTCTGTTGCCTCTGTTCCTGCTGCTCCTTTGGGCGGCTACACTCCCCTGGTTTAGCCCAGGGTCCTCTCCCGTCGAAGATCACCTCCCATGACCAGAAATCCTTGTTGAGCATCTCCTTTTTCGGCTGCTCCTGCCTGTTGACACGCCGCTTGGTCCGTTGGTGGTGGGTGATTCTGTAACGGTTTTCATATAGTGAAAGAGAGTCGGACCAAACTGCAGCGTATCGATTGCGATCCATGTTTATTTAAACAAACGTAAACACGACTAAACACGAACACTACAAACAATAAACACGAACACTACAAACAATAAACGAAACGAAAACCGAAAACAGCCTATACTTGTGTCAACTAACATCAAACAAGGACATTAAGACACTCAGGACAATCACCCACGACAAACTCAAAGAATATGGCTGCCTAAATATGGTTCCCAATCAGAGACAACGATAAGCACCTGCCTCTGATTGAGAACCACTCCAGACAGCCATAGACCTTGCTAGACAACCCACTAAGCTACAATCCCAATACCACCACCAAAACCCCAGGACAAACACACCACAATTACAAAAACCCCATGCCACACCCTGGCCTGACCAAATACATAAAGATAAACACAAAATACTTTGACCAGGGCGTGACAGTAGGCCTAATTAGTGGGTCAAATCAAATCAAATTTTATTGGTCACATACACATGGTTAACAGATGTTAATGCGAGTGTAGAGAAATGCTTGTGCTTCTAGTTCCGACCATGCAGTAATATCTAACAAGTAATCTAACAATTTCACAACAACTACCTTTTACACACAAGTGTAAAGGAATGAATAAGAATATGTACATATAAATATATGGATAAGCGATGGCCGAACGGCATAGGCAAGATGCAGTAGATGGTATAGAGTACAGTACATACATATGAGATGAGTGATGTAGGGTATGTAAAAATTATATAAAGTGGTATTGTTTAAAGTGACTAGTGATACATTTATTACATCCCATTTTTAATTATTAAAGTGGCTAGAGATTTGAGTCAATATGTTGGCAGCAGCCACATGGCCTTGAGATAGAAGCGGTTTTTCAGCCTCTCGTCCCAGCGTTGATGCACCTGTACTGACCTCGCCTTCTGGATGATCGAGGGGTGAACAGGCAGTGGCTCGGGTGGTTGTTGTCCTTGATGATCTTTTTGGCCTTTCTGTGACATCGGGTGGTGTAGGTGTCCTGGAGGGCAGGTAGTTTTCTCCCGGGGATGCGTTGTGCAGACCTCACTACCCTCTGGAGAGCCTTACGGTTGTGGGCAGAGCAGTTGCCGTACCAGGCGGTGATACAGCCCAACAGGATGCTCTCGATTGTGCATCTGTAAAGGTTTGTGAGTGTTTTTGGTGACAAGCCAAATTTCTTCAGCCTCCTGAGGGTGAAGAGGAGCTGCTGCGCCTTCTTCACCACGTTCTCTGTGTTGGTGGACCATTTCAGTTTGTCCGTGATGTGTACGCCGAGGAACTTAAAACTTTCCACCTTCTCCACTACTGTCCCGTCGACGTCGATGTGGATAGGGGGGTGCTCCCTCTGCTGTTTCCTGAAGTCCACGATCATCTCCTTTGTTTTGTTGACGTTGAGTGTGAGGTTATTTTCCTGACACCACACTCCGAGGGCCCTCACTTCCTCCCTCTAGGCCGTCTCGTCGTTGTTGGTAATCAATCCTACCACTGTAGTGTCATCTGCAAACTTGATGATTGAGTTGGAGGCATGCATGGCCACGCAGTCATGGGTGAACAGGGAGTACAGGAGAGGGCGGATAACGCACCCTTGTGGGGCCCCAGTGTTGAGGATCAGCGGGGTGGAGATGTTGTTTCCTACCCTCACCACCTGGGGGCGTCCCATCCCTAAGTCCAGGACCCAGTTGCACAGTGCGGAGTCGAGACAAGTTTGGAGGGTACTATGGTGTTAAATGCTGAGCTGTAGTTGATGAACAGCATTCTTACATAGATATTCCTCTTGCCCAGATGGGTTAGGGCAGTGTGCAGTGTGATTGTGATTGCGTAGTCTGTGGACCTATTGGGGCGGTAAGCAAATTGGAGTGGGTCTAGGGTGTCAGGTAGGGTGGAGGTGATATGATCCTTGACTAGTCTCTCAAAGCACTTCCTGATGACGGAAGTGACTGCTACGAGGCGATAATCGTTTAGCTCAGTTACCTTAGCTTTCTTGGGAAGAGGAACAATGGTGGCCCTCTTGAAGCATGTGGGAACAGCAGACTGGGATAAGGATTGATTGAATGTGTCCGTAAACACACCAGCCAGCTGGTCCGGCACATGCCCTGAGGACGCGGCTAGGGATGCCGTCTGGGCCGGCAGCCTTGCGAGGGTTAAAACGTTTAAATGTTTTACTCACGTTGGCTGCAGTGAAGGAGAGCCCGCTGGTTTTGGTAGCTGAACTGACTGTAGACCCTGCCACATACCTCTCATGTCTGAGCCGTTCAATTGCGACTACTTTGTCTCTATATTGACGCTTAGCGTGTTTGATTGCCTTGCGGAGGGAATAGCTACACTGTTTGTATTTGGTCATGTTTCAAGTCGCCTTGCCCTGATTAAAAGCAGAGGTTTGCGCTTTCAGTTTTGCGCGAATTCTGCCATCAATCCACGGTTTCTGGTTGGCGAAGGTTTTAATAGTCGCCGTGGGTACAACATCACCGATGCACTTGCTAATAAACTCGCTCACTGAGAAAGCGGATACATCAATGGTGTTGTTCAACGCTATCCGGAACATATAGCCTTTTTTTATAACCTTTAGACGTACCCTTATCCTACTTCTCCTCTGTTCCTCTGGTGATGTGGAGGTTAATCCAGGTCCTGCAGTGCCTAGCTCCACTCCCACCCCCCAGGTGCTCTCATTTGTTGACTTCTGTAATCGTAAAAGCCTTGGTTTCATGCATGTTAACATTAGAAGCCTACTCCCTAAGTTTGCTTTATTCACTTCTTTAGCACAATCTGCCAACCCGGATGTCTTAGCCGTGTCTGAATCTTATGAATCTTATCTTATCTTAATTTTATGGATATCTTTAAGAAATGGCTTTCTTCTTGCCACTCTTCCATAAAGGCCAGATTTGTGCAATATGTGCAATATACGACTGATTGTTGTCCTATGGACAGAGTCTCCCACCTCAGATGTAGATCTCTGCAGTTCATCCAGAGTGATCATGGGCCTCTTGGCTGCATCTCTGATCAGTCTTCTCCTTGTATGAGCTGAAAGTTTAGAGGGACGGCCAGGTCTTGGTAGATTTGCAGTGGTCTGATACTCCTTCCATTTCAATATTATCGCTTGCACAGTGCTCCTTGGGATGTTTAAAGCTTGGGAAATCTTTTTGTATCCAAATCCGGCTTTAAACTTCTTCACAACAGTATCTCGGACCTGCCTGGTGTGTTCCTTGTTCTCCATGATGCTCTCTGCGCTTTTAACGGACCTCTGAGACTATCACAGTGCAGGTGCATTTATACGGAGACTTGATTACACACAGGTGGATTGTATTTATCATCATTAGTCATTTAGGTCAACATTGGATCATTCAGAGATCCTCACTGAACTTCTGGAGAGAGTTTGCTGCACTGAAAGTAAAGGGGCTGAATAATTTTGCACGCCCAATTTTTCAGTTTTTGATTTGTTAAAAAAGTTTGAAATATCCAATAAATGTCGTTCCACTTCATGATTGTGTCCCACTTGTTGTTGATTCTTCACAAAAATACAGTTTTATATCTTTATGTTTGAAGCCTGAAATGTGGCAAAAGGTCGCAAAGTTCAAGGGGGCCGAATACTTTCGCAAGGCACTGTATATCTATTCTACCCTGCCTTTCTAAGGTCTTCGAAAGCCAAGTTAACAAACAGATTACCGACCATTTCGAATCTCTGTGTACCTTCTCCGCTATGTAATCTGGTTTCAGAGCTGGTCATGGGTGCACCTCAGCCATGCTCAAGGTCCTAAACGATATTATAACCACCATCGATAAGATACATTACTGTGCAGCCGTATTCATCGACCTGGGTAAGGCTTTCGACTCTGTCAATCACAACATTCTTATTGGCAGACTCCACAGCCTTGGTTTCTCAAATGATTGCCTCAAATGATTGCCTCGCTTGGTTCACCAACTACTTCTCCGATAGAGTTCAGTATGTCAAATAGGATGGCCTGTTGTCCGAACCTCTGGCAGTCTCTATGGGGGTGCCACAGGGTTCTATTCTCGGGCTGACTCTCTTCTCTGTATACATCAATGATGGCGCTCTTGCTGCTGGTGATTCTTTGATCCACCTCTACGCAGATGACAGCATTCTGTATACCTCTGGCCCTTCGTTGGACACTTTGTTAACTAACCTCCAGATGAGCTTCATTGCCATACAACTCTCCTTCCGTGGCCTCCAACTGCTCTTAAATGCAAGTAAAACTAAATGCATGCTCTTCAACCGATCGCTGCCCACACGTGCCTGCCCGTCCAGCATCACTACTCTGGACGGTTCTGACTTAGAATATGTGGACAACTACAAATACCTAGGTGTTTGGTTAGACTGTAAACTCTCCTTCCAGACTCACATTAAACATCGCCAATCCAAAATTAAATATAGAATTGGCTTCCTATTTCACAACAAAGCATCCTTCACTCATGCTGCCAAACATACCCTCATAAAACTGACCATCCTACCGATCCTCGACTTCGGCGATGTCATTAACAAAATAGCCTCCAACACTCTACTCAGCAAACTGGATGCAGTCTATCACAGTGCCATCCATTTTGTCATATACTACCCACCACTGCAACCTGTACACTCTCGTTGGCTGACCCTCGCTTCATACTCGTCACCAAACCCACTGGCTCCAGGTCATCTACAAGTCTCTGCTAGGTAAAGCCCTGCCTTATCTCAGCTCACTGGTCACCATAGCAGCACCCACCCGTAGCACGCGCTCCAGCAGGTATATCTCACTGGTCACCCCCAAAGCCAATTCTTCCTTTGGCCGCCTCTCCTTCCAGTTCTCTGCTGCCAATGACTGGAACGAACTGCAAAAATCTCTGAAGCTGGAGACTCTTACCTCCCTCACTAGCTTTAAGCACCAGCTGTCAGAGCAGCTCACAGATCACTGCATCTGTACATAGCTCATCTGTAAATAGCCCATCCAATCTACCTCATCCCCATACTGTATTTATTTATTTATCTTGCTCCTTTGCACCACAGTATCTCAACTTGCACATTCATCTTCTGCACATCCTACAATTCCAGTGTTTAATTGCTATATTGTAATTACTTTGTCACCATGGCCTCTTTATTGCCTTACCTCTCTTATCCTACCTCATTTGCACATGCTGTATATAGATTTTTCTACTGTATTATTGATTGTATGTGTGTTTGTTCCATGTGTAATTCTGTGTTGTTGTATGTGTCAAACTGCTTTGCTTTATCTTGGCCAGGTCGCAGTTGCAAATGAGAACTTGTTCTCAACTAGCCTACCTGGTTAAATAAAGGTGAAATAAAATAAAAAAAATATCCCAGTCCACGTGATCGAAGCAATCTTGAAGCGAGGCATCAGATTGGTCGGACCAGCACTGAACATTCCTGAGCACGGGCGTTTCCTGTTTCAGTTTCTGGCTATAGGCAAACAAAATTGAGTAGTTGTCAGATTTCCCGAAAGGAGGGCGATGGAGAGCTTTGTATGTGTCGCGGAAGTTAGAGTAACAATGATCCAGAATTTTGCCAGCCTGGGTCGCGCATTCGATATGCTGATCAAATTTAGCGAGTGTCTGATAATGTGGCAAAACTGTACTGTCAAAAACAACAAGAAATGTAATAAAATCCTAGGTTACACGAATTGCTTTGATAAAAATTGCGTTGAAATTGAACTTGGAATAAAATTGAACTTGTCTGAACAAATTTGCAGTCGAAGCATCTTTAATAAACTAATTCAAGTGATTTGATCAAATATGATCTGAAACTCTTTTGGTGATTGAATGTGTATTGAATAGTGTGACGTAAATTAAGTGTGTTGGAATGTGCAAAAAATGTGGGTGTACGTTAACGTTCAATAGATATTGACCAATGAAAACACGCCTTTGAAAATATATGGGAGAAAAAAATATATATTAGACACCATCACTGATTGGCCAAACAGCTGCTTTACCGGTGAGATACACTGTTGAGCGCTACATCCACTTTAAAGATTCTGAATCATTCACGCCTAGGAGGCTGCTTGACACAGGTTTGTTGGCTGTTTAACTTTATGCTTTGCCTATTCAATTATATTGTTCCAGGTTTGTGCTCAATAACTATGTAAAAATAATGAATACATTATTGTGTTTGTTTGCGCAATAACATTGATAACTGGGCCATTAAACCCCACCAGTCACCATAAATCGCTCAATTTTCAAAAGGTGTAGATGTCTGGATTCATTCGTTTTTAAATGTAGATAACCTCCATCATAATATCAATACAGATTACGTGATATCGCAGGCTGGATAGTCTACGGATTTTAAGACGTAGGCCTATACTCGAAACATCACAAACAATAGTTCTCTTTTACAGGCGTTCCCTATTTCGTAACGTGCTTGGTGAATCAACACGTAGTCATTAAAATGTTTATGTCCTGTATAACTTTCTTCCTGTAAACTATATCAACTTCTTGCGACCGCAAATTATAAAACGAAATATCCGAGGCAGTCTAGTGGAAGAGGTTGAAGAAAACGGTCGTATGAGGAAATAGTACGTTTTTGGTGCGACACTCAACTTTGTTTCGAAACGTTTATTAGCGTGATGCGCGCTGTTAGGACTTGTGAAAAGAGCCCGAATGACGCCATTGTTAGTTAGCTAATATTGTAATACAAGTTTAAAAGGAGACAATGTATCCATTGTCAAACTCGTGTTGCGGCATCCCCCGCCTGTCATTTGTATCGAGACTGTTTGCTGAGATGCTATCAGTGATTGTCGAAAAATATTCTTATGCTTTAAAAAAAAACTATTTAAACAAGCAATATAAAATACTATTTCCATTATTAAAGCAAAAACGACAGGCTACTCCGAAATGGAAATACTTTTGATTTGATTTTGGGATTAACAGTCATTTTTATCACGTTGCATTTAAATGGAAAGGGTGATACCCGTTGACGTGATCAGGTTCTGTTGAAATTGCAATGTAGCAATATATTTTCATGGAGTAGCTTGTTGCATATTAATGCTGCATTTGGCCTACTCCGGTCTTGGTGACCTTTTTTCAAAGGAAGGTTTATTTTTGCTCTTGCTAAACAGTTCATAAGCGTTAAGCTTAGTACAGGTGGCAAGAAAGATTTAGACCTATTGGTGTTACTAAATCGTCAATGTTCTTTGCCAGAAATCTGTAATGCACACTTTCTTAACCCTGCCCAGGTCAGCTCAGGGTGGCTGCAAGTTCACAGCTATTTCAAAGACATACACTTGTTACCAATGGTTGTAGCCTACTTATTAAGCCCAAGTTCAAATGATGACGGGTGCCTTTGAAACTTGGTTGGGTAGAACACCTGAACATTTGACGTTTTTATAAGCTAGGCCTATACCTGGCTCAATGTGGCACAGCAGACAACCACAGAGGAATTGTGTGGAATGTTGCCTGGAGTCTGTTTTTGACATTGACTTACTGAGTGTGCTGGTTTTAACTGCCTCTCCTGTTGACAATATTCTTGAGATGCGAACCCTTTCACTGGATTGGTCTGCCATGTGGTTATCATATGGAGTTGCATTTTTTTCCATATACTACAAAGGGGAGAGTATTTTGTCAGTGCATTACAGTACTGCTGATGAAGACGGTCAGGTTTAGGTGAAAGGTGAATGTCTCTTATTGACTACAACCCCCAGGGGCAGTGTGTTCCTGAAACTCTAGTCTGCATTATTAAAAAAAAGTTGCCAGCTAAGGGGGAGTGGTGGCATGCCCCCCTGCAAAAATGTTTGCCCTTCAAAATCAGATTTAGTTTCATCTGATGCGCACCAATTTGTTAGTCAATTAAGTAGATTCCTTAAAAGTAGGCAGCTGGTGCTTATGGAACACATGGAAGGGGTCACCTGTGTTTCAGTGAGGTGAAATGTTCACAATGTCGCAGATAGAAGTGTAACAAATGCAGGTAACATGGATTCTTATTCTACTTGTCAGACAACCATATCTGTTCTACTCGATGCTTTTATATATGAACGTTTCCGTAACGTTGCACCATCCTGAACCGGTCCCTGTTTACACCCATTCATCATCCAGCCAGGCTGTGTGCCACCTGTTGCCTGGTTCCCAATCCCACCCTAGCTTTTTTTTGCCTAAAAGGTCCTAGATCTGGTCTGAAACCAACCCCTATGGAACTTTTCTTTAGTAGCTTGAATTCATGTCAAATGCAGATATGAACGGATGTGTTGACTGACAACCATGTGGCAACATCTACAGAAGCTCTTCACATGCCTTTTACTATATATTACAAAGGTATTCTGCTACGAAGTCTGGTTCGTATTTGCCTATGTTACATCTCTCCAAATGTGCCGCAAAATGGTGCCGACAGAGGGCTGCTTCGCTTCTAGTCCTTAAGAAACTTTGCAGTATTTAATTTTTTTTTTAATGTATTATTTCTTACATTGTTAGCCCAGAATCTTGTTACATAGAGCTGGGAAGAATTAGATATCAGAGTGGTGTCAACTTACCAGCACTATGACCAGGAATACGACTGTTCCGAAGCGGATCCTTTGTCCGGACTACCCAGGGAATTTGAGATGATTCCAGAGGCTGATCCAAAACAACGCTGCCAGAGAAGAGGTAGACGGAGCGGTCTTCTGGTCAGACTATGAAGGCGCGCACACCACACTCGAAAGCGGTGGGTATTTTTTGCGAATGTCTCTAGATAACAAAGGTAGATGAAATTAGGGCAAGGGTTGCTTTCCAGAGAGACATCAGGGATTGTAACATACTCTGTTTCACAGAAAATGACTCTCGGGATATGCTGTCGGAGTCGATACAGCCACTTGGAATCTTTGTACGTTGCACCGACAGGAATAAACTTCTCTCCGGAGTCATTAACTCGTTTTTCAACCCCTCCACAAATTTCTTGTTAACAGACTAGTTTTGGCAAGTCGGTTAGGACATCTACTTTATGCATGACAAGTCATTTTTCCGACAATTGTTTAGACAGATTATTTCACTTAGACTTCACTGTCACAATTCCATTGGGTCAAGTTTAAATACACTAAGTTGACTGCGCCTTTAAACAGCTTGGGAAATTCCAGTAAATGTTGTCATGGCTTTAGACGCTTCTGATAGGCTAATTGACATCATTGGAGTCAATTGGAGGTGTACCTGTGGATGTATTTCAAGGCCTACCTTCAAACTCAGTGCCTCTTTGCTTGACATCATGGGAAAATCAAAAGAAATCTGCCAAGACCTCAGAAAAAAAATGGTAGACCTCCAAGTCTGCTTCATCCTTAGGAGCAATTTCCAAACACCTGAAGGTACCACGTCCACCTGTACAAACCGTAGTAGGTAAGTATAAACCCCACGGGACCATGTAGCCGTCATACCACTCAGGAAGGAGATGTGTTCTGTGTCCTAGAGATGAATGTGCTTAGGTGCGAAATGTGCATATCAATCCCAGGACAGCAGCAAAGGACCTTGTGAAGATGCTGGAGGAAACGGGTAAAAAAGTATCTAATATCCACAGTAAAACAAGTCCTATATTGACATAACATGAAAGTCCTCTCAAGGAAGAAGCCACTGCTCCAAAACCGCCATTAAAAAAATCCAGACTACGGTTTTGTAACTGCACATGGGGACAAAGATTGTACTTTTTTGGAGAAAAGTCCTCTGGTCTGATAAAACAAAAATAGAACTGTTTGGCCATAATTACCATCGTTATGTTTGGAAGACAAAGGGGGAGGCTTGCAAGCTGAAGAACACCATCCCAAGCGTGGGGGTGCTTTGCTGCAGGAGGGACTGGTGCACTTCACAAACTAGATGGCATCATGAGGTTGGAAAATGATGTGGCTATATTGAAGCAACATCTCAAGACATCAGTCAGGAAGTTAAAGCGTGGTCACACATGGGTCTTTCAAATGGTCAATGACCCCAAGCATACTTCCAAAGTTGAGGCAAAATGGCTTAAGGACAACAAAGTCAAGGTATTGGAGTGGCCATCCCAAAATGTTTGACCCAAGTTTAACAATTTAAGGCAATGCTACCAAATACTAATTGAGTGTGTAAACGTCTGACCCACTGGGAATGTGATGAAATAAATAAAAGCTGAAATAAATCATTCTCTCTATTTTGACATTTCACATTCTTAAAATAAAGTGGTGATCCTAACTGACCTAAGACGGGGACTCTTTACTATGATTAAATGTCAGGAATTGTGAAACTGAGTTTAAATGTGTATGTAAAACTTACAACTTCAACTGTATCTCTCACACTCAAAACACTGGCGGGGTGAAGACTTTACTGTTTTTTTAACTATAAACTTTTGCAAATGCTTATTTACCATGAAGACCAGTTGATTTGTTAATTATATTGTAAACAGTCTAGCTCTACACTTGCTTGTTTACACAACTTAAAGGAGGAGTTTTTTTTTTTTTTACCACAATCTATAGTTTGTATGGAAATGTCATGTTCTAGAAGGGTCCAGACACAGAAGCGCACACTGTCTTCTCTTTGTTGGGCATCATTTTAAAGACTTCTGTGCACTATGAGAATCCAATGTCCTGAGGATATCATTGTTTGAGGATCACAAAGTAGTGTTGTGGGATTTAGTGCTTTATATTTTTTTTAGGTCTTTAAGTTTCAATATTATTTAAAACATTCAATCTAATCTCTGCTCAGGCAGTAACAGTCTGCCAACCAGACCTAACCTTATCTATTCACTCCCCATACGGTACTGTCTTTAGGCATCCTATTTAGCTAGCCTGCCTAAGTAGACTATGCTTCAGAGCTGTCTGACAATCATTTGACTAGTTCAAAGTACATAAGGCATACTTTCAAGTTGTCCCTTTTTCGCTGTGTACATTCCTCTCATGCGGTCTGTGTATAATGACGAGATGCTCATGTCCCCCATTTGTTATGTCGGCAACATGGTCCCAAAGGTGGGAAGGCAGGCAACAAGTTTACATCCAATGAAACACATTGGGCTTATTTAGGACAGATTTTTCACTCTCTTTGCCTCTTCCCGTCTGATCCATATTCGTCAGCCAGAAACTGAAGCAATGGATTGTGGTAATTGACTACAAGTTTGAGAAACTAGGTGGAATATTAAAGCAGGATGCACCAGGGCCTCGGTCAATAAGAAAGTGGTCAGGTGAAGCAGCTGCTTAGCTACACTACTGTTTTGCTAGCACAGACTGGAATATGTTCCAGGATTTTTCCGATGGCATTGAGTACACCACGTCAGTCATTGGCTTCATCAATAAGTGTATCGCTGTCGTCCCCGACCTTGTACATACCCCAACCAGAAGTCATGGATTACAGGCAACATTCGCACTGAGCTAAAGGGTAGAGCTGCTGCTTTCAAGGAGCATGGCTTTCAAACTATTACAGACTACAAAGGGAAGCACAGCCGAGAGCTGCCCAGTGGCATGAGAGCATCAGCTGTTCCGAAGACTGATCCCCTTCTCTGTAGCCATGTGAGCAAGACTTTTTTAAACAACATTCACAAGGCCGCATGGCCAGACGAATTACCAGGACGTGTACTCCGAACATGCATTGGCTTGTCTTCACTGACATTTTCAACCTCTCCCCTGTCTGTAATACCAACATGTTTCAAGCAGACCACCATAGTCCCTGCCTAAATGACTACCGACCCGTAGCACTCGCATCTGAAGCCGTGAAGTGCTTTGAAAGGCTGGTCCTGACTCCCATCAACACCATTATCCTAGAAACCCTAGACCTGCCCCAATTTAACACTTTGGGCAGATTGCATCTGCTGTATTTCCTTCTGACCTGTGTACAATGAGTTTAAAACAATCATAACTTTTTTTAAATAATTGAATGATTCTCTGGCCAAATCATGCTTTAGTAGCCTATTTTGAATACTTAATTTACATCTGTGTAGACTGGATTAGGATATATAATTTTGGCACTTTAAAATTCAATTTACTTTAGGAAAAGCTTCTTCTAGCCTTATGCATGCGCTGCCTATGCTTACATATGAAAAACGTAACCTCATTCGTTATTTGAGTATAGGCTACGGATTCCATTAGTTTTAGGCCATTCTAAATACATTTTAAAAATCCATCCATAGGCTATATGTAAGGACCATATTAAGTTAAGAATAGTCTGATGGGTGAGAATATTATCAAGTGCTTGTTAAATTGTGAATGAGAGACTGAAGTGTGTGCAGCCTGCGCAAGAAGCAGAGCTCATGCCTTTTCTTCAAATCATCGTTAGTTGCATCATGCAGGCTTTAAGTATAAAAAAAAAATCTAAATGTATAGCCAAACGTTTGTATCACAACTGAAGTTTCATAAAGAACTCTAAATGAAGCCAGTAGGAGGACCTGTTTCTTTCATTAATTGCTCAACACAGAAAAGCCGCATGTGTGCGCTCCCTCGGAAATCATTTGGAGAAAATATCCTTTCTATTCAGCTGTGTTTAATTGTATTCCTCATACTGTAAAATAGTGCCACAGAATTCTAAGCAAACCGTGTCTGCTAAATGACCTAGTGTAGCCCACAGCCAGATCGGGGCCTAACATAAATTAAACTCAGAATATGCTATTTGGTTCTTCTGAAATGGACTACAGTTTCTTTAGACCTTTCCTAAAATAAATAATGGTTTTATTGTGATGGTGTAGATTGTAGTCCTCCCATGAGCCCCTTTCCATTTAACCAGCATCCTCACCCACTGAGAACTGACTGACACCGGACGTCCATGGACGTTAAAATTTGGTCAATCCGCCCTGGCCTTGATTTTAACGTCCAGTCGTCAGGACCGGCTTTCATTTGGTCCAAACAGACGTCCATTCAGATTTGGACCGGACCTAATCTGAAACAATCATAGATGTCTGTTTCACAAGTTTGCAGAGTACAGTAAAGGAAAGTAGAGTATTGTGAAGCACAGAGTACAGTAAAGGGTTTAGTACTGTCGCGTATAGTACACATTAGAGCACACAAGTGGATTACACTACTGTGTGTATACTGTGCTGTAATTAGTCACACGTTTGGACATCAAAGATTGGTACAGATTTGGTCCGGACCAACAATTTTGTTTAGTGGAGCTCATTAAAATAATACAGAATGTATAGAATAATACTCACATATGCAAAGGGGATATTGCCTATTTCTAGCTTGGTGTACCTATTTAGGATACATGTCCAAGATGGCGTAGCAGTGAAGACGTGTTTGTTTTGTCCTATCGTGTACGTTTTGTATTTTTTTTGTGTGTGTATATATATATATATATTCAATCTCTTCTCGATTTTTAATTTTATTCGATTATACCTTCCGGTAACCTGCCTCACCCAATGTGATATGGAATCCATATTATTTTAGAACACATTCAAGAATCTCCAGAAGCTAATTAGCTACAAGCTATTTAGTCATTGTTAGCCACTGCTAGCGGCTTTTACGTTGTGCACCGATACAGCCCTGTTTTTAGCCTGGATAATACTCTCCTGTCTACCAATATTGCTTGTCTAACAATATCGGACTGTCTCTCCACAACACCGGATTCCTGCCGTAATCCCTGGACCACTACTTCTGATCTTCACAGCTAGCTCGCAGCTAGCTTTCACTCACCGTGGCACCCAGTACCGAAGCTTTTCCCTGAGGCCCACCTTCCGGCCTACTTGGCTGTTCACCCGAACCCCACTCATGCATGGCTCGAGCCCAAAACTCCACCACATCCTTGCTGTAAACTCTGGACCTTGGCACTGGATCACCTCTGCTACCGATTTGGATATAGTGGCAAACGCCACTGCCACGAAGCTAGCACCAGTTAGCCGTGAGCCAGGCACATCTCCCGGCTAGCAAACTAAATTCCACAATACCCCTTTCGCCATCTGGCTTGGATTCTGTCGACACGGCGCACCACCACGACTGGTCTGCCGACGAATACTCCATCCGCTGTGCTTTCATCCGGCCTCCGTCGGAGCAGATGCTCCTTCTAGCCCAGGGCTACTAACTTTAAACGCTGTGTCGCTAGCGTAGTGGGGTTCCCCTGTTCCATCTACTGCAGCCCCCTGGACACTGATCACTTGGCTACATAGCCGATGCCTACTGGACTGTCCATTAACCACGGTACGCCATTCTGTTTATTTATTTTATCTTTCGGCCCCAGCCGCGAACTCAGGCTGTGTGTAGTTAATCCGACCCGCTCTGCCTAGTCATTGCCATTTTTACCTGCTGTTGTGTTAGCTGATTGCTGTTCTCACGTGTTGTTTTAGCTAGCTCTCCCAATCACCACCTGTGATTACTTTATGCCTCGCTGTATGTCTGAAATGTCAATATGCCTTGTATACTGTTCAGGTTAGTTATCATTGTTTTAGTTTACAATGGACCCCCTAATTCCACTCTTCATACCTCCTTTGTCTCACCTCCCCACACATGCGGTGAACTCGCCTATTACAATCAGCATATCCAGAGATACAACCTCTCTTATCATCACCCAGTGCCTGGGCTTACCTCCGCTGTACCCGCACCCCACCATACCCCTGTCTTAGCATTATGCCCTGAAAATATTCTACCACGCCCAGAAATCTGCGCCTTTTATCCTTTGTCCCCAACGCTCTAGGCAACCAGTTTTGATAGCCTTTAGCCGCACCCTCATTCTACTCCTCTGTTCCGCGGGTGATGTGGAGGGAAATCCAGGCCCTGCATGTCCCCAGGCACCCTCATTTGTTGACTTCTGTGATCAAAAAAGCCTTGGTTTCATGTCAACATCAAGCCTCCTAAGTTTGTTTTACTCACTGCTTTGCCAACCCTGCACACTCTGCCAACCCTGATGTCCTTGCTTTGTCTGAATCCTGGCTTAGGAAGGCCACCAAAAATTCTGAGATTTCCATACCCAACTATAACATTTTTTTTGTCAAGATAGGACTGCCAAAGGGGGAGGAGTTAGCCTGCAAAGTAATGTCATACTTTCCAGGTCCATACCCAAACAGTTCGTACTTCTAATTTAAAAAATGAATCTCTCCAGAGTTTGTTCTGTTAGGGGACCTAAACTGGGATATGCTTAACACCCTGGCAGTCCTAAAATCTAAGCTAGCCATTAATCTCACACAAATCATCAAGGAACCCACCAGGTACAACCCTAAATCTGTAAACAAGGGCACCCTCATAGACATTATCCTGACCAACTGGCCCTCCAAATACACCTCCGCTGTCTTCAACCAGGATCTCAGCGATCATTGCCTGTATCCGCTACGGGTCCGCAGTCAAACGACCACCCCTAATCACTGTCAAACGCTCCCTAAAACACTTCTGCGAGCAGGCCTTTCTAATTGACCTGGCCCGGGTATCCTGGAAGGATATTGACCTCATCCCGTCAGTTGAGGATGCCTGGTCATTCTTTAAATAACTTCCTCACCATCTTAGATCAGCATGCTCCGTTCAAAAAATGCAGATCTAAGAACAGATATAGCCCCTGGTTGACTCCAGAACTGACTGCCCTCGACCAGCACAAAAACGTTCTGTGGTGGACTGCAATAGCATCGAATAGTCCCTGCGATATGCAACTGTACAGGGAGGTCAGGAACCAATACACGCAGTCAGTCAGGAAAGCAAAGGCAAGCCTTTTCAAGCAGAAATTTGCATCCTGTAGCTCTAACTCCAAAAAGTTCTGGGACACTAAAGTCCATGGAGAACAAGAGCACCTCCTCCCAGCTGCCCACTGCACTGAGGCTAGGTATAAATCCATGATAATCGAAAATTTCAACAAGCATTTCTCAACGGCTGGCCATGCCTTCCTCCTGGCTACTCTAACCTCGGCCAACAGCCCCCCCCCGCAGCTACTCCCCCAAGCCTCCACCGCTTCTCCTTTAACCAAATCCAGAGATGTTCTGAAAGAGCTGCAGAACCTGGACCCGTACAAATCAGCTGGGCTTGACAATCTGGACCCTCTATTTCTGAAACTATCTGCCGCCATCGTCGCAACCCCTATTAACCAGCCTGTTCAACCTCTTTCATATCGTCTGAGATCCCCAAGGACTGGAATGCTGCCGCGGTCATCCCCCTCTTCAAAGGGGGTGACACCCTAGACCCAAACTGTTACAGACTTATATCCATCCTGCCCTGCCTGCCTAGGTCTTCGAAAGCCAAGTCAACAAACAGATCACTGACCATCTCGAATCCCACCGTACCTTCTCCGTACCCTAGTAAAACTGACCCAATTTACCTACCTCATCCCCATACTGTTTTTATTTACTTCTCTGCTCTTTTGCACACCAGTATCTCTACCTGCACATGACCGTCTGATCATTTATCACTCCAGTGTTAATCTGCTAAATTGTAATTATTTGCCTCCCTCGAGCCTTTTGCACACTGTATACTTTTTTTGTCTACGGTTATTGACTTGTTTATTGTTCCATGTGTAACTCTGTTGCCATCTGTTCACCCTGCTATGCTTTATCTTGGCCAGGTCACAGTTGTAAATGAGAACTTATTCTCAACTAGCCTACCTGGTGAAATAAACATCACCATGAAGAGGATGGCATTCATAGCCATCATAATGAAATTCTGTGTAGTATAGATCAGGGTCCCACTTCACTTACTGTGGTTCAATTAACAAAAGCCATTTTATTTGTATTTAAATAAAAAATAATTAACTCTGTTGTAATAGCTGACACATTCTTTCTGCAGACATTTTTTAAATTTGGAGCAGATATTTAAGAGTTTATGGAAAACATGGTCACGGGATTTTACCAAACTGCATCCGCACAGTTCTTCCAGTAAATGTATTTTTGTAAAAATGTCTGCAATTAAGTAGTCCTTGTGCGTGGAGTTGTATGGTTTGTTACCTTGTTTGCCATACATTTTAAGTCACAACGCAATGCCGTAACACGGGTTGCTGCGACTCTCACAGACCAATTTCTCCACTCTACAAACTTGTGATTATCATGTGTCGCATTGGAGGATTCTTGTCTTGTCCGCTTTGAAGTACAATGACAACATTCATACCAAGCCATTCAAAGAAATCTGGAAATGGAGGCTTGTGATGTGGGAAACTCTTGGTCCTCTCTCGCTGTCGTCTCAAATGTTCAGAGGCTCTCACATGAGAATCTAGCCTTTTCTACAACAGATTACGGAGCTCTCTCACCACACTCTGTGGAACTGGGCCAAGGGCGCACTGCCTCACCGCTGCGTCCCGCCTGCTCTGCTTGTCTTTGGCAGGCGTTACTATTATTGAGAGCCCCACTCCGTTGAGCAGGAAGTTAGTGCTAAACTTTCTCTTTAAATGGCTAAATGAGATTAAGGGTATTTAATACTTTCCATCGATGGTTAAATTGTTTTGAGTTTGTAGCATTTCAGTATAATGGCGTGGTGATTAAAATGTTTGCGTGAAGAAAAAAACAATTCTAGTCCCTATAAAAAAAAATTACAAAATGTATAGCCACATTCAAACTTAAGTTGTCACGTGCCGAATAGTGTATACGGTAAGGTTTCGACCTTAACGTGAAATGCTTACTTACAAGCCCTTAACCAACAGTGCAGTTCAAGCATAGTTAAGAAAATATCTACCAAATAAACTAGAGAAACAATAACGAGGCTATATACAGGGGGTACTGAGTCCGTGTGGGGGTAAAGGTTAGTCGAGGTAATTTGTACATGTAGTTAAGGGTGAAGTGACTGCATAAACAGCAGTGTGCAAAAGAAATGGAGGGGGGGTCAATGTAAATAGTCCGGTGGCCATTTTTATTTGTTCAGCAGTCTTATGGCTTAGTGGTAGACGCTGTTAAGGAGCCTTTGGTTCTAGACTTGGCGCTCCAGTACCGCTTGCTGTGCTGTAGCAGAGAAAGTCTGTGACTGGAGTGTCTGACCCTTTTTTTGGGGGGCTTTCCTTTGACAAAGCCTATTATTTATATATATATATCCTGGATGGCAGAAAGCTTGGCCCCAGTGATGTACTGGGCCATACGCACTACCCTCTAGTGCCTCTTCCAGTTCAAAGAGGGCAATCGCTGTTCTGATGTCCAGAAGTTATTTTCGGTTATGCGTAGTCAGTGCTGTGAACCGTTGATGTGAAAAATGCATTATAAATAAGATATTTGGTTCACCACTAGATGCCAAATTGTATCCTGTAACACTATTTTCGAACCGATGTATGACCCCAACCGTGACGCAAACGAATAATGAACTGACACATGGATTTAGTAAACCTTTGCACCCCTACATTTTATTTGAATGAAGACTGCAGGTTTGACGCTTTGTTTATGAAGCTAGATGTAGAGAAAGCTAGTATTCTCTTAATGATCATGGTTATAAATGGCTTTTTGAAAAACGCACATGCAGTTTAAAATTAAACTAGGTGAAAAATTGGGTCTGACGTATTACTTTGAAATTTTCCTCTGCCATGTTTTAAGGATTCATAGCCCAGACTCAGATTCTTAGGTGCAATCTAAATGGGCTGACCCTGGTTTTGTTTGTAAATGGGAGTGATGGATCTTGGCAAATAAAAGGATTATACTTTCTTTGGTTTTGGGTGCTCATATCCCAAAATTCTAAACTGTGGTGGTTATCAGCAGTAGGTGGCACCATCAGTACTAACAGTGGTTGACTCTGCAGTGCAGAGTGATGGTGTGAGCCTCATGGAATCTTGACAGTGTATGGGTAGGTTAGAAAAGCCTGTTCCCATATGTTTGTTATATGGCTACATTTATGCATGAACATAAGAGTTGGAAAGATGGCACAAACAGATCTGGGACCGGGCTAAGGGTACTAACTCTCATTAGGTCCTGTTGACAGGGCTGAGAGGGAGGCTGCAGTCACCAAGCCATACCTGCAGTGTGGACAACCTTGGGTCCACTTCACCCCTCTCCTTCCCCAATGTCCCAACTCTATATGACCCTGTACAGTGAGGACATGTTTCTGAGCGTGGTTGATTTCCTCAGGGGTCACCTGGTGTCCTGAAAGCAGCCTTCCCACCAAAGTCACCATTGTGTACAAAGCAGAGTGGGAATTGAGGGTGAGGTGAGACTGCGTCCATGTGGGGCTAATTATCGCAGATTGATCCTTTGGCAGTGACTGCCACCTCCCCCGCACCCAACACTCAGTCCACAGCTAGCCACCTCAGTCACACTAGTCTAGACTTATTTCACTGCAAGGGAGCAGGGAGGTCATTCTGTTATGCTTCCCCAACGTGTGTCATATGTTAACAACTTTATGAATAGAATTACGATCCCCCCCCGCCCCTTTACTACATCTTCCAGGGCTATTTGTAGCGAATGTTGAATTATCAATGAGGCATCCGCCCTTAACGACTCTTAACACTCGCGCGAACACAGCCTATTCAATAACTGAATAGTGCATGGCAGTTTCAAACAATTATTAGTCACATGCGCCTAATACAAACAGGTGTTGGTAGACCTTACAGTAAAATGCTCACTTATGATACCTTAACCAACAGTGCAGTTAAAAATCTGAATAAGAATAACAAGAAATTAAAGAGCAACAGTAAAATAAAAATAGCAAGTTGAGTGGTATTTCTGTATGCCAAAGGTTGTTGCGCTAGGGTATCCATACTGTGCTAATTCAGGAGTGAATCAATATGCTACAGGGATGGTGCTGCTGTTTTCTTCCAATTGATGGCCTTTTTCACATCACTGAGACTGGAAGCCTGGTGAATTTAGGAGGGGCTTTTCAGGAGGGTGCAATGTTACAGAATTGCATCGATCTCACTAAAGTGAGATCTATTTTGAATAAGATTTTATATCTGCAATTGCAAGGTTCAGAATGTCCCACTTCACTGAATACACTGTATATCTAGAAGTGGATTAGCTGGTTTTGTGACAGAAATGCCTAGAGGGCTTACACTAACTGTAAACACCAAACTGGGCTAGAACGCTGCTTTCGCACATCTTTAGCAGCTTAAAGCTAAAGTTAACAGAATTCTTTAGATTAGGGATTTAGTGTTTCTGGACCAGGCCTAGGAGTGGG
The DNA here is from genome assembly GCF_018296145.1 of Oncorhynchus tshawytscha. NCBI lineage: Eukaryota > Metazoa > Chordata > Actinopteri > Salmoniformes > Salmonidae > Oncorhynchus > Oncorhynchus tshawytscha. Next base: position 12,399,446 of record NC_056439.1, on the reverse strand, counting down.
AATGGGCTAGGCATTGTATCTGAAGCAAGCCTAGATTGGAGAGGTGTGTTGGTGTGTATGCGTGCCTTTTTAGACCTGGGTTTCAAGTACTTCAAAAAATTATTTAAATCTGTACCTGTTTGAGCCTGCCTGGCTTGATAAACCAATAGAAAAGCCCCAACTGCAAATCCTGCCCATCTGGCACTCCAGGCAGACTCAATCAAATTCTCAAAAGTGTTAATATATTTGAACCCAGGTGTGGTGCCTGTCAGTTTACCTGTTGGTCTGTCTCAGGGGTAGGGGAGTTGACTTGGTTCAGAATATGCTCATTCCTGAACATAAGCATACTCAATGGAGACTTTCCATTCAATATGTTTTGTGTCTTTTAGTTCTGAGTTTGACTGGGTGTGAGATGGAAACACGAGGTGTAAACTGGTATGTTCAATATTTTATCATTCCTTTTTTTTTAGTAAGACTTACTGTACTTTTCCATGTTTTATAATGCATTTGTCTTATACTGCACAATGCATTATATATATATATATATATATATTAGGCACCACATCCTGTGGCGGACTGCAATAGCATCGAATAGTCCACCGTGATATGCAGCTGTTCAGGGAAGTCAGGAACCAATACACGCAGTCAGTTAGTAAAGCTAAGGCCAGCTTCTTCAGGCAGAAATTTGCATCCTGTAGCTCCAACTCCAAAAAGTTCTGAGACACTGTAAAGTCCATGGAGAACAAGCGCACCTCCTCCCAGCTGCCCACTGCACTGAGGCTAGGTAACACGGTCACCACCGATAAATCCATGATTATCAAACTTCAACAAGCATTTCTCAACGGCGGGCCATGCCTTCCGCCTGGCTACTCCAACCTCGGCCAACAGCTCCCCCCCCCCCCGCAGCTACTCGCCCAAGCCTCTCCAGGTTCTCCTTTACCCAAATCCAGATAGCAGATGCTCTGAAAGAGCTGCAAAACCTGGACCTGTACAAATCAGCTGGGCTTGACAATCTGGACCCTCTATTTCTGAAACTATCTGCCGCCATTGTCGCGACCCCCTATTACCAGCCTGTTCAACCTCTTCATATCGTCTGAGATCCCCAAGGATTGGAAAGCTGCCGCAGTCATCCCCCTCTTCAAAGGGGGAGACACCCTGGGCCCAAACTGTTACAGACCCATATCCATCCTGCCCTGCCTATCTAAGGTCTTCGAAAGCCAAGTCAACAAACAGGTCACTGACCATCTCGAATCCCACTGTACCTTCTCCACTGTGCAATCTGGTTTCCGAGCCGGTCAAGGGTGCACCTCAGCCACGCTCAAGGTACTAAACGATATCATAACCGCCATCGATAAAAGACAGTACTGTGCAGCCGTCTTCATCGACCTTGCCAAGGCTTTTGACTCTGTCAATCACCATATTCTTATCGGCAGACTCGGTAGCATCAGTTTTTCTGATGACTGCCTTGCCTGGTTCACCAACTACTTTGCAGACAGAGTTCAGTGTGTCAAATCGGAGGGCGGTCCGGTCCTCTGGCAGTCTCTATGGGGGTGCCACAGGGTTCAATCCTCGGGCCGACTCTTTTCTCTGTATATATCAATGATGTTGCTCTTGCTGCGGGCGTTTCCCTGATCCACCTCTACGCAGACGACACCATTCTATATACTTCCGGCCCGTCCTTGGACACTGCTATCTAACCTCCAAACGAGCTTCAATGCCAGACAACACTCCTTCCGTGGCCTCCAACTGCTCTTAAACGCTAGTAAAACCAAATGCATGCTTTTCAACCGTTCGCTGCCTGCACCCGCACGCCTGACTAGCATCACCACCCTGGATGGTTCCGACCTAGAATATGTGGACATCTATAAGTACCTAGGTGTCTGGCTAGACTGTAAACTCTCCTTCCAGACTCATATCAAACATCTCCAATTGAAAATCAAATCTACAGTCGGCTTTCTATTCCGCAACAAAGCCTCCTTCACTCACGCCGCCAAACTTACCCTAGTAAAACTGACTATCCTACCGATCCTCGACTTCGGCGATGTCATCTACAAAATAGCTTCCAACACTACTCAGCAAACTGGATGCAGTTTATCACAGTGCCATCCGTTTTGTTACTAAAGCACCGTATACCACCCACCACTGTGACCTGTATGCTCTAGTCAGCTGGCCCTCACTACATATTCGTCGCCAGACCCACTGGCTCCAGGTCATCTTCAAGTCCATGCAAGGTTAAGCTCCGCCTTATCTCAGTTTACTGGTCACGATGGCAACACCCACCCGTAACACCTGCTGGAGCGCGTGCATCTCACTGATCATCCCTAAAAGCCAACACTTCATTTGGCCGCCTTTCGTTCCAGTTCTCTGCTGCCTGTGACTTGCAAAAATCGCTGAGAGACTTATCTCCCTCACCAACTTCAAACATCTGCTATCTGAGCAGCTAACTGATTGCTGCAGCTGTACATAGTCTATCGGTAAATAGCCCACCCATTTGTACCTACCTCATCCCTGTACTGTTTATTTATTTACTTTTCTGCTCTTTTGCACAACAGTATCTCTACCTGTACAAGACCATCTGATCATTTATCACTCCAGTGTTTTAATCTGCAAAATTGTAATTATTCGCCTACCTCATGCCTTTTGCACACAATGTATATAGACTCCCTTTTTTTCTACTGTGTTATTGACTTGTTAATTGTTGACTCCATGTGCAACTCTGTGTTGTCTGTTCACACTGCTATGCTTTATCTTGGCCAGGTCGCAGTTGCAAATGAGGACTTGTTCTCAACTAGCCTAACTGGTGAAATAAAAAAATGGTGGTACAGTTGAAACTGGGAGTCATCCGTGATGTGACTCCTCCAGCGTGCTGGTGAGCATTTGCCCACTGATGTCTGGTATGACACTGAAGAACAGTCAGGTCAGACCCTGGTGAGGACGGCGAGCACGCACATGAGCTTCCATGATGGTTTCTGACAGTTTGTGCAGAAATACTTTGGTTGTGAGAACCCACAATTTCGTCAGCTGTCCGAGTGACTGGTCTCAGATCTCACTGGTGAAGAAGCCAGATTTGGAGGTCCTGGGCTTGCCTGCTTACACGTGGTTTGCGTTTTGAGGCCGGTTGGATGTACTGCCAAATTCTCTAAAATGACATTGGCTACAGATCCTGGTTCGATACCGGGCTGTGTTGCAGCCGGCCGCGACGAACCATTTGGCCCAGCGTCTGGGTTCGGGAGGGTTTCGCCGGCATGTCCTTGTCCCATCGCGCTCTAGCGTCTCCTGTGGCGGGCACATGCATGCTGACATGGTCGGCAGGTGTACCGTTTTCTCTGTCACATTGGTGCGGCTGGCTTCCAGGTTAAGCGTGCATTGTGTCAAGGAGCAGTGTGCGGGTTGTGTTTCAGAGGACCCACGGCTCTTGACCTTCGCCTCTCCCGAGTTTGTACGGGAGTTGCAGTGAAAGGACCAGATTAACTACCAATATGATGAAAAGGGGGTAAAATTATAGCAGCGGCTTATGGTAGAGAAACCATAAGACAACTCTGGTGGCCATTCCTGCAGTCAGCATGCCAATTGCACACTCCCTCAAAATTAGAGATCTATGGCATTGTTGTGACAAAACGGCATATTTTAGAGTGACCATTTATTGTCCCCAGCACAAGGTGCTGTGTAATGATCATGCTGTTTCATCAGCATCTTGATATGCCACACCTGTCAGATGGATGGATTATCTTGGCAAAGGATGCTCACTAACACGGATGTAAACATTTGTGCACATAATTTGAGAGCTTTTCTTGCGCATGGAACATTTGTTTTATTTCAGCTCATGAAATATGGGACTGACTTTCCTCTTAAAATATTGTTCTAATATTAATATTGTCCCTTCTCTTGGAAACTGTCTCTTTATCCCCTACAGTTGTCCTGTATGTGCATACTTTGTTTGCTGCAGTGTATTCAAAACTGTAGTACTTGTTTGTGCCCTGCACATTTTCAAAGTAGCCTACCATTTTTAACAACCTGAATTCCAGGCTTTTTTAAACTATTTTATATTTTGAACATGGCTCAGGTTAACCGCTCTTTTTAAGCAAGTTAGGAACTAAGTAAGAGTAGCTAATAAGTTATACTCCATCTTTTAACATCACATATCCAGGGATCTCCAAGAATGTTTCTGTATAAACCTAGCTAGTCTTCCTCATGCACTTGACTTGCCCTGAAATGACTGAACCACTTTCTTTTTAGCTGGGCCTGGGGGGCCAAAATCCAGCTGGATTGTGGCCCCCACACTTCCGTTTTCTGGCTGAGTGGGGTGACTGGTGGCCGTGCGCTGCCATTGGCCTGTCATCTTCCCAGGCCTATTATGGAGGGGCTGGCTGGAGGGGGAGCAGCAGTGGAGGGTTACCTTTAGCCTGGAAACGAGTCCCAGCCAAGCCATGTGACTCCTGTGCCGTGTCCCTTTTCCTTGCTCTCCCCGGCCAGCTGAATGAGACGAGCGCACATGCACCGTGTGTGTGTGTGTGTCATATACAGACGCTTGTATGCACATACCACACACTTCGGAGTGTGAGCAGGTTGGTATGGAAACAATGATAACAGAGGGGGGGCTGAGAGGGAGATGTCAATGGTTAAGTATATCGAGCATTCGGCTGTGGTTAGTTACAAACTGTTCCTTGTTTGCCCTAGTCTTAAGAATTCCACCATTTTGTTTGACCTAAAAGGTGTTCCATATCTGGAGGTTGTTCTGTAAATACAGCAACATTTACCTCTTCCTTGTTACAATCTCATTTCCCTGGCAGTGTGTGTGCCAAGCTACCAGTGCGGGAATGGTCTACCTCAGAGCCAGTTTACGTGAGATTTAGATTCTTCGTAATTAACATGTTTCAGATGTGATGGATCTGCCATTAATATCCTGGACTAAATCCTCAAATCACTATGATGGGATCCCCCCCTGTCCAAACCCTCCCCTAACCCGGGTGATGCTGGGCCAATTGTGCAGCGCCCTATGGGACTCCCGATCAGGGCTGGTTGTGACACAGCCTGGGAACAAACCAGGGTCTGTAGTGAGGACTCTAATGTAGTGACTGAAGATGGCCAGGCATTAAAGACAAGACGTGTGGTTGAGTCCATTTCCACGGTAACATGGACTCTTTACAACGTGATGAAACGTTGCTGCTCCTTGTTTTAGCTCGGTGTTGTAGCAAACATCAGCAAATACATGCACCCAATGGCTTACCACAAATGGGGCACACTGTCACTTGACAGATATCAGCAAGTTAGGCTAGCTAACCCCAAGCTGTCAGTTTAGCTATAAGTTAACAGTCTCTGATTTGAGACTTTGGTTGCTTAGGCAACCCCCCGTTTGAAAGGGGGCGTCGCCCTACTATTCGTAGTTGTGAGAACTAAGAGGTCTACTGTAGCTCAGTCCCCTCTGGGAGCAACTGCTACTACTTCAGGGACACAAGGTAAAGGTACCTCTACTGTATGCTATACTGATACAAAGCAGTTACTTTTGTTTTTTTTTGTGGCTATTTTTCAATGATTGTCACAATGTGAATATCTCAGGGTTTGTCACCTCTGCATTAGCCACCTAGTTCCTAGTATTACAGCTTCAAAGAACTGGAGTTTTAGTAATTGTTTTCATGCTTGGAATTGATCCAAGTGTAGTCATCTCATTTGGCAAGTTTAAGTCGTGTGATGCGACAAACCTAATGTAAAATTATTTAGAACATAATTTTGGTCAATGGAACAGGCTTTACACATACACTACTGATTTTAGTCTTTCTATATGGGCCACACTTTCATCCTTATCAAATTATCTTTTAAACCTTATGCATCATCGCACATTTGGTTATTAATTGTGTAACTTTACGATCAGCAAATAGCTTATCTTCCAAGTGTGACGTTTTACTGGTCTGATCTCGACAGCAGGGATCAAGTTAGAACAAAGCCTCTTGGGACCTATTGCTTGAGGGATAATAAAAGTGTGAAGTCAAATGTAAGGCCTATGGGCAGCAGCCTAAGGGCCAAGAGGCTGAACAGGTTTTTGTACCAAGGGTGGAAATGTATGTACTGAAGTGATTTGATGAGCCCTCTGCTTAACCTCAGGACAGCATCTTTGTCATTTGACTTAAATTGACTTGAAATAAAGATTAAGGTCTATTTCAAGTGATTATTTGCATTTCAAGTGATGAATTGCTTTTTGACTCATGATTCATAACCAGGTGAAGTATTAGATGAAAGTTTGATTAGAAATTATTCCTCCCACTAATTTTGACTCAGAAATGTTAACGAAGCAAATCTTTTATATTTAGAAACATTTCTTAGGCTAAATGTGACTGCCACTGTTGTTGGAAGTCAAAATTGAGCTATCTCCCTGTTGAAATAACCCTTCTCAGTCATCAATAGTGGCAGGCAGTCTGGGGACAAAGAGCATAGGGCGACCTATTCACTCTTTCCTGTTTCTCTATCGCTCTCTCTGATTTCTGTAATTGTGCCATTTGTTATGGAGGCTATGGGAGGACAGGATGAAGACTCTGACTGTAGTGCAGTTACCAATGGTAACACACCTCTGTCCTATAAAGTGCTTTTTAAGAGCAACAGGCTCGTCAAATTGTCACAATTGAACTAAAATGAGAAGTGTAGTCTTTAGTTTTAAAGAACCTTGACGGTTTTAATGCTAAAAGGTGATGTATAATGCAACATTCAGTTTGGCTGACTATTGTATTGACAGAAGAGATGTTGACATTGAGAGAACATGTTGAGGTGACCTGCGACGGTCACACTGGTCTCCATGTGGTGACTGAGTGACTAGAGCCTCAGAACCTTGTACTATAAAATACTTCCTGAAGGTAATACTGTTATAAAATAATTTTTTAGCAATTTCATTTTTTGCTCATAAGACTTAACAAAACCAGAATCTATTTTAATTTTGTAATCTGCTCCCAAGCATTCCCACCTTCAATAGCGAGATCGCATACAAATGTAAGCAAGGTTTGAAATGTTTTAGTAAAATAACTGTTTGGTCTTCGTGGTCAATTTACAAATTATTTGTTTTTATGCTCCAGTCCCCGAGCCGCTCAAGAAACAATCGACCGCGGCTGGTTCTTGTTGGTGATCCATGCTGTAGAAAGTATCCACACCCCCTTACAGTTTTTGCATCACACCCTGGACTATCAATCCCTCCCTCTTTGCTTGGATCAATTAAACCGTGCTGTATTATGAGATCAATGCTGACTTCAAGGAAGTGTTTATACAGGGCCCTGGCCTTGTGTGCAGGGAAGAGGGGATTTCAGTGGGCTCACTATCAAAACACCTCAAACAGGAAATGTCACCATGTCTTACTTCCCCACTAAAACGAGATGTGGCATGTGTCGGTGTGCTGATATTGTCATGGAAACCTGTGTTCAGGATTGTTTTGAGTGTCAGATTGCCTCCCTTAAGGCATTCGTTATGTTTGCAAGTCAAGTGTATGGCGATGGGAAAATAATAGAATATAATACGAGGAGCTATATTTTCCTGCCTTGGTTTCAGTTTGAGGTGTTGCACTAAACCCTTTCTCATCTTGTTTACATTTCACATGAAATGTGTGGCTCTCTGTCAATGTTCTGAAGTGGTTTCCTCTAGTGTTATTTCCGTCAGCTGCACTGGTCTAAGATTGCATGAGATGAAGGAAGCCTACTATTACTGTCGCTTTCAGACATCTAGTTATTGTAGGTGAGTGGACAAAAAAAAGGATTCTATTTGAGAATAATAGGACCAACCACTTTCACTAGTACCTGCTACTTTAATGTTTGCAGAACCAAGGGGTTAAGATAGTTTGTACCCATGTTGGCAATAATAGTGTAGCTCTACCCTCAACCAAAGCTCCTTGCAGTCAAACATGTCACCCAAAATGTCCTCAGTGGGAGAAAGGAACCGGGCACTAGTCATCCTGTGGCGATTATTGCTTTCCCCTATGCAGTTCTTTAATCTATTTTATATATTGACGGGGTAGCTAGGTGCTAGGGGAGATGGGTGGTGTCTGGTATGGAAATGTAACTTTTTCTTTCTCCCTCATGCCCAAAGACTACAGATATGTAAGTGTTACACTGTCATTTAAAAACAATTTCTCTCTAGACAGACGTGATGCAGATGCAAGCCCAGGAGCTCCTGAGACAGCTGCAGATCCCAGAGCTGGAGGATGTGTGCCAGTACATGCACAGCCTGCCCGCCAACATCCTGATGGGTGTGGGTGCCCTTGCCGCCCTCACCACCTACTGGTACGCCACGCGGCCCAAGGCCCTCAAGCCGCCCTGCGACCTCAACATGCAGTCAGTGGCCATGACGGTAAGGGAATGCTTTCATTACTTTAGTTTTATTTATGTTCAAATCCCAGATTGCACATTTTAATGTTCCAGCACAAGTCCAAAGAGCATAGGTTTCCTTAGTTTCTAAGACAACTTGTGTAACCGCATAGGAGGAAGTGATGAGGAAATAACAGCTATGGATTTGTCAACAAACAAAGGCTACATGTTACAAGAGAAATGTCTATAGATGCATCAGTCTTCATTACTGTATGGCATTGTACTTGTCCACAGTAAGTTATTCTTGTGTGCGTTTCTGAAGAGTGTTCTAATGTTAACTTGGTTTAAGGAAGTTCAACAGTTGACAGTTAACATGGGTACTTTGGACAATGTGTCCCGTTTGTCTGCACAGGTTAATATACAGGTTAATTTTAACACTTTGAAGCGTTGGACCAGATTCTTCCATTTCAACTTTCAAAATATTCCATCTCAGTAACGGAGTAGGAGGCCAGACAACAATTGTGCTTGTCTGAGCATGTACTCTGACTATTTACATTTTTGAGTGAGTCACTGAATGTCTGTGCATGAGCACCAGTACAGATTGAAGCATTTTAATGGACTCCCCTGATTTGATTGGATACCAAGTTAAGTCCCTGTATTTATCTTGTTTAAGAAGTGAGATTAGTGTGTGTGTGAGCACACACACCCCGGTGCTGGCAGTGGGAGGACTTGAGAAAGCTGTTCCGGCCTACGTAAACACGAAGTTCTTCGCTGTGCCAGCACTGCATTCCTCCAGTCCTCATCTCTTATTTTTCTTGTGTGCTGAAGACAAGGAAAATGTGTAATAGAACTGCGTTGTGTGTGCGGTGTAACTTGTGTCTTTGTCCTTTCAGCCAGTCCTCTATTCGACATACAGTACAAAGTCATTATGCAGACAGATACTCATGATTCATGACTAATGGAAAATACAGGGGTGGACACAGTCTTCTCTTCTAGCATCTACTGCCTGTTTCTAAGTGAAGTTTTGAAATGGCCTGTTTCAAAAAAGTTAAAATGTAAAGTCTATTCTGCTTGTTTGAGAAGTAGCAGTGGCTTTGAACACACTACACAAACCCTAATGATTTACAGTTACCCTATTCTAGATGCTGATCTTGGGTCAGTTTAGCATTTTCCCTACAAATGTTTTAAGGTTAGGATCTGGTGAAGGAAGCTGATCCTAGATCTGTGCCTTGAGGAAACTTCACCCAGAGAGACCACAAGGATGTGACTGGGCTTGTCAGTATGGGCCCCTTCATCACCATGGCAACAGTCTAGGCTGTGTTCCATTCCAGAGTATTAGCCACCCCTTCTCACTTCACCCAGCTACAACTTGACTGGTGAAAGCGATCCTTTTAGATCTGAAAAGCAGATCTTGCCCCTTTACACTCATTCACTGTGAGGTGGAAGGTGACTAGTTTCTCTAACCTCAGCCACCCCAGGTAGGCTAGCTTTATTTAGTCAGTTCAGATCCTCAAAGGGGGAATGGGCTAGGAGAACTTTCTGCAATGAAAAGCAGGCTTGCTGTGTTGCCTAGTGCAGCTGTGACCAACTTCGCAGAGTACATGACAGTGTAGTGGAGTATATTTTTGCTCTGTGGTTCACGGCTGCAAGAATGGACTGGCCATAGGGCAATTAAGACAAATGCCAGATGGACTGGTCCATCTTAAGCCTGTGGACATGTGTAAATATTTTTGCATAGAATGATCCCAGTTTGGTTAATAGTAGGGGCTTGTCATGCCAAATAGTGTCCCCCTCTGTCACAATGGGATTCAACAAACTAGTAGCGTCCGTTGCTATATCAACGGTGTGACGACCTAATGATTTTGGATCTCATTAAAGCCTAAATGACCTTTTCATCATCGCTATGCAAACAAGGCTGATTTCCACAATTCTGCTGTTTAAACCAAAAAATATATTTTGTAGCTAATAACTTTTTTGACTACTTTTTGGTACCTTAACATTACTACATGAAATCATGTCTTAAACGTTGCCACATTTCAGAAATGGCAAAACGTGTAATCTGCTTGACACGTTAATGTTACTTACCTTACAGATCAGTCAGCTCATTTCCACTCCATTCAAATCTGTTTGATTCATACACTCTGGCTGTCATTATTTTATTTTAACATGCCCTTCCCTTGTTTACACTGAAATAATATCATTTCAGTAGTCTTGATTTTCTTTTTCTCTCTCATAGCTCATTGGTACACCCTTGTTGAATATGTTATGTATGTGTACTAGAATACAACAAGGAATAATGTGGAACAAATAAATACCATCAAAAGATACCTTACAATAATGAACACCTTCTGAAACCGCTTTGTAAACCAACCTGGCAACCTGATTTTAATACAAACTTTGTTTTTATTTGGTAGAGTTGTCTTTTATATAAAAAAAAATCGTACACATGGCAATCAGACTGAAATACTTACTTCTGATGTGTGGAATAAAGGGGGTGCTGTGTGGTTGGGAGGTTCTGCTTGTCACTTGTTTTCAACATGCAGTCTTGGAAGGGAGCACTCCTGCTCTTTGTTTGCAGTGCAGGTGGTTTTTAGTTAATCAGTGTATTTCACTTTATGATTTCACAGTATGATACGGCTATCAAACTTCATTAGCAGTTAACATGACATTAGCAGTAGCTTTAGATGATGGGATGATTGTTGAGCAATCAGAAGTCACCAGATGTAGAATTTCATCTGCAGGGAGAGGAGAGTTAAAGGATGAGGAAAGGGGCAGAATCGAGATTGCTTGATCAGGTGCTGCAGCTAGTTCTTCCTGTCACTTACCCTCGACAGGCAGCCAATCTCAGTCATTAGTTCAATAACATGGGCCTGGTTTAGTTGGAAGCCCTCTTACCACGTCAAGGTACAGGCTGAGAGAATGATTTAGTTTATAATTGAGGCCTTTAACCCCCTACTCTTTGTAGTGATTGACCTGATGGGGCTTGGATAGGTGTAGCAATATGGTGATGACTCAACCCTGCTGTTTAATGGACTCCGGATAGACTTATGCCATAATACATCCACAAATCTAGAACCTCCAGATATGCAAACACCAACTAGAAACCAATGTCCAATTCCATACCAACCCTGTCTTAATGTCAATTTGGAATTGGACACAAAACATGAATGGTTAGGGAGAAGGGGTTAAGGACCCAGTAAGTAATTGGGCAATTGAGCTGTCAATTGAGCATTTTACTTGCAATGAATACATCTTAATATGCAAATGTGTACATTTTCTAGCCAATTTGAGCAAGTTTTAAATATTTATCAGCAAACAAATGGAAAAATATACAAATATTTACATGCTTGTAAACGTTACTTAGAATACAAGACAAATACATATGCTATATACTTACCAACTTCACAGCCAATGTCTGCAATAAAACACATCTTTATACAATACAACAGGTTATTGTCTGTAGTACAATGCTACCTACTGTCTTGAGGTGGAGAGCTGGCCAAGCAGTGAAAACAAGTGTGGGGGAAATATCAGACAAAACCGATGAACAGACAAATTCACTCACATTGACAAGATGTGACAACACGCATGAAAATGCTTACCGCATCTCCTGGACGGGGAATGGAATCGGGACTGGGAAATGGTGCCATGTGCCCAGCCTGAAAACGAGTTCTGATTGTATCGTGCCATGGAGCGTTCCTCATCTCTGCAGAGAGTAAGTGTTTGCAATAGCAAACAGCCCACAATATGTGCCCCCTTCTACTGGCCTGTCAGCCACTCCACAGTCAGGTCCCTGGAAAAGATAAGGGAGAGGTGAGTTGTGAGAAACTCTGGGGTGGTGTTGCAACCACTGGAGTTATAAACCACCACATACCTACCTGGCAGCGACGGTTACTTACTGTGACCCAGTGGTTAGCCTTGAGATTGACTATCTGGACAAACCCCTGAGCCAGTGTTTGTACTGTGACAGCATGGTGATGCCGCTCACTGTGAGGAGGCCTCCTAATTCTGGATGCTGCACCTACAAAAGAGCTTGAGCATTATCAATTGTAAAATTGTCTAACCAGGAGTGTGATGGAAGAATGACCCCACACACACACACACACACATAGAGAGCAGCTGGCCTTACCTGTCACTGTTGGACACGAGTGACGCGAACCTCACTAGTGTCTATTTAGTCTGGACTTAACCGCCCCTGTTCCTCCAGTCTGACGCAAGCCACCTGGAAGAACATTTGACAGATTAGTGCAGTGTTATGAAGGGGAGATATGTACTTTTCAACAGATTTTGAAAGTATAGCCTAGCTCAAGCTGGTTCCCTTCTGACTTATAGCACAGAGAATCGGACTGATCCGAACTCACTGGCTCTGGTGGATGGGACACCACCTGGGTGGCTCGTACAGTTGACTGTCCTAAAGTCATTTGGAGAGATTTAAGAGGTACATTTTTATGCGCTCAGCATAACTACCTTTTCTTGCTTTCTCAAATGTCAACCAAAGCTTAACATACTTTGTCACAGTCTTCACCGACATGTAGGGCGTCGGGGCTTTGTGGTCGACCGCCCAACTGGAGGTTTTTGGCTTCCACCGAGGTAACCGTTATGAAGAGAAATGTCAGTGTTAGGGGAACCAAAACTAGCTTCAGGTTATTTTGTACAAATTCAAATAGTTATTATCTGAGCATTTTAAATATTTACTTTAACGAATGATGACCCCAGCTTGGAGCTAAGGAGCAGCAAGGTTTCCCAGGTCTCACCTTCCTTTCGTCCTTCCTCCTTCCAAACCAAGTCTTTCACTCTGCTTCTTATCCTGTGCCTTCTTGATGTTCAGTCTCCTCCTGTGTGGCTGGCCATCCTTCCCCCATAGGTACATGTGACTGCCTAACAAGTTTGAAGACGAGTTGTTGATTTACTAATTTCTAAGTAAAGTTGCGTACAAATGTGCGAAACCGCAACATTTAAACAAGGCTACAAAGAACTAATGGGACTGTAGCGACTGACTTCAAAATTGGGGGTGTGAACTAGGTTTCTATTCAAGCGTTGATCGACATGGTAATGGCTCTATAGTATTGGAGAAAAGTTGAGAACTGACCCTCCATTAGATCGTGACGTTTATATATGTAATGACATTATATAAAGTCTTTATCGTGTTTTTATTTACATTTTAGTGGCGATAAGTTGGACAGATCGAGTGGGGGGGGGGAAAGCAATTTCTCTCCTTCTCACTATCACGCATTAGTTTCTCTTCACCACCTGCCATTTTTAAAAAGACCCAACGGGGCTCATTGCCTTGAGTCCTGCAGAAACTGGCAGAATGGGGCCCATGTAAAGCTCCTAACAAACAGTTCTTGTGCTGGCGTTGCTTCGAGGCAATTTGAAACTTGGTAGTGAGTGTTACAACCGAAGCCTGACTATTTTTACGCGCTTTAGCACTCTGCGATCCAATTCCGCGGCTGTGCTGTTGCTCCTAGACATTTCCACTTCACAATAACAGCACTTAGTTGACCAGGGCAGAAATTTAACAAATTGAATGGTGGAATCCTATGATGGTGCTACATTAAAGACTTGACATCTAGTGGAAGCCGTAGGAATAGTAATCTGGGAGCTGGAATTGCATAGGACCCATAGCTTCCCATTATAAGAACCTGGGTGCTAAAAATAATAATAATAAAAAAATCTAGTTTTTTTTCTTTGGAATTTCACCTGCCATATCAATTGTGTCTCTCAGACATTATTTTGACATTTTATAGGAACTTCAAAGTGTTCTCTATCCAATGCTACCAATTATATGCATATCTTCTGGGCCTGAGTAACAGGCAGTTAACTTTGGGCACGTCAGTCAGGTGGAAATTCAGGAAAATAGACCCTAGCTCTAAGAAGTTAACCAAATACAAAACTGGCCATGGCTCAGTGTCTAGGGCACAGTTAATTGGGGAGGATGGGCTTGTGGTAATGGCTGGAGCAGAATAATGGTATCAAGTTCATTAAACACAGCTTCCATGTGTTTTGATGCCATTCCAATTCCTCCGTACCAACCATTATTTTGAAAGAAGAGATGTGTACAGAATAGTGTCTGCGTAGAGGTGAATGAGCGACTTCATTGATATACAGAGAAAAGAGTCAGACCAAGAGTTGAACCCTGTGGCACCCCCATAGACTGCCAGAGGTCTGGACAACAGGCCCTCCCATTTGACACACAACTGTCTGCGAAGTAGTTGGTGAACCATGCAAGGCAGCCATTTGAGAAGCCAAGGCTGAGTCTGCCGATAAGAAAACTGACAGTCAAAAGCCTTGGCCAGGTCGATGAAGACTGCTGCACAGTACTGTCTTTTATCGATTGCGGTTATATCATTTAGGACCTCGAGCGTGGCTGAGGTGCACCCATGACCAGCTCGAAAACCATATTGCATAGTGGAGAAGGTGATCTGTTTAACTTGGCTTTAGAAAGGCAGGATGGATATTGGTCGAGTCTCCCCCTTTGAAGAGGCAGCTTTCCAATCTTTGGCTATCTCAGACGATACGAAAGAGGTTGTAATAGGGGTTGCAATGGGCTAGTAATGGGGGGTTGCAACAATTTTGGCTAATACTGTTAAAGGGAGGGTCCAGATTGTCTAGTCCAGCTAATTTGTAGGGATCCAGATTTTGCAGCTCTTTCAGAACATCAGCTGTCTGGATTTGGGTGAACGGGGGGGGGGGCTGAGCTGTTGGCCGGGGTAGCCAGGTGGAAATCATGGCCAGCCATAGAAAAATGCTTATTGAAATTATCGTAGACTTAAGTGGTGAGTGTTTACTAGCCTCACTACAGTGGGCTGTTGGGAGGAGATGCTCTTATCCTCCATGGACTTTAGTGTCCTAAAACTTTTTTGAATTAGTGCTACAGGATGAACATTTCTGTTAGGAAAGCTAAGGCTAGATTTTTCAAACTGACTGAGTATATTGGTTCCTGACTTCCCTGAAAAGTTGCATATCGTGGGGGCCAGAGCCATGCTAATGCATAACGCCACAGGATGTTTTTGTGCTAGTCAAGTCAGGAGTGAACCAAGGGTTATATTTTTTTTTTGAATGGGGCATGCTTATTTAAGATTGCAAAAGAGTAATCAGGCATCCACTACTGATGGGATGAGGTCAATATCCTTCCAGGATACCCGGGCCAGGTCGATTAGAAAGGTCTACTCACTGAAGTGTTTTACAGTGATGAGGGGTGGTCGTTTGACCGCGGCCCCATTACGCACGCAGGCAATGAGGCAATGAAAGCTGAGATCTTGGTTGAAGACAGCAAAGGTTTATTTAGATGGCAAGTTGGTCAGACTATATCTAAGATGGTGCCCATGGTTACGGATTTAGGGTTGTACCTGGTAGGTTCCTTAATTTGTGTGATTGAGGGAATCTAGCTTAGATTGTAGGACGACCCAGGTGTTAAGCATATTCCAGTTTAGGTCACCTAACAGTATGAACTCTGAAGATAGATGGGGGGGCAATCAATTCACATATGGTGTCCAGGACACAACTGGGGGCTGAAGGGGGTCTATAACAAGCGGCAATGGTGGGAGACATGTTTCTAGAAAGGTGGAATTTTAAAAGTAGAAGCTCATTGTTTGGGCACAGACCTGGATAGTATGACAGAACTCTGCAGGCAATCTCTGCAGTAGATTGCAACTCTGCCCCCTTTTGCCGTTCTCTTTGTCGGAAGATGTTATAGTTCAGGATTTTTGGTGGCCTTTCTAAGCCATGATTCAGACACGACCAGGAGGGTTGGCGGAGGTGTGCTAAAGCAGTGAATAAAACAAACTTAAGGAGGAGGCTTCTTATATTAACATGCATGAAACCAATGCTTTTACGGTTACAGAAGTCAACGAATGAGTGCCTGGGGAATGGGAGTGGTGCTGGTGGCTGCAGGGCCTGGGTTAACCTCTACATCACCGGAGGAGTAGGGTACGGCTAAAGGCTATAAGAAGAACTGGTCGTCTAGTGCGTTCGGAACAGAGTAAAAGGAGCAGGTTTCTGGATGCGGAAGAATAGATTCAAGGCACACAAGGGTATGGTAGGATGTGAGTACAGTGGTGGTAAACCTAGGCATTGAGTGATGAGAGGTTTTGTATCTAGAGGCACCAGTTAAGCCAGGTGAGGTCACCGCATGTGTGGGGGGTGGAACAAAAGTGCTATTTAGGCATATTGGGCAGGACTAGGGGCTCTGCAGTGAAATAAGACTATAATCACTAACCAAAATGGCACTAGACAAGGCATATTGACATTAGGGAGAGGCATGTGTAGCTGAGTAATCATAGGGTCCAATGAGTTGCACTAGATTAGTCAGGGAGCCAATTCCGTAGTCACTACTACGTTAGGCAAGCTGGAGACACGGCGATTCAGACAGCTAGCAGGCCGGGGCTATCAGATGGGCATCCGGCGACAGTGCAACGGAACAGCATGTTGAAACCACCTCTGACGGTTACGTCAAACAGACCAGTCGTGATGGATCGGCGGGGCTCCGTGTCGTCAGAAAGGGTCCAGGCCAATTGGCAAAGAGGTGTTGTAGCCCAAGAATTGGCTGGTGGACCTCTTTGGCTAGCTGAGAGATGGGCCTAGCTCGTGGCTAGCTCCAGGCTAACTGGTGCTTGCTTCAGGACAGACGTTAGCCAGGAGTAGCCACTCGGATAGCAGCTAGCTAGCTGTGACGATCCGGTTCAGCGCTTGCAGGAGGGATCCGGAGAAAAGCAGTCCGATATGCTCTTGGTTGATATAGTGCTGTGCAGACTGGCAGGAATTGACCGGGTTGAGGCTGGCTGATGTCAGTGGCTAACTGACTTGTAGCTAGTTAGTTGGCTAGCTTCTGATGGGGTTCCCAGGTCTAAAGTATAAAAATAGCAGATCTGTACCACATTGGGTGAGGCGGGTTGCAGGAGTGTATATTCAGTCCGTAGATGGAATGTGAGATTGTAATTATTTTTTCTCCACCATTTCTTGGTATCGAATTGTTAGTAGTTACTATCTTGTCGAAGGTCGAAAAGCCAACCCAACCAAGCCGCACTGCTTAACACAGCGCGCATCCAACCCGGAAGCCAGCCACACCAATGTGTCGTAGGAAACACCTTGCACCTGGTTAGGGTGCACTGCGCCCTGCCCGCCATAGGAGTCGCTAGTGCGCGATGAGACCAGGATATCCCTACCGGCCAAACTCTCCCTAACCTGGACGACGCTAGGCCAATTGTGCGTCGCCCGATGGACCTCCCAGTTGCGGCCAGCAGTGACAGAGCCTGGGTGCGAACCCAGAGTCTAGTGGCACAGGTAGCACTGCGATGCAGTGCCCTAGACCACTGCTCCACCCGGGAGGCCCCATTTTGTGTATATATATTTTCAAGAAAAACGATATACACCGGATGGGACAAAAAACACACGTCCGACTGTTGCGCAATCTTGGACACCTACACAATCAATGTCTCCGTTGTCTCAAGGCTTAAATCCTTCTTTAACCCTTCTCTTTGCCTTCATCACTGATTTGAAGTGCATTCAATGAGTAACATCAATAATCATAGCGTTCACCTGGTCAGTCTGTCATGGTTAAAGCAGGTGTTCTTAATGTTTTGTAGGCTCCATTCATGCAGTTTATATTCATGCTACACTCACAGATCACAACTGCTGCTACCAGGCTCTTATTATACTGCTCAGTTTATATACTTGCCCCATCCTTCTCCAATACGCATGTAAACATTGGACTATACATTTTGCCTTCCTGTATTATACTTTATACCATTTACTTTCTGTTCATATTATCTTATTTTTTATTGTTGCATGTCGAAGGAACCTTCAAGTAAGCATTTTGTTTGATGTATAACATGTTTCCCATACATATGACTAATAAAACGTGAACCCATGATATTTGGAGAATGCTAAAATGGGTCCTTCGTACCCATTGTTTTTCACTAAACCATTCTGCAGCCAAGTAAATAACCTGAAATTTGTGCTGATTCTCTTCTCTTGCTCCATAGAATACTTTTTAGGTACCCATAAGAAAGGTCATGTGCGCGTGTGACCGAACTGCCATTATAAATATGGCACATAACCAAGTGTGTGTGTGTCTGTCAAGTCAGCCTGAATTGTCTCATTGTGGCTGAAATAGGATCTGGGGAGTGCCTTTTGGATGTTCGGCATTTCAGCAAGCTACCTAAAAGTGATTCCTGAGTGTAGCTGCTATGCCACTTGCAATATTTTAACACAAGGGTTACATGGAGAGCGTGACAAACATAGTTACACTCTATTTTAGCTAAGACTTGTGACATGTTAATGGTTGGTTTGAGTGCAGGAAGTTAAGTGTGGTAAAACAGTTATTGCCTTTGTTCAGACTAACCGATTCTTTCAGTTCGTTTTTTACCATGGTCCTTGGGATACACAGTGAGCAAGCATTTTTTTTTTCTTCTGCCCAGCAGTAACACTTTCATTTCAGTGGATTGAGGCCTTGATTAATTGAATCAGGTGTGTTCATACTGTGTTGGAACAAAAGCTGGCACACCCTGTGGGCCCCAAGATTGATTAAAACTGCTCTGAGTGATGGGCGAGATCTCCCCCCCTGCAAGGACCAGTGTGGACGCATGCCTTTGTTCCAGCCAAGCAGTTACTATTCTACTAATCACCTAATCATAACCAAATTCTTGATTGAAGATTATTTGAATTAGGTGCGTTGCTGCTTGGCTAGAACAGAAGTCTGCGCACACACCAGCCCTCACAGGGTAAAGCTGTCCCGTCCACCCCAATTCTAAGTGGATCAGTTATTTCAGTGGGGGGGTGATTTTTTTTTTATTTTTATTTTTTTACATAAAAAAAAAAAAATCCATTTCAAAACATTCTTAGGTTTTAACTTCTTAATGAAGCCTCGCTCTCTTCACAGGGTGACGGTTACGTCAGGCGGTCCATTCTGAATAACAACGACGAGCACATGACTCACTACTACAGTGACGCACGGACCATGTACGAGGTATTCCTCCGAGGCATGCGGGTGTCCAGTGAGTACTCAACCACAAACAATGTTTTTGGGGCTATATATTTTTTTAAACATTTTTATTTAGTTGAGTTATAGACACAAAGCACAACAGGCATGCAGAAAAACTGACAAATACTCCTAAAAGTAAGCAACTGTATTAGTAAATCAATATTTTGATCATTTGAATAATATACAGTTGAAGTTGAAAGTTTACATACACCTTAGCCAAATACATTTAAACTTTTTTCACAATTCCTTACATTTAATATAGTAAAATTCCCTGTCTTAGGTCAGTTAGGATCACCATGTTATTTTAACAATGTGAAATGTCAGAATAATAGTAGAGAGAAGTGAAGATTCCAGCTTTTATTTCTTTCATCACATTCCCAGTGGGTCAGAAGTTTACACACACTCAATTAGTATTTGGTAGCATTGCCTTTAAATTGTTTAACTTGGGTCAATGTTTCAGATGGCATTCCACAAGCTTCCTACAATCATTTGGGTGAATTTTGGCCCATTCCTCCTGACAGAGCTGGTGTAACTTGAGTCAGGTTTGTAGGCCTCCAAGCTCGCACATGCTTTTTCAGTTCCGACCAAATTTTCAATAGGATTGAGGTCAGCGCTTTGTGAGGGCCACTCCAATACCTTGACTTTGTTGTCCTTACGCCATTTTGCCACAACTTTGGAAGTATGCTTGGGGTCATTGTCCATTTGGAAGACTATTTGCGACCAAGCTTTAACTTCCTGACTGTCTTGATGTTGCTTCAAATATATCCACAATTTTCCGTCCTCAAAGCACCCCCACAACCTGATGCTGCCAACCCTGTGCTTCACGGTTGGGATGGTGTGCTTCAGCTTGCAAGCATCCCCCTTTTTCCTCCAAACCATAACGATGGTCATTATGTTCAAACAATTCTATTTGTGTCATCAGACCAGAGGACATTTCTCCAAAAAGTACGATCTTTGTCCCCATGTGCAGTCGCAAACCGTAGTTTGGATTTTTTTATGGCGGTTTTGGAGCAGTGGCTTCCTCCTTGCTGAGCGGCCTTTCAGGTTATGTCGATATAGGACTCGTTTTACTGTGGATATAGATACTTTTGTACCGTTTCCTCCAGCATCTTCCCAAGGTCCTTTGCTGCTGTTCTGGGATTGATTTGCACTTTTCGCACCAAAGTACATTCATCTCTAGGAGTCAGAACGTGTCTCCTTCCTGAGCGGTATGACGGCTGCGTGGTCCAAAGGTGTTTATACTTTCGTACTTGTTAGTACAGATGAACGTGGTACCTTCATGCGCTTGAAAATTGCTCCCAAGGACGAACAAGATTGGAGGTCTACAATTTTTTTTTCTGACAGTACCGGTACCCACTTTTTATATAGCCTCATTATTGTTTATTTTATTTCTTACTGATTTTCTTTATTTTTTTTCCCATGACATCAAGCAAAGAGGCACGGAGTTTGAAGGTAGGCCTTGAAATACAACGAAAGGGACACCTCCAATTGACTCAAATGATGTCAATTAGCCTATCAGAAGCTTCTAAAGTCATGACATTTTCTGGAGTTTTCCAAGCTTTTTAAAGGCAGTCAACTTAGTGTATGTAAACTTCTGACCCACTGGAATTGTGATACAGTGAAATAATCTGTCTGTAAACAATTGTTGGAAAAATTACTTGTCATGCACAAAGTTGATGTCCTAACAGACTAGTTTAACAGGAAATTTGTGGAGTGGTTGAAAAACACATTTTTAATGACTCCACCCTCAGTGTATGTGAACTTCCGACTTCAACTGTATGTGCAGTACGCTGATGCAAATAGTCTGTATATATATATTGTAAAAACGAGGGAACCACAACACTGATTTGATGTGCCTAATTCAATTGAAATCCCCACCTACCATATTATACAGTTATCATACCTTAAATTCCTAAGAGGTAGAGTTTCAGGCTTTCTTACAACTTTGTCTGCATCATGCTATTCTTTCTAGCAGCACACTATTGGGATGTTCGCATTGTTCTCTGCAAAATTTGTGCATACCTGCCGACCTAAGTTTGTAACCAGACCTGGGTTCAAATACTATTTGAAATCTTTCACATAATTTTAGCCTTTGCTTTTGTCTGTCTGGAGTTCCAGATGCAAGGATTTGAACATGTGCAAATTGGTCCCATTGCACCAGGCAAGCTCAATCAGGCACAGACAAAGTATTTGAAATAATTTCAAATAAGTATTTTAACCCCGGTCTAGTAACTGACTTGTGGTTTATCATCAAATCAATGTGTATTGGTCGCGTACACAGATTTGCACGTTATCGCAGGTGCAGCAAAAGGCTTATGTTTTGAGGGGTAACACTGGAGTAATATTTAGCAATACACACACCTACAAATTCAAACTTTTATATTAAGTTGAGAAGAATATTGTATAAGGACCATAGTTTTACATTAGTAAGCATGTAGAGAACCGCTGAGTTTATCACCAAGGCACTGTCTTACTTTCCAGTTGATAGGCCCTGTCTAGGATCAAGAAAACCCAACCAGCCTTACAAGTGGCTGTCATACCGAGAGGTGAGCTATCTTACCAATTTTTGGTTAGATGGAAAAAGTAGTTCCAGTTGGTTTCTCTTTGAGCAACGGACTTTAGACATTTTACACCTTATTTTGTTCATTTTTTCAGTCTTTATTCAGTCAGTTTTTAGCAATTGACTGAATTGGATATATACGCCATTAACAAATGAGCGATGTGCCAATTTTTATATTTTTTACCTTTTTGAAATTCATATCAGTGAATTTTCTCAAACCGGTATGGTTGTTCAAATGGGGGAAAAGCTGAGCATCTTTACTATTTGTTTTGTAAAGGTGGCAGAAAAAGCCGAGTGCATTGGCTCGGCTCTTCTCCACAGAGGGCACTCCCAGACTGGAGACAAGCATATCGGCATCTTTTCCCAGAACAGGCCAGAGGTAAGAGGAATGAGTAGCAACAATTCTTCTTTCTCGCCCTCTTTCTTACTCTCTCTTGCTTTCACTTGTGCACACATCCCCTTTTACATTCACTGGCTGCGTCTGAATACCTGTACTTGTGTATACTAAAATAAAGTTTAGTATGTAATATTTCAAAAATGTACCAAGCTTTTTGACTAGGATCTAGTATGAATTTCCTCCGCTCTACTAAAGAGAATTTCCAGGATGTCATATTTTGGCTTCTCATCTGAATTTGCTCCACACTATTGAGAAAGCGCATGGTCTTTTCAGATCCAGGTGTGTTTGACAACAGCTTATAGTCTGAAAAGGTGACACCTCAGTATATAAATATGTTGATATTTGTTGCTTACGGGATACATATTTACTAAACCGTCGACGATATAGTATGGATTGTACATAATGTATATACTTTTAGCAAGAATGATTTCAGACCCGGTGTGTGAATTTGACCCCCATACTGATGTTATCCTTGTCCTCTCCTACAGTGGACCATTTCAGAGCTGGCCTGTTACACATACTCCCTGGTGTGTGTACCACTGTATGACACGCTAGGCCTCGAGGCCATTGAATACATCATCGACCAAGGTATGTCACAAGGCAACCACAAATGGCATTTGGTACAAGGTCACACTAGTGCAGCCTGATATCCAACATCGACCACTAGACTTTTCCGTAGAAATAGAATTGCTAGAACAGGAAAAGCCCCTTAGATTATGGCAATTTTACTCATGGGTACCACACACTCAATATTCTATATTACTGCAGTTATTTCGAGCTGAATGGGTTGGAGAGATGCAAGTACTATGGTAGAAGTTCCAATTCAGAAAGCAAGGTGCGGCTATTACCATAGATCGTACACATATTGAATCCTTCCAGATCTACACGGTGTGCTAAGGGGCTACAGTAGCTACATTCCACACTGGCAAACGTATCTGTCTTAGCTTCCTCACCAGCTGTAGAATGAACTAGTATCAAGCAGCAGACACGGCGGCCCTCAAAGATTTGTTCATGATATAGAAGTTATCATTTGAACATAAGTTTATAAAGCACTGAACTCACACTGAAACCGTAAAAGAAATGTAATCTGCATTAACTGTCATTTAAATGACAAGTCATGGTTGTCACCTGTTGTAGGCATTCTACAAAAACATTACATTTATGTGTAACTAAGTACATTTCTCAGGACAAAAGACAGGACTACAGAGCATTCAAAAATAACAGTTGACCATAAAAGACAAAACCCAGTGCCATCCCATGTTCTCAGCCGCTATCTCTACGGTGATCTGTGACTTGGTGGACAAAGTGCGGCTCATCCTGGACTGCGTGAGCGGCAAGGAGCACACATTGAAGACAATCGTGGTCATGGAGGACTTCGACAAGGAGCTTGTGGCCTGCGGACAGCAGAGCGGCATCGAGATCCTTAGCCTGAAGGATGTGGAGGTAAGCTCTAAAATGTCATGAACTTCTATGTTTACAGTAGACGCGTTTTAGCAAAGGCTCTTATCCAGAGGCTCATAGATCAAAATGAGCACTCTGCTTGAACACGCTGGTTTTCTCAATGTTCTCTAGTTTTATTTGATTATGCTTATCCCAGCGAGCTAATGTTTCAATGCGGGGGAAATGAAACTGAATTATGTCGTGTTTTCTTTATGGTTTCTTTGTCACCCTCAGGCTGTTGGCAAAGCCCACCACCAGCAGCCATTGGTAAGTAGGACTGCACAAAGCCATATTGCGATTAATTCAAACAGTGGTGATTTTGATGAATCCCAAAGAAACAAGTAATAGAATAATAACCTGTCTTTGTTATTTGTTTGAGTATCTGATATGTCTGTACTGTTAAAGTAACATGCTACTAGATCTTAAATCTCTTTTTGGTCTGCTATAGCCCCCAACACCAGATGACCTGGCACTCATCTGCTTCACTAGTGGAACCACAGGTGTGTGGTGTGTGTGTGTGTGTGCATTAATTCTGCTTTCATGTCATTACTCTGTATTTCACAATGTAGATATCCCACATTAAACAAATCTATTTTATATGACTTGGTACCGGTACCCACTGTATATAGCCTCATTGTTTATTTTATTTATTTTATTTCTTACTTTAGTTTATTTAGTAAATATTTTCTTAATTCTATTTATTGAACTGCATTGTTGGTTTAAGGGCTTGTAAGTAAGCATTTCACAGTAAGGTCTAAACCTGTTGTATTCGGCACATGTGACAAATAAAATAATTGATTTGAGATACCTGTCCTGAAACCCCATAGAGTAAGCAATGCAGAGGTAGAAGCACAGTGGCAAGGAAACTCCTTGGAAGGCAGGAAGAAACCTAGAGGAACAAGGCTTTGAGAGGTGGCCTGTCCTCTTCTGGCTGTACCGGGTAGAGATTTAACAGTACCGTTTAAGGCCAGATTGAAAAAACACAATCTGTTCATAGAGGACCAGCAGGGTCAGAAAATAACCATAATGGCTATAGAGGGTTCAAACACTTCAAGACGCTAAGGTCAGACTTTTCATAGTCAGGGATTTCAAAGTAGGGAGAGTAGACATTGTAAAAGTATGAACAGTCTTACTGGAAAGCAACACAGTAGAAAAAATAGGCCAGTACACTGACGTGTCGTGTAATACATTTAATACAAATGGTATGATAGTCAAGTGTGGAGTAACACTGTATATGCAAGCATGATCAGGAGGATGTGTGTTACACTTGGACCCTCGTGACAAGAGTGATCCAGTTGATGAAAAACGGTACTAATCCATTGTGTGTTTCCATGAATGGAGACTCCCACACGTTAATTACTGACTCTTTTATTAGTGATATTGCGTACTGGAAATATGATACATCTAACCATCAAGATTTAATAAACGGTCACTTGTTTTCTTTTACTCCCAGGAAACCCAAAGGGTGGAATGCTTACACATGGCAATGTCATCGCCAATTGCGCTGCTTTCATCAAAATAACAGAGGTAAACTAACCACCCTTTTGATTAATTTGTTCCCTGAATGGCGTATCACAGGAAATGTAAGCATTGTGAATATCAAAAAATATAGGCATCATGACACGTGATTTGCATGACAACATATTTGAAATTTGGCCACTGCATATTCTCACAGAAGGCAGATTGCATACTGTTTGTTCTCATGAAAAGTCTTGTTTGGGGCATTGGGATACTAGTTTAACAACTGAGAGACCCCCAAAGTTCTCCAAATCGACGCTCCTTAGTCTCCAATCTTCTTAGTTAGAGAACTAACATGAGAATCTGAGCAAGGTGTGTAAATGCAATAACAAGCAGCTGACGTGTAAAAACAACAAATCAAGTTTTGTGCTCGAATATTGTTTATGGCTGCCCAATTCTTATATTTTGCCAACATGGTCTTTTGACCAATCAGATCACGTATTTTGCCCAATTATTGGGCTGCCTGTGTAAATGCAGCCTATGTGTTTTGGTGTATATGGCAACCTCTGTTTTGTGACGCTAACACATCATCAGAAGTGTTTTTCTTATAACAGTAAGTAGAATTTATTCAACCTGGGAACGATGGAAAACTATTTCTTATTTGCAACAACAAACCTGGCTTAACAGCTTTTTTTTATCTTAACATTTGCCTCTGCCTTAGATGGGCAAGTAAAACAGAATGGGGACTTATTATGGGGTGGCTGGTACCCTAGTGGTTAGAGCATTGTTTAATCGAAAGGTTGCTAGATCGACTCCCCGAGCTCACAAGGTAAAAATGTGTCTTTCTGCCCCTGAACAGTGCAGCACTGTTCCCAGTCCATCATTGTAAATAAGAATTTGTTCTTAACTGACTTGCCTAGTTAAATCAAGGTAAAAAGATTATGCTTAGTGTCATGTTAATATGTACTGTTGTATTCCACACTGTATAAAGCTGCTATTTTCCAAGCCTTGCTGCCGCCCTGCTAAATGTCCTTTAAAATCAAGCCAGTTATTTGTTTTCTTGCTTTTGTTCCTCAATCTTTGACTTTCCTGTCTGTCCTATCTGTTCCCTCTTCCTTTTTTTCCATTCCATGTATTTTTCTGCCCAGTGTCTACTCAGAACATACTCGAGCACATCCTTAGTGCTGGACTTATCTCCTTCCTACCATTGGCCCACATGTTTGAGAAGGTTTTTGAGGTAATGTAATACCTGACGTGTGTCTTCCACAGGTGCACTGCATGCTGAACCTCCACGACATTCACATGTCCTACCTACCTCTAGCACACATGTTTGAGAGGGTGGTGGAGGTATGTACTGAAACCAATAGAATGAGGAGAAGCAGGAACCCCTTGTTTCATTTCACCCTTGTTAATACGAAGACAGTTTTTTTTCGACAGGGGGGGATGCTATTGCCCCATGCTACAGTGTTTTTTGTTATGAAAGAAAAACATGCAGAATTATTTTTTTAGGGTGTGCTTTAGGATATATACATAGTGTATTTGACCTTAAAGCGTCAATCAGCAGTATAAACAATAACAAAGTAGTCTCCCCACCCCTGGTTCTGTTAAAAAGCTGAGGGATGGGGCTGTAGAAATTGAATCGTTCTCAAATTCATAGATTGCTATGGATGTAACGATTGATCATCCGTGATATCAACATTATACTTTTAGCCTTGTTTTGTGGCTATATTTTCTTTGTTTACAGAGTAAAACGAGCTTATATTTTGGGTTCTGATGGGGTATGATAGTTGGACTAAGCTCATCAGGCATAAGTCATATTCTTTGTGTGTACCATTTTTTTTAAATTTATTTATTTAAAAGTCCAAAAATGGATGTAGCAATTGTAAATTGCCCCTGTTTAATACACATAATGTCATACTTGCCTTAGCTTGATTTAGTTTTCCCGGTACCATGGAACCACTGGAATAGTCACAAAAGTGCGAACTCTAAGCAAAATCACCTAAAATATATTGAACATATTTGATGCCTGTACTTGGCAGTTAATGGACACTTCCTTTTCGTCTGCCTCCCCCTCACACCACCTCCGTTCTCCAGGGAGTGATCCTGGTGCACGGTGCCCGGATTGGCTACTTTCAGGGGGACATCCGGCTCCTGATGGACGATCTGAAAACCCTGCAGCCCACAGTCTTCCCTGTCGTCCCCCGCCTGCTCAACCGCATGTTTGACAAGGTCAGGTAGACCCTGAGGGATGTTTTCAACAATATGTCCATATCACTTTGTACCGGTAGCTGGATTTATTTGAATTGGACATACACAAGACGAATACAAACATTTCTTAGAACAGTTGTACATGTGTATCGAAACCTTATTTAAAGCATGGGTGGGTGTGGGCAAAGGTTTGTAAATCAAGATGCTTCAAAAACAATTTAAAGGTGTGTTGGACTGAATTCAACTACAGATTTCAAATAGCTCAGTGGCCTAGCTTGATATGGGGTTGATATGTTGTTGAATACTTTCTTCTTTGGAGAAGGGGCAGTATGTAGCCCTGAGGTCAGACAGGCGGACCAGTAGCCAGACAGTCGCTGGTTCAATTCCTGGGCTGGGCAACAAAATAGCAAACTGAACTATCAACCAACGAGCTGCTGCTTTACAGATTGTAGCTACCCATCCACTCCAGTCTTGCCCTTGATGGAGGCACAAGGTTGGGAGCAGGGTAAGAGACAAATATCCTTTGCAAGATGGACAAATAAGATATTTTTCTGTCTCTCCTTCATAGATCTTCGGACAGGCCAACACGCCACTGAAGAGGTGGCTGCTGGTTTTTGCCTCCAGGAGGAAGC
Organism: Oncorhynchus tshawytscha; assembly: GCF_018296145.1. Lineage (NCBI taxonomy): Eukaryota > Metazoa > Chordata > Actinopteri > Salmoniformes > Salmonidae > Oncorhynchus > Oncorhynchus tshawytscha. The sequence goes on along the minus strand of NC_056439.1, from coordinate 12,371,515 downwards.
ATGCAGAGATGATGAATGGTGTGGTCAGGAAGGACAGCTTGTGGGACAAGCTCATCTTCCAAAAAGTCCAGGTACCCATGGATAGGAACCAGATCGTGCTAGAAAGGACTATGTTGACTTTAATGTTGCGACTTACATGAGCTAAGTTTAGGTGTTTTTTAATTTAGTTAGGATTGTGGGTATTGTAAAGACTAGGGTTAATGGTAAAACAATTGGTAAGAAAGAGCCACACATTAGCATTTGTATGAAGTGTTATAATGCAACCCTTAACTTATTGATGGGGGGGTGGAATGCACATGCAAAATTACAAGTTGTCTGCGTTTGTGAGTCCTGTTGTACGTACTGCCAAATTCTCTAAAACAACATTGGATGCGGCTTATGGCAGAGAAATTGACATTACATTTTCTGGCAACAGCTCTGGTGGACATTCCTGCAGTGAGCATGCCAATTGCACACGCCCTCAAAACTGCATATTTTAGTGGCCTTTTGGCCTCAGCACAAGGTGCACATGTGTAATGATTATGCTGTTTAATCCGATTCTTGATATGCCACACCTGTCAGGTGGATGGATTATCTTGGCGAAGGAGAAATGCTCACTAACAGGGATGTAAACAAATTTTTGCACAACTTGAGAGCGAAGCTTTTTGTGTACGGAACATTTCTGGGGCGACGACAAGGTCGAATCATGACGTTGGAGCTCTAGAAAGATGCCAGAGTTCCCGAGTTGGATTACCGTTGAAAACGCATTTTCCCAGTCGGAGCCTTTTTTTTTTCCCCCCCAAGAGTTCCCAGTTGTCTTGAACTCACTGAAGTCTGAGATTTCCGAGTGCGCCAGAAGTCCTGCTGGATTGACAGCATGGCCAATGTTGAATGTTTATCCTTTTAAGCTTGGAAAAGAGACCCTTAAACCCAGATTTGGACCACTCCACTGAATAGCAGGCTAGTGATTGCTTTGCAATGCTTTCAGTTAGCCACTGAGTTGTGTAATGTTTATGGCCAATGAGCACTGATAGGTTTTTATCTATAATTTCTCTTCCTATAACAAGGATTTAAATGGATTTCCCAGTAGATTGTCGACTTGATTCATGATGATGACTGCAAGTTGAGATTGTGAAACTTATGTTGACATGATCAGTCCAATCAAAGCTACGGTAAATATAACGTGATTTTAAAAAATCTGTGGCTTATGACCTTGAGCCGCCATGGATGGGCACTTTTAATGTAACTCTATGGCAGCACCCAAGTGGCTTGAGCACTCCCTGTAGATTTGCGGTGACGTAGTGTCCCTGTCAGTGACAGAACACTGAGCCAATCACGTCGCAACTAGAGAACATTACCAACCCCTACACTCCATATTTTCCGCTGGCTGCCCCACCACCACAGAAAGCACTGAGCAAGGCTGAAATACCTGCATTTTGGAGCTGCCTTAAGAAAGCAAAAAAGAGACCATGTTTGTATGCGGCTTTATTACCTCAATGATTATTATTATTTTTTTAAATGTAAGTTGTTTGTGAACAGATGTGACATGTATTAATGTAAAACAGGCAACGTTAAAAGAACTGGTGGGGTACAAAATGGGTCGCCACTGTTCTTTATGAAGGTTAATCAACTCACTGGTTTGAGACCAGAAAATCAACCAAAAAGGTTTAGGCTGGAGTATTTTCTTTTCTTCCATTAATTTACCAAAAATATATTAAAGAAAATTACTCAAGACACACACGACCCACTCAACCTCCCTCAACCCAAATTTGAGAATCGCTGGTCTATTGTGTGAGGTACAACCATGGCTGTCAATAACGTCTTTTCTCCTTTGTGCTCTCCAGAACAGTCTTGGGGGTCGTGTGAGGCTGATGATCACAGGAGCGGCCCCAGTTTCTCCAACCGTCCTGACGTTCCTTCGTGCCGCACTTGGCTGCCAGGTGAGACTGCCCATCATTGATTTACAAATTTAAATAACAGGTGAACAAAAGGATAAAATCTCTAGTTCAATTCTTCCACCAATCCATTGCTTCTAAATGTGTGGGGAGGAGTGCACAAATGCCCCCTTTCCCAGAGAATTTGGATGCAGAGCCTGGTTGCATTCTAATTCTTTAACCTTCTAAAGAGGTGTGCACTCATTCACTCCCCCTAATGCATTTAAAAGCATTGGATTGGTACAAGCATGGCTGGAAGGAATTTCCCCCATATCCAACACACTAGTCCTTTCCTTTTAAATCCTTTAGGGGGAGTTTACAGGCGCACTCTTTGGGAGAAAGGTATAAAATCAGAATGTAGCCCGTTTCATACCCTAGAGAAGTAGCTCCCTCTTTTGACACTTCCTGTTCAATCATGTTCTCTTTCTATCAGTCAAAACAATCACTTCATGCTTGGGAATCAACCTCCTACCCAACCAGCCTGCTGTGGTGCCGAGGATAGATAATACTAGCATCAGAAACACAAGTTACTCCATTACAGTGCTTTCAAATCAATGTCTGGTGCTTCTACTTAACAGTTTTACGAAGGCTATGGTCAGACTGAGTGCACAGCTGGGTGTACCATGTCCGTGCCTGGGGACTGGACAGCAGGTAATACACACATTCAAGCGTTACCGACACATTCAATTACTACCACATCACACAACGCATACCACCACATGCTTAATCCAACAAGCAAGTCACACATGGCTCTACACCCTCTCTACACCCTGATTATACAAGAACAGTTTTACTTCTGTCTTGTGGCTCACTGGAATCTTCATGAAACCTTAAGAGACCATGTTGGCATTATGAAAGAACAAAGTGTTACTGAAATGTGACAACACATCTCTTTCTGCCCAGGTCATGTGGGGGCTCCACTGCCCTGCAACTATGTAAAGCTGGCAGACGTGACTGAGATGAACTACTTTGCTGCCAATGGGGAAGGAGAGGTGAGGTGTAAAGACAATTGGAAGTCCCACCTTGGTTTCTTGTGTGCCTTTGATTGGAACAGCCAGTCTCAAATTGCTCCCTGTCCCGACCCCTTGGCCCTAACCAGTCGATGTTAGCATGTCTGAATGGGTATAATCACTATAGTGGTAAAGCTTCCACCTTATCTGCAAACATTGAAAGATAAGGTCCAAGTGCAGGCTTTAATACATGCGGTAAAGAGATGTTTGGAGTTTGACCTAAACACCATGGAAATTCCACACATGGGTCCCCCCTGGTGGGGATAGAGACAGAATTTCCTCATTGCCACCCATCAAAATTAGCCTATCAACTCCAATACATGTTCATGTCATTGTCACCAATCATCAAATGTATTTATATAGGCCTTAGATCAGCTGATATCTCAAAGTGCTGTAGAGAAACTCAGCCTAAAACCCCAAACAGCAAGCAATGCAGGTGTAGAAGCACGGTGGCAAGGGAAAAACACCCTAGAGAGGAACTAGGCTATGAGGGGGGCGGGCAGTCCTCTTCTGGCTGTGCCGGGTGGAGATTATAACAGAACATGGCCAAGATGTTCAAATGACCAGCATGGTCAAATAATGATAATCACAGTAGTTGTCGAGGGTGCAACAAGTTAGCAACTCAGAAGTAAATGTCAGTTGGCTTTTCATAGCTGATCATTAAGAGTATCTCTACCACTCCTGCTGTCTCTAGAGTTGAAAACTGCAGGTCTGGGACAGGTAGCACGTCCGGTGAACAGGTCAGAGTTCCATAGCCGCAGGCAGAACTGTTGCAACTGGAGTAGCAGCACGGCCAGGTGGACTGGGGACAGCAAGGAGTCATAATGCCAGGTAGTCCTGAGGCATGGTCCTAGGGCTCAGGTCCTCCGCAAAAGAGTATTAGAGCGCATACTTAAATTCACACTGGACACCGGATAAGACAGGAGAAGTACTCCAGATATAACAGACTGACCCTTGACCCAGACAAACTACTGCAGCATACTGGAGGCTGAGACAGGAGGGATCAGGAGACACTAGCCCCAATCAACTGCATTACACTTAAAAACGACTTCAAATATCACCGATTTTATATGGTTAGCTATGCTACTAGCTTATCCGAACTTATCCAAGTTAGCAAACACACACTATTTCTACAAACGTTTGTGGCCACTCCTTCAAATGAGTGGATTCAGCTATTTTGGTCACACCATTGCTGACATGTGCATGGCTGTGTGCTTGATTTCATACAATCTCCATAGCCAAACATTGGCAGTAGAATGGCCTTACTGAAGAGCTCAGTGACTTTCAACTTGGCACCGTCATAGGATGCCACCTTAGTAAAACGTCTGTCCTGCTTAAGCTCCCCCAGTGAACTGTAAGTGCTGTTGTTGTGAAGTGGAAATGCCTAGTGGCAACAACAGCTCAGCTGCGACGTGGTAGGCCACACAAGCTCACAGATCGGGACCGCCGTAGTGCGTAAAAATCGTCTCTCCTCAGTTGCAACCCTCACTACTCCAAGCTGCCTCCGGAAGCAGCATCAGCACAAGAACTGTTCGTCTGGAGCTTCATGAAATGGGTTTCCATGGCCGTGCCGCCGCACACTAGCCTAAGGTCACAACGCACAATGCCTAGTGTCGGCTGGAGTGGTGTAAAGCTCACTGCCATTGGACTCTGGAGCAGTGGAAACTCTCTCTGGAGTGATGAATCACACTTCTATCTGGAAGTCCGAAGGACGAATTTGGGTTTGGCAAATGCCAGGAGAACGCGAGGAAAAGTGGTCTGGGGCTGTTTTTCATGGTTCTGGCTAATACCCCTTAGATCCAGTGAATGGAAATCTTAATGCTACAGCATACAATGACCATTCTGTGCTTCCAACTTTGTAGCAACAGTTTTGGTGAAGGCTTTTCCTGTTTTAAGCATGACAAAGCAAGGTCCATACAGAAATGGTTTGTCGATTTGGTGTGGAAGAACTTGACTGGCCTGCAAAGAGACCTGAACTAAACCCTTTCAATTACTCTTGGGATGAATTGGAAGGCCGACTGCAACCAGGAGAATTGCCCAACATTACTGCCTGACCTCACTTATGCTCTTGTGCTGCAGGGACTTGCTTCCATTCAGCTAATGTTCCAAAATCTAGTGGAAAGCCTTCTCAGAAGAGTGAAGGCTGTTATAGCATCAAAGGGGGGATCAACTCTATATTAATGCCCATGATTTTGGAATGAGATGTTTGATGAACAGGTATCCATATACAGTTAAGTCAGAAGTTTACATACACTTAGGTTGGATTCAACTTGTTTTTCAACCACTCCACAAATTTCTTGACCGTTTTTCATCCAAAAATTAAAATAGTGCCCACTATATCGAAGAGGTTAACAAACTATAGTTAAGGCAAGTCGGTTAGGACATGTGCGTGACACAAGTAATCCAACAATTGTTTAGACTGTGAACTATAAGTGAAATAATCTCACAATTCCAGTGGGTCAGAAGTGTACATACACTAAATTGACTGTGCCTTTTAAACAGCTTGGAAAATTCCAGAAAATTGCCATTGTCATTTAAAAGCTTCTGATAGGCTAATTGACATCATTTGAGTCAATTGGTGGTATACCTGTGGATGTATTTCAAGGCCTACCTTCAAACTCAGTGCCTCTTTGCGTGACATCATGGGGGAAAAAAAATCAGCCGACCTCAGAAAAAAAATTGTAGACCTCCAAGTCTGGTTCATCCTTGGGAGCAATTTCCAAATGCCTGAAGGTACCACGTTCATCTGCACGAACAATAGTACGCAAGTATAAACACCATGGGACCACGCAGCCGTCATACCGCTCAGGAAGGAGACGTGTTCTGTCTCCTAGACATGAATGTACTTTGGTGCGAAAAGTGCAAATCAATCCCAGGACAGCAGCAAAGGACCTTGTGAAGATGTTGGAGGAAACCGGTACAAAAGTATTTTTGTCTACAGTAAAACAAGCCACTGCTCAAAAACTGCCATTAAAAAAAAGCCAGACTACGGTTTGCAACTGCACATGGGAACAAAGATTGTACTTTTTTGGAGAAATATCCTCTGGTCTGATGAAACAAAAATAGAATTGTTTGGCCATAATGACCATTTTTATGTTTGGAGAAAAAAAGGGGAAGTTTGCAAGCCGAAGAACACCATCCCAACTGTGAAGCACGTGGGTGGCAGCATCATGTTGTGGGGGTGCTTTGCTGCAGGAGGGGCTGGTGCACTTCACAAAATAGATGGTATGACGAGGAAGGACAATTATGTGGATATTTGAAGCAACATCTCAAGGTATCAGTCAGGAAGTTAAAGCTTGGTCGTAAATGTGTCTTCCAAATGGACAATGACCCCAAGCATACTTCCAAAGTTGTGGCAAATGGCTTAAGGACAACAAAGTCAAGGTATTGGAGTGGCCATCACAAAGCCCTGACCTAAATCCTATAGATAATATGTGGGCAGAACTGAAAGCGTGTGCGAGCAAGGATGCCTACAAACTTGACTTACACAAGCTCTGTCAGGAGGAATGGGCCAAAATTCACACAAATGATTGTAGGAAGCTTGTGGAATGCTACCTGAAACATTGACCCAAGTTAAACAATTTAAAGGCAATGCTACCAAATACTAATTGAGTGTGTGTAAACTTCTGACCCACTGGGAATGTGATGAAAGAAATAAAAGCTGGAATCTTCACTTCTCTCTACTATTATTCTGACATTTCACATTGTTAAAATAACGTGGTGATCCTAACTGACCTAAGACAGGAAATTTTTACTAGGACTAAATGTCAGGAATTGTGAAAAGTTTAAATGTATTTGGCTAAGGTGTATGTAAACTTCTGACTTCAACTGTACCTTTGGTCATGTAGTGTGTTTTCTAAACCCTTTTGTACAACTTCTAAATATTTATGCAACGAAAAAACGGCCACATCAGATTTTAGTAACCACATTATGTGCCTGCTAGAACACATTAATCATGACGATTTGACGAATATCCACATTGTTAGAAGGTGTTTTGAATGACCTCCAATGGCAGTGTCCTTGGTCTGCCTTCCATTGATCTCTTTAACGCATGTATTGGGACCTACTGGAATACTGAGATGGGGGTTTTCCCTAGCTTGCTTTATTGGGGTGGGGGTTGTCCAGTTGAATTTTTGCACTGAGATACAGTGCCTTAGACCATTGCACCACTCGGGAGCTTGCTTTGATACTTCACAATTTAATCAATAGCCTTTGAGGAGGTGGGTGTGTAGCCTGGTCTCATGTTTGTTTGTGTACAAAATTCTGCTTCTTTGCAGGTGTGTGTAAAAGGACCAAATGTATTCAAGGGCTACCTGAATGACCCGGAGAAGACTAAGGAGGCCTTGGATCAGGATGGCTGGCTCCACACGGGAGACATTGGGAAGTGGCTGCCTGTAAGTACTGTCAACTCTACATTTAGCCACCTCTGTTTCTCAATGCTGGTCTTTTTTTTTTTTTAGGCTTGATGTTGACTTGATTAGTTGAATCAAGTCTTAGTGCTAGGACAAAACAAAAATGTGTACCTCTTTGGGTCCCCAGGACCAAGATTGGGAAACACTGAGCTAGCCTATAAGGCCGTTTGTCAATTGTCCTATGGTGGGGCTTACAGTGACAATTGTTGTGCCAGAACGTTCACCACACATGCGGTGGAGAGGTGAGGAGTGAAATATGCCGATTAGGTGGCTATGCTGGAATGGGGCCAGGTTGGGAATTTAGCCATGACAATGGGGCTAACACCTCTACTCTTACGGTAATTGCAATGGGATTGTTAATGACCAGAGGGTCAGGACACCGTTTATCGTCCCATCTGAAAGACGGCACACTATGCAGGGCAATGTCCCCTTCACTGCCCTGGGACATTGGATCTCCTTAGCGCTTCAACACCATTGCCAGCAGCATCTGGTATCCCATCCAGGGATCAATCAGAACTGACCCTGCTTAGATGATGACATGGGTACCAGGCAAAAGAGCAGACACTGGCCCACCCCTGCTATTGGGCCTCAATATATGACTGACTAAGAGTAGGAAAGTAGTAATGGGGCTAAATCTGATGTAGTTGATCACTACGGAGTTAAGTTTGTTTACTCTACTTTCAGAATGGCATTTTGAAGATTGTGGACAGGAAGAAGCACATCTTCAAGCTGGCTCAAGGAGAGTACATTGCCCCGGAGAAGGTCGAGAACATCTACATCCGGAGCGACCCGGTGGCCCAGATCTTTGTCCATGGCGATAGCTTGCAGGTGTGTGACAAACCAAATACTTTCTATTGAAGCACTTTGTTTGTGGTTGGGTATGTACGTGCATAATGTTTGTTGTGGCTGTATTCACCATTTAACTGAAACTTGTTTTGGTTACACTTATGACTTTCATGTATAAGCCACTGCTTGTAAATGTTGATACATTTGTAAATTAGTATAAATGCTTATGAATTGTAAAAACAAATGTTTGACAATGTCTTGTTTGGCACAGGCATGCCTGGTGGGCATTGTGGTGCCTGATCCAGACTTCTTACCAGGATGGGCAAAGAAGAAGGGCATCGAGGGTTCTTATTTGGAGATGTGCGCAAGCAAGGTTAGCTAGCTTCAATGTTATGGCAGATTTACCATCAACTAACAGTGTATTCAGTGGCTAATTTCCACAGTCCACGCTCTTAAACTTCAAGTGTTGTCCTCAGAAAAATGTCACTGAAGCTTGAAGAGCCTCTACAGTAACTCATTGACCAAACACACCAAGACAGTTGTGAAGAGGGCACAACAATGCCTTTTCCCCCTCAGGAGGTCCCCAGATCCTCAACGTTCTACAGCTGCACCATCGAGAACCGATTGCATCACTGCCTGGTATGGCAAATGTTTGGCATCCGACCGTAAGGTGCTACAGAGTGTAGTGCATACGGCCCAGTACATCACTGGGGCCCAAGCTTCCTGCCATCTAGCAGCATACCACTGCTGGAATGCTTCTGAAGCTAAGCAGGGTTGGTCCTGGTCAGTCCCTGGATGGGAGACCAGATGCTGCTGGAAGTGGTGTTGGAGGGCCAGTACGAGGCACTCTTTCCTCTGGTCTAAAAAAATATCCCGTTGCCCTGTGTTGGGTGCCGTCTTTCGGATGGGACGTTAAACGGGTGTCCTGACTGAGGTCATTAAAGATCCCATGGGACTTATCGTAAGAGTAGGGGTGTTAACCCCGGTGTCCTGGTTAAATTCCCAATCTGGCCCTCAAACCATCACGGTCACCTAATAAGCCCCAGTTTACAATTGGCTCATTATTCCCCCTCTACTCTAACTATTCCCCAGGTCGTTGCTGCAAATGAGAACGTGTTCTCAGTCAACTTACCTGGTAAAATAATGGATAAATAAATAAAAAATCCAGGACTTATATATTAGGCGGTGTCAGAGGAAGGCCCAACAAATTGTCAGACTCCAATCACCCAAGTCATAGTTCTCTCTGCTACCTCACGGCAAGCGATACCGGAGTGCCAAGTCTAGGTCCAAGAGGCTCCTTAACAGCTTCTACCCCCAAGCTATAAAACTGCTAAACAATTTCCCCCCCCGTTTTACACCGCTGCTACTCACTGTTTATTATCTATGCATAATCACTTTACCCCAACCTACAAGTACAAATTACCTCGACTAACTTGTATCCCTGCACATTGACTCTGTACCGGTAACCCCTGTATATAGCCTCGTTATTGTTTGGTTTAATTTTATTTCTTTATGTAGTAAATATTTTCTTAACTCTATTTCTTGAACTGCATTGTTGGTTAAGGGCTTGTAAGTAAGCGTTTAACGGTAAGGTCTACACCTGTTGTATTTGGCGCATGTGACAAATACAATTTGATTTGGAGTGTAAAGCCTTAGAATAAAGCAATGTATTGGACATGCTAGCGTGGATGTCAGAACAAGGCCAATCTCCTCTCAAACACTCATCACAGTTTCTGTTTGTACTGAAAGTGTCCAAAAAAATGGGACTGCTGACATGCACATTTTTTGGGGGGGATTGTATTAACAATAGACTAATGAACAAAATACTTCAAGATAGTTTGAGTGAACTATCCCTTTTAAGTACAGCCATTAAGATGAATTGTCTAAAGTGCCTGTCTTTCCAGGAGTTGAAAAATGCCATTCTGGAGGACATTCTGAGGCTGGGGAAAGAAGGGGGGCTGAAGTCTTTTGAGCAGGTAAGGCATCCTTCCTAAAGCTCCACACTCTCCTTAGGCACCATTTAGACAAGATAACGCTCACAAGCGATGTTGGTGCCAAAATGTGCATGATTATAATGCTGCCTCTAGCCCAGAGTACTCTTGGATAAAAAAACAACTACATTTGCATCTCAATGGGACACGGCTTGTTAAATAAAAGCTAAATGCATAATAAGCGGAATAATGAAGAACATACTCTCTGTCCCGTGCAGGTGAGAGATATCTCGCTGCACACGGAGATGTTCTCTGTCCAGAACGGCCTCCTGACGCCCACGCTCAAGGCCAAGAGGACCGACCTCCGCAGTCACTTCCAAGAGCAGATTGACCTGCTCTATGCGAAGATCAAGATGTGAACCCCCGGTTGAGGGGAAAGGGAAGCAGAGGGTGACGATCATCTGGAAACCATAGCCCGCTCCACTTGAATGTAATGCTCCTCGGATGTGATGATTGACGACGGTTGTGCCCTCCCTTGTCTACTGTGACAGTGTCTTTGGTCCCTTTGCGATGGAGCGGGAGGGAGACGGTTATGTTAGAGGCCTAGACCGGGATTTGTACAAATGCAGGTAGACCCATGCACTGCGATTAGACTTTTAAAGGCATTTTTTTTAAAGTAAATTGCAGTGCACAGGTTTATCTACGTTTGTTTATATCTAGGCCGTAGTGAAAGAGGGAGATTCATGCCTTACTGTCCATGTGACGCTCTGTGTCAACCATTCCTGTCATCCATTTCAAGTGCCTATTGAGTTTGGAGTTTCTCGACCATCTCACGGTCGGTAATCCCTCAATTGTCAGTTTCAATTAACTAATTTTACTAATCATATCCAAATTTTGACAAACTTTAGATTATTATTTTATGTTAATACCACACCCATGCAGATGTTTCAGTATCACCCTTGTTCAACTTGAGATACAGTAGCTATTTATAGCAGTCTATTTAATGATTGTCTCTTGATTTAATTTGATATTTAATATCATTGAATGTTACTGTAAGTAGTGTGTCTGTATAAGGGGGGGAAAAATCATGAGGACATCAATGGGTCATGGTTGATACAGGAAGTGCCATGTTTTCTTTTTCTCTGCATACCAACGTTGAACTGTCAGAAGGCCTAGTCTGAACCTTTCTGAACAGTTCCAGATCTATTTTACACATGACAAGTAGGAAGATGTCCATTCAGAAAGGTGTTATGATTTTCTGAACCGCTAATAGTACAAAAGCCTGGCAAAGGAAACAAGCCTTCTACACAGCAGGGATAAAAGACTAGGTTGTGTGTTTTCGTTCTGGTATTGCACATGCAAAGTGCCACTGTTTCTGCTCTTACACAGAAACATTTATTCCGTAAGTGTTCTTAAAACTACAGTGGCCTCAATGTGCCAAAATGCACACGCTGGTACCTGTCCTATCCACAGAACTTAGTCCTGTCGGCCAATTGGAACCTGGGTCGTAATTCTGAAGGCAACAATCAGTAGCCAGCTGCCCAATTCCGATTCTCTTTCCGAAATGTGCACTTTTTCAGAAAAGGAATAATTGGGTGTAAGAAATGATGCAAGGTCTCATGTAAGCTAGCCCATGCTTACACATCCAATGCTTTTAAATGTTTTCAAATGGAGGTGGTAAAACTGACCTTTGTCCAATTGAACTGCACACTCACCATCCATTTGAAGATGTTTGCTCCCATTTGATGCCTAATGAAGGATACCCTGGAGAATGATCAGGTTAAGCTGGTTTAGACCAGTACCAAGCCATGGCTCACTGGCCCCTTGCAAGCTTACTTTTGTGGACAAAAATAGTGATTTGTGTTAGGCCTAACCAACCATTTACCTCAAGGAACTACATTATAGACATTTGTCTCCTTTGCAATCTAGCAAGGGTCCTTTTGTGAATTCAGGTTATTTAACAATGAATTAAGTGCTCATGATACACATTGACCTGTTTGTTAACATTGTTCTGTACTGGGTTTCTGCTTAGATCACGTTATCGAGACACCGTCAGATGGCCAATACTAGGAACTTGACCTCTCTTTAAATCGACTTAGCCGTGTTCGGTTTCGATGTGTTTTGTACAGGAGTAGAAACCATACCTTTTCATTTACTTGACTGTACCAAATAAACACTTTGTCCCTGTGCTCTCTGATTCATCCTTTTTTTGTTGTATACAGACATTATTTGATGTATGCAATACGGTAACTGATTTAAGTCATCACAAAAATGTTAAACTTTATAAGATGCATGGTTTTATTTAGATTCCCATTAGCTTTTGTAGAAGCATCTGCTACTCTTCTTGGGGTCCACAAAAAAATACATGACAGTAACACTAAGGACAGTCACACAAGAACAACACAATGTTGTTACCTCACAGTCCCCGCCGTTCCATAAGATGTCTAATTCAGTTCCTAAAGGTAATTTTACTGTTTGCTTGAGTGTTTGGAGTTCCATGCGATCATGGCTCTGTATAATACTATGCGTTGCCATGATTTTGTTTTGGACCTGGGGACTGAAGAGACCCCTGGTGGCATGTCTTGTGGGATAAACATGGGTGTCTGAGCTGAATGTTATTTGATTATGAAGACAATCTGGAGTTTTCAGTGCAGTAATACTTCTCATGAAACCTAGAGTAACTACTTCTCTTCTATCATGAACCCTCGACCAGGATGGACTGGTGTGTTAGTTCTATATGTGCTGCTCTGTGTTGAGCCAGCTGCAGCTTTGCTAGGTCTGTCTTTGCCGCACTTGACCATATTACCGGACACACAGTAATCAAGGTGGGACAAGACCAGAGCCTTAACTAGTACAGTTAGATTTTTGTATTAAACTCCGAACTTTTTAACACACACCCCCTTCTCCATCTTCACAACTTTGTCAATATGACTTGACCATGATAATTGACCATCCAATGTTAAACCTAGGAGTTCGCTTCCTCAACTTGCTCAGTGGTCACACCCTTTATGCACAACTCCAGTTGAGGTTTAGGTCTTAGGTTCTGAAACAAGTAAAATGCTTTAGTTTTTTGTATTTAAGACCAGTTTATTACTAACCACCCATTCTGATACTCTTTAGAATGTCAGTGAGCTCACTGACTTTGGGTGCTGACATGTTAAGTGTGGAATCATCCGCATACATAGTCATTTTAGCTTCGTGTAAGACCTGTGGCAAATCATTTGTAAAAATAGAGAAGCGGAACGGCCTAAGGCAACTGCCTTGAACACTGGGTTCTATTGGATAAACAACTCTCCAAGCAGGTGATGTAAAGTCATAGCAAGTGAGTTTCTTCAATAACAATTTATGATCAATAAAGGCTGAACTGAAATCTAGCTATACAGCTCCAACTATCTTATTTTAACCAATCTTTCATTTGAGTAAGTGCAGTACAAGTTGAGTGCCCTATATCTGAAATTCAGAAGTTAACTTGTTCTCTGAAAAATTAAATTGTGTGGCTCAGTTGGCACTTGCAATGCCAGGGTTGTGGGTTCGATTTCCACGGGGAAACCAGTACAAATTAAATGAAATATCCACTCACTACTGTAAGTCTCTCTGGATAAGAGCATCTGCTAAATGATTAAATGTCAAATGTATTTGGTCAAACACACTTCTCTCCATCAGTTTCCTTAGAACAGGCAGCAAACTGATTGGACGGTTGTAAGAGCCAGCAAAGGGTGCTTTACTATTTGTAGGCAGTGGAATTACTTTCGCTTCCTTCCATACCTGTGGACACATGCTTGATGACTCAATTTGCAGATAAAAATGGTTTGCAGTCATGTTTATTATAAAATCACTCCCAAAATAATCCAGAACAAACAAGTACCAGAAAACAGGTTGGTAGTTTATCAATGTCCAGTTATCAGAAACATCCTACCAAGCTATATACAATTCTACGCTATCAGAACCAGTAGGGCCGGCATTCAATGCAAGGTGCATTATTGTGCAACGCCCTACACAGCCGATAATGCTCTTTTTAACAGCATATTCAGACATTTGTGGAGATTTCCAGCTTAACCGTAAATTACCTTTAAAAGTATGTTATAGTCACCACGCTGTATCGCAGGGGTCTCCCTCCTTTTCTACCATGAGAGCTACTTTATTTTAATTTATTTTTATAGATTTTTTGTTTTCATTCTCAATTACAATTTTGTTTCTCTATGAACAATTGTATGTTATGTCAATGCTTAAATCTGGAAGAAAACAAATATTTACCCTTTAATTGCGCATCTAAAGCGTGAGGAACGTGCCGTCTAATGTGTCGGTCTAGCGACGGTTCTGTACTGCTGCTGCTCATTTCATGGCAAAGTTTGCAAATAACAAATAATTGATACAAATGATATACTACTGATAATTGAGAAGGGTTGGGGAAAGTATTTGTCAACCCACAAGACAGTTATATCTGGCTACACACGCAGTGATAGACAAATGCACGACACAGACAGACTAGCAATATTCCTGGAAATTAATTTGGCAGATATTGTGTTAGGTTTGGGTTTTTAAGCCAGTGGCTGACCAGGGGTGGGATACTGTCAATGTTGCATCGACTAGATAGTAGCTGGGAGCTTGTGGTGTCTGATACTTGTGAGATTTGTTTGACAGTTTGCGAGGAACACGTGAAAATTGCATGTACTTTCAGAATTGTTTGGCGAGCTACTCACAGGTGGGCTGCGAGCAACTGGTAGCTTACAATCGACCTGTTGGAGAACCCTGCTATAACACACCTTGCATTGAATAGGCCTAGGTCATTGGGAAAAAACTCTGTTTATAAAGTGCATTAACAGCCAGTAATTGAGGATTGTACTGAATTACTGTATTACAAATTAGAAATGAACTGTTGGACAAGTATAACCGCCCTCTAATGCGAGGCAAATGGTGGTTACACCAGATACTGACAACCTTAAGGTATCTGTGACCAACAGATACAGTCATGTGAAATCCATTCTTCCATGCTGCTCTTGGAGATTCACCGGCTGGCAGGCTTAATTCAACTAAGCATCAAGCCCTTGAATCGAATCAAATCAAATCTTATTTGTCACATGCGCCGAATACAACAAGTGTAGACCTTAGTGAAACGCTTACTTATACAAGCCCTTAACCAACAATGCTTTAAGTAAAAAAAAATTGAAAATAAAAGTAACAAGTAATTAAACAGCAGCAGTAAAATAACAAGTGAGGCAGGGGGTATCGGTACAGAGTAAATGTGTTGGGGCACCGGTTAGTCAAGGTAATTGAGTTAATATATACATAGTAGTTGAATGGGGTGGGTTCCGTCTGAGCTGGAGCAAAAGCCAGCTCACCCTTTGTCTCCATGAACAGAACTGAAGGAAAATGCACTTAGTGGCCCGACAAGCACAAATCTTTGAGGGACTCAAACTCAGTCATGGTTTGGCGCAGAAGCTCATCTGGGACATCATCATCGCCTGATCTTCTCTCGACATCCTCCAGGGCCTCCAGGAAGGCCTGGTCATCTAGCTCATCTCCCCAAGGATCACAGCCTTCTCCCTGGGGAAGTGTTGCTGCCGAGCCCACCTGGTACTTCTCCACTGGGGGTGAATAGCTGAGCTCAATGTTCCCCACATCGTCCATCAGATACGCCTTGTCCTCCTGATCCTGCCGCCAAATAGACAAACACACAACTTATTACCTTCTACATTTTTTCTGTTACTGTGGGATTCTTTTTTGAGTTACCAATTCATGTAGCCAGAGGAAGTCAGGTACCCAACAGAGTCAGGTACTGGAGATGTAATTTACTATTAAAATGGCAACAAGTGTGACTGAGGTGAATCAGACTTTTGTAGCAGTGAGGGGAACAGGTGCAGAACTCACCATTGTAGCTGACGCAAATGTCCTGTGGTAATGGGTTCCAAAGTTATTTCAATTAATGACATACTGGTTCCAAAGTTATTTCAATTAATGACATGCTGGTATACCATTCACCTAAAACACAGGCTCTCGATTGTGGTTATAAGATGACTTGTGTCAAAACTATTATTAGTATATACTATCTATTCTATTTAATTAAAGTCAATACTATTTTAGTGTTAACCAGCGTGTACTGGAAGCTCTTGCAAACAGGGTCGGGACACTTCTGGTACCAGACCTCTAAGATCTACCAGAATCCTGGGGGGAAGAAAGGCCAGAGAAGTCAGGGCGACAGAAGCAGGGTGTTCATCTGTTAGAGGAATTTAATTCCTATATGTTCATTAACCAATTCAATTGTAACAAAGAAAAACACTTTGTCTGTTTCTAAGAATTTGTAAGGTTCTTATTTGCATAAAATAGACAAAGATCAGTCTCAAAATTCATCAGTAGCGTTTATTTCCGAGAGCTCTGCTCAAAATACCATGTACATTAGTTTATATACCATTCTAACCTACGCACATACATACACACTAACATTTGGATTCTCTCTTTTTCTACTGAAGTCTCACCACAGTTTATTACCACTTAGCTGACAGTTCCAGTCCCCCCCAGATACGGAAAACCTGGAGGGGCTCTCCCTGTCCTATCTTATCTCTCCAGAGTTATAGCTGGGTCGGTTCAAACATAGGTTAAGGACCCTCTTTGTTTTCGTTAGGCAAACACATGCATTGCTCTCTTCCCCCCCTCCAACCTAGTTGGAGCTGTGTTTATTATTTTTAATTACACCTTGTTCATGCTACATAACCTCTAATCCCTAATGGTTAAGTTTCTGGGTAGAAGTGTTTAATCATTTATCTTCAACCTTGATAAAATATCTAAACATAATCTCAAAAGTCTACCCTAAATTCCTTATGTTCTCTTGCGTCCTCCTCACAACACATTGGAGAAGGTCCTAGTGGAGGAACCAAGGATCTTCTCCTCAGATGCATTTTGAGAAGGAGGCTGAGGAATCAAGGAAAGGAGGAATCAAGAAAACATTTGAAATTCACCAAAGTGTATCAATATACTGACAAGAGACAGGATTAAGTGCTCTAACAATGGGGGCATTGTGATTCAGAAAGTATTCAGACCCCTTGACTTTTTCCACCTTTGTGACCTGATTCAGAAAACTAGGCGTATGTTGCAAGTCACGACTTCACAGGAGGGCTGTTTGAACGTTAAAAAAAATGTTTTAATCAAAATGTGTTTTTTGGCAGAAATGCCTTCTCGAACATGTGAACTTTCATGTGCCTGATATCAAACTTGTATGCCATCTGTAAATACGAATAAAATTGTTAAATTACGAGCCTAGTTGGTTTATTCACAGACAAAGTGAGCAACCTTCCCGCTAGCTTCCCGCTGGCTGAGATAATGAGTGGGCTGGACATGCCGAGAGATGAGTTTGGATTGGTTTGCCATATAGCGCTGGGCTATCTCTTGGAGCTGATCAGTATGTTTAGGTAATTGTATCGAACGCGGCTGTTTTTTTAAAATGTATCGCGTAGTAACCAGCATAAACCTAATGTCAAGTTAAAGTGTACTCTTAGCTAACATTGTTGTTATGTTACAGCCTTATTCTAAAATGGATAAAATTGTTGTTTTTTCTCAATCTATACATAATACCCCATAATGACTGAGCAAAAATGTTTGTTTTTTTTGGTCGACCGATTATGATTTTCCAACGCCGATACTGATACCGATTATTGGGGGGCCAAAACCCCCAGGTGCCGATTAATCGGCCGATTAAAAAAAAAAACTGTATTTGTAATAATGACAATTACAACAATACTGAATGAACACTTATTTTAACTTAATATAATACATCAATAAAATTATTTTAGCCTCAAATAAATAATGAAACATGTTCAATTTGATTTAAATAATGCAAAAACAAAGTGTTGGAGAAGAAAGTAAAAGTGCAATATGTGCCATGTAAGAAAGCTAACGTTTAAGTTCCTTGCTCAGAACATGAGAACATATGAAAGCTGGTGGTTGCTTTTTAATCAAATCAAATTTTATTTGTCACATACACATGGTTAGCAGATGTTAATGCGAGTGTAGCGAAATGCTTGTGCTTCTAGTTCCGACAATGCAGTAATAACCAACAAGTAATCTAGCTAACAATTCCAAAACTACTACCTTATAGACACAAGTGTAAGGGGATAAAGTATATGTACGTAAAGATATATGAATGAGTGATGGTACAGAGCGGCATAGGCAAGATACAGTAGATGGTATTGAGTATATATCACATAGGTATTCCTCTTGTCCAGATGGGTTAGGGCAGTGTGCAGTGTGGTTGAGATTGCATCGTCTGTGGACCTATTTGGGCAGTAAGCAAATTGGAGTGGGTCTAGGGTGTCAGGTAAGGTGGAGGTGATATGGTCCTTGACTAGTCTCGCACTTCATGATGACGGAAGTGAGTGCTACGGGGCGGTAGTCGTTTAGCTCAGTTACCTTAGCTTTCTTGGGAACAGGAACAATGGTGGCCCTCGAAGCATGTGGGAACAACAGACTGGGATAGGGATTTATTGAATATGTCCGTAAACACACCAGCCAGCTGGTCTGCACATGCTCTGAGGGCGCGGCTGGGGATGCCGTCTGGGCCTGCAGCCTTGCGAGGGTTGACAC